>NC_081553.1:211102249-211432382 GCF_963082655.1 Stomoxys calcitrans
CACAAGAGTACTCCCAAAATAAAAATTGGATCGATGGAGAAAATATAGGACTCCAATGAAAGGTATTCGGAAGTAGAGTATCAATATGATATTTTAAACCGGGTCCAAGTATCTACACGCCAAAAATAAAAGTGGACCAGTCGGGACCATATGAGACTTCAATGAAAGGTATTCGAGAGTAGAGTACGTATATGATTATCGAATATTAAAAATTGGGTGCAGTTACCCCAAAGCTTAAACCGTCCCAAGTGGGCTATTTCAAGCTATCATAACAATAGGGGACTCAAATATAAGGTATTCGGGAGTAAATTACGAATATGGAATTAAAAATGAGGTTCAAGCGATAGGAAGTTGCCTACCCCTCAAAAGACCTACCAAAATGTGAATATTTGTCATTCATAATTCTATGGGGTTCAATAAAAGGTATTTGGTAGAAGATAAACAAATTATACAATCCTTATTCAAGTTTCTTTTAACCACAGCCTTACAAACAACAACAAATTGCACTTCAAGAACTCCCCTAAAGTAGTCATAAATAGTAAATAATACGAAAATATTAAATACAACATTCAAATTAAACGATGAGGTATATGAGGCGGAAAATGCTGCAGTGCCAAACACGCCTTTTCTGTTCCACAATGTTTACAACTAAGAAAGCAGACAAAAATCTACTGTGGTCATTTTCCTAAACATTTCATTTTCCTTCGTTTTTCTTGATATTTTTCCAGGGAAATACTGTAATTGTTACTATTTCGTGGATGTTTTCTTTTCTTTTCATTTTTTTTTTTTTTGGACAAGGTAATTTTCGTAAAAGCATTTTTGCTTCAAGTCTAGTTAAGGCAATGGGAAAAAACAAAAGCAACACAATACATTCCACAAACACCAGCATAACAAGCAGCTATTGCACAGATAAAACCTTTAAACGTTTTCGGTTTTATTTAGCTGTATAGAATTTTTGGTCAACAACATGTCCAAATACAATAGCTGCTCTGGTTTTTCATGATGGTAGTGCTGATGGTGTTGGTAATTTCGCCAAATGTTACTGCAAAGTTCTTTCTTTGCTGGCCTTTGTATTTCAGTGGTTTTGAGTTTCTAGTGAATAGCCTTCACCTCTTCTCCTCTTAGGGCAGAGTAAGATCCTGCCAATTTTGTTTTTCTTTTTCTATGTGCTATACCCATCGTTTATCCTTTGTTTGCTGGTGAAATACCATGACTACTTCTCTTTCTACTACTTACTGCTTTTATTTCCATATTCTTTCGGTTTTTTTAGTTTGAAAAAAAATTTTTTTTTGTTTGGCATTTCTCCTGGCATTTTTGGGAAAATTTGTTGAAATATATTTTGTTTATTACAAATTTTCTTTACTTGGAGTTTTTTTTTTGTTTTGTTTGCTTCTGTCTTTATCCAAAACTTTGGGGTTTCTTTAAAGATGGTATGGGTTGAAGGGCATTTTTTTCGATGAATTTCCATCTGAATGGGGGGGTGCCAGGGGTTAAGGGATGAATGGATTACTGACTGGTTGTTTGGTTGCTTGGCTAGATGGTTGGATGGGAGGTTATACTTTTGTGGGTTTGTATAGATAATAAGAAAATTATACAGTTTTTTCTATTCGTTTCTTTTCTGATTTTTTTGCCTGGCCTTACTGGGTTGTATCATCAACCCTACTTCACCCAAACCCTAACCAGACCTAAAAAAAAAAACACATTTAATTTTCTTTATTCATTATTTATTGAGCATAGAACTATGTGTGTTGGCGTTTTAAGCAGAATTTTGTATTGAAATGTTAATAGTTGAAGAGGCATATGGTATATGAAAACAACTTTAATTATTTTAAGGATTTTTTTTCTCAATTTCCTGCAAAAAATGGCAAGTTTTGGTGATATACACCAGGAAATGAGAAGCTTTTAGATATCTTAAGTCTTGCTGAGGAACTGAGAATTGAAATGCAGTTTAAAAGTTTTAGGAATTCTCTTTTTTTCCAGAGGTATTAAGTATTTTCTAAGAAATTGGAATAATTATTATAATTCATACGCACCCATGTTCCTTAAATTAAAAAAGGAAAAATTCTAATAATAATCAGTGAAAAGTCGAAAATAAACTCTGGACTTATATGAGTGAGCATAATTAGGGGTTTTTAAACGGGGACGCTACAAAATAAGACCAATAGGGACAGCAAACGACGCCATATTTTTGCCGCTCCTTTGATATTTCTCTTCAGTTAAGCTTGCCATTTCATGGTGCAAATGCAACTTTCAAATGAACATTCCATTAGGGAACAGGGGGCAAACTTCTCACATATAATTGAGTGCAATCCGATTCAAGTTTAAGCTCAATGATAAGGGGTCTCCTTTTTATAGCCGAGTCCGAACGGCGTGCCGCAGTGCGACACCTCTTTGTAGAGAAGTTTTACATGGCATAGTACCTTACAAATGTTGCCAGCATTAGGAGGGGAAAACCACCGCTGAAAATTTTTTCTGATCTTCTTGCCAGGATTCGAACCCTGGCGTTCATGCTAACCTCTGCGTTACGGTGGCCTCCCACCATTTCATGATGGAAAGATTAAATTAGATTAAAATTTACTACCGAAATTCGGAGACAGTTAAGAGTGCTACGATGAGGCTCATGTGGCTTCGTCAATAAGCAAAATATGCGTTGTTGGGCAGACAGCAATCCACACGTACTCCATGAGCCATCATTGCATCATTGCGTTTTATGGGCTGGCGGCGTCATTGAGCCGTACTTCTGCCGCAATAATCAAGACCGACACGTTACTTTGAATGGGAATCACTACCGTTCAATGATAGCACAATATTTTTGGCCCCAATTGGATGATATGGACTTGGAGGACAAGTGGTCCCATCAGGACGGCGCCACCAGCCACACTGCGAATGTCACAATCAATTTATTGGAAACCAAATTTGGAGAAAGTGTTATCTCACGAATTGGTCGCCTCGGTCGTGCGATTTGACGCCGTTAGACTACTTCCTGTGGGGCTACGTCAAGTCTATGGTCAATGCCAACAATCCAGCAACGCACATTGGGATGGCGAAAAAAAAAAATAAGTGGAAATAGGTCTGCCATTTTGGAACGGATAGAGATATCGTTATGAAATTTTACATGGTTATAGCCGAGATGTTATTCAGTTTATATGCAAATCAGGACCCTAGAAGTCCAACAAGCCAGCGACGCACAGTGGTATGGGGACAATAATAAGTGGAAATAAGTCTGCCATTTTGGAACGGATAGAGATATCTTTATGAAATTTTACATGGTTATAGCAAATGTGTTATCCAGTTTATTTCAGGGCCTTAAAAGTCCCAGACGCTTATTGGTGAGCCTTCAAACTTGGTCACCTTGGACCTACCAAAATTTTGTTCGGGCTGCTAAAAAGTGCTTAAAAAGGCAAAAACCAGGCCTAAATGTGCGGGATATCTTTTAAAGTTTCCAAGAAGTTTTACTAACAAATTTTCCTTTTTGAAATTTTCACAGAGGCTATTGCAAATAAACTGGACAACACCTCAGCTATAACCATATGCAATTTCATGAAGCTATCTCTATCCGTTCCACAATGGCAGACTTATTTCCACTTATTTTTTTACCATCCTACTGTGCGACGATTGATAAATTTCGTACGAATATCAAACGTAAAATTGAAGCAGTATCAGCCAATTTATGCTCGAAAATCAGCGAAAATTGCGTTCAGTATCTGGATTTCTGCAATCGTGCCCGTGGTGACCATGCAAAAGTAAACGAGTTCCACGCATATTGGCATCGAAGTACTTCAATTTCTTATGCTCTTAAAACTTAGATGTAATTTAAAAGTATTTAAAATTTCCAATAGTTTCATAGATATCAAGGCTTTTCCTTAAAATTACAATAATTAATAATAGTCATACGCACCCATGTTCATACAATTGAAATTAATGCAAATTAGCCTGAATAGAACAAACTAAGCGGAAACTCGAGGCCATCGTAGCGCGAGTTTAGCAGCGGTGGTTTTCCCCTTCTAATGCTGGCAACATTTCTGAGGTCACCGTAGCCCAGAGTTTAGCATGTCCGCCTATGACGCTGAACGCCTGGCTTCAAACGCTGGCGAGGACATCAGAAAAAAAGTTCAGCGGTGTTTTCCCCTTTTAATGCCAACAACATTTCTGAGGTACTATGAAAAAACCTCTCTCCAAAAGAGGTGTCGCACTGCCACACGCCGTTTGGACTCGGCTATAAAAAATAGACCCCTTATCATTGAGTTTACAATTGAATCGGACTGCACTCATTGACATTTGAGAAGTCTGTCCCTGTTCTTTTAAGGAAAGTTCATGGGAAAAATTTGCATTTGAGAAAACTAAGCAAGGAAAAGCTTAAAAAATAATTAGTAATAAGGCAGGCAATTTTTTCTGAAATTTATAAATTCGAGTTCCATCTCGGATTATACCATATTTGAGTTCGAATGAAACACACTTTAGTTAAGCATGTGCTTTAACTACTTCCTAAAATCTTAATATTTTTTGTGCATATAGAAAAAAATGGCAGGCATTGCAATATTCCAATAATTGCCTAGCATTTTGAAATTAAAATTCAATTTAAATATTTTAAAAAATCCCCATAGGTCCATAGATATCAAGGATTTTCTAAAAATCATAATAATTAATAATAGTCATACGCACCCATGTTCATGAAAGTAAGTCAATGAAAATTACCCATAATAGGCATAACAAAGCTAGGAAAAATTAAAAAAATTGATTTCAGTAACTGTGCTATTATTGTTTAATCAGTGCATTAGCTGTTATAACTGCCATATAAATCGATCTCGGATCTTGAGCATCTGGAGGGCGCAATTCTTATCCTATTTGGCTGAAATTTCCCATGAGGTGTTTTGTTTTGACTTTCAAAAACTGTGGCGTGAATGGATCAAATCGGTTAATGAACTGAGAAGCTGCCATATTAACCGATCTCGGGTCTTTACTTCTTGAACCCCTAAAGGCGGAATTCTTTTCAGATTTTGCTTATATTTCGGATGAAGTTTTTTGTTTCGACTTTGTTTCGACCAATAACTGTGCCAATAATGGACCAAAGCGGTTTATAACCTCATATATCTCCCATATAAACCGATCTCCTGATAAGAGTTCTTGATCCTCTAGAGTGCGTAACTGTTATCCGATTTGGCTTAAATTTCGCATGAGGTCTTTTCTGGATTTCCAATTACTCTGCAAAGAATGGTTCAAATCGGTTTATAACCTGACATAGCTCCCATATAACCCTATCTAGTATCTTGACTTCTTGAAACTCAACATTCTAAACTGTTATAGCTGTCATATAAATCGAAATCGGATCTTGATTTCTTGAGCTTCTAGAAGGCCTAATTCTCAACCGATTTGGCTGAAATTTGGCATAAGATGTTTTGTTTTGACTTCCATCAACTGTAACAAGGATGGTCCATATTGCCTCATAACCTGATATAGTTGCCATATAAACCAACCTCGGATTTTGACTTATCGAGCCTCTAAAGAGCGCAATTCTATAGCATCTTGGACCCATAAAAGCCGTATCGATAGTCTTATTTCCTTGAAAATCTGGCACAGTAAGTTGTAAAAGGCCCCTTGACATCCGTAACGATTGTGGGCTATATACGACTATATCGTGGTATAGCCCTCATATAGAAATATCTTCCGAATTAGGGTCTTATGCTCATAAAAGAAATATTTACGACCCGATTATGCTGAAATTTGTCACAGCGAATTATGTTATGACCCTTGATACCGAACTTCTTATTTAGGTTCTTGGCGCCCCTAAAGCCGTCTAGATTGTCTAATTTCCGTAAAAATTTGGCACAGCGAATTGTATAAAACCCCTGTACGTCCGTACTGCGTATGGTTTACAAGCGCATTTTTGTCCGATTTCGCTGATATGAGTGATTCTGCGATTCACAATGATTGTTGTTAGACCCTCGATAACTTGCTAATATCTTCTAGATCGATCTATATTTGAATAGAACCGCCATATAACCCTATACGATTTCGTCGAAATTTTCCACATGAATTTTTATTACCCCCATTGACGTTTTCGAGATGTATGATTCAGATTGGACTCTATATGTATATAGCGCCCATGTACACCGATCATCCGATTGATACTTTTGGGGCGATAAATGACCTATTTGTCACCCGATTTTGCACAGTGAGTTAAGTCCCTTGACAACCCTTCGGGGTATGGGTCAGATAGGACTATGTTTCTATATATCGTCCATATATACCAATCTTCTGATTTAGGGTCTTGGAGCTATAAAATGAGCAACTATAACTTTGATGAAATATCGTACTATGAGTTATATTCAGGGATTCGGAGCGAGGCCGGAGCTAAAGCGGAGAGGCCCAGTTTTTGCCGTAGAGGGAGTGAAAATTTACTATGATGGGCGGAATAGATTGCAATTTCAATACCGCTCCGGCCGCGGAGCGGGGTCGAGGCTAAAGCGAAGCGGCCCAGTTTTTGCCGTAGAGGGAGTGAAAATTCTCTTTGATGGGCGGAATGGCTTGCAATCCCCATCTATGCTCCATCCATTCTCCGCTCAGGGCCGCTACGAAACCCTGGATATACCGAATTTTCTCTAGCACTATCTTTCGAATCATATTTCGACAGAGCTGCTATGGGTCTATAAATGGTACATTCTTTCACTTGATTTTGACGAAATATTTATATTTATATATATCTGGGGTGGTAGGTACCAAAGTTTGGCACGTTGCCTTTATAGTTGTTAATTCTCGACAATCTACAAAATCGAAAGCACTTAAAACCATTAAAAAATATAGAACATATCCAAAGATACAAAAGATTTTCTTGAAAATTACAATAATTATTAATAGTCATACGCAACCATGGTCATAATGAAAATAATCTAATATTTGGGCCCAGTGACCACCAGTAAGAATATGGTTTGAAGATTGATTAGACTATAGGCAAACATCGCTCGATTTGGGCCTTTAGAATCCTCAACATCATTGATCAATAATATGTACTTGGGAACATATAGCTTCATTTTTTATAAATGTATAGCTTTTTCTATAGACGGACGGACATCGCCAGTTCAACATATGTTTTATAAAGCCTTAAAACAATACATCGAGATATTACAAGGGAAAGACGAAGACAGTGCACTCGCATCCTATGGTGGGTGGTATCAAAAAAATCAATATTTCTATAGATTTGAAGTATTTTCCTAAACATTTTATTAATTAATAATAGTCATACGCAACCATGTTCTAAAAATTAAATCAGACTCAAAAGAAAGCTTTCTTTAGTTGAAAGGAACTTTTATGAGCCTGTTAATTTTTGTTGCAGGAGATAAAAGCATTTTAAGTTATTTCATTAGAAGATTTCACAATAGGAGTCCTTCCCGAAATTTTAAAATTTAAACATTGACCATTTTCTTCTTTTTGCTCTTTACAATAAATATATTTAAACACACTTGTTTCCCCACTAAACGAAGTGTAAACATTTGACAAGCCCTTTATCCTGTGAGCCAATATTGTCCATTTCTAAAAAAAATATCATATTTAAAGGTTGTCATAAAAAAATCAACTGACAGGGCAAACAATCTATGTATGTCATTCATTTATTCGTTCATATTTTCATTTATGGCATTGCAATGGGGATTTCTTACATTTAAATGCAGCTCAATTGTTCACCCAAGGCACAAAACTAATACTATGGCAGCTCCATACTTAATAGTTTTACATTCATCAACATTTCACATAGAGTTGATTGGATGGATGGATACTCACTCGGCAGTTTGTAGTCGCCTAGTATGGCACCTCAGGAAAAAGGGTGTTTTTATCTCATCAAATATTTATGTGATTGCTGTGCATTTTTTTCTCAACATTTTACAAAAATACAAAAAAAAGCACTGCAAAAAATTACAGGTTATTTATTTATCCATGGAATATTTTGCCTTTATACCAAAGCAAACCTCATCGCTTGGTTGAAGTTGTTGTTGCTGTTGCTATTTAAGCCATTATTAGGGTTGTTAGAATTGCTTGTTATTAGATGTCATTGTATGGTCTGTTTTTTCATAGCTTTCAGTTTTTTTTTGTAGTTATTTGCTATTGAATGGGGTTGTTGATTTCCAATCTTTGTAATTTGTTATTGTGACAAGTTTTTTCGAAAGGTTATTTTTTGTTGTTGTTTTGAGAATCACATGGCCTAAAATAATTTAATAGATGAGTTTAAAGTATTTTGATGATAAGTCAAAAAAGCTTATATGCCGGTCAATTGCAAGGCCTTTTCAAACTTTGCAATGTATATATTTAGAGGCATATTAAACTGGTAATTATGAAATTGTAAGTAATTTTTTTAAATTAGAAAATCAGAGATTTTATTGCTAATCGTCTAATTACAAAATAATAAGTAACAGAAACATATGAAAAATTTTATATTTAGAATATTTGTAAAAAAAATTTTTTTTCACATTCTAATGAAGGAAAAAACTCCTAAAAAACTTCTAAAGGAGCTTATCCGAGCCAATTTTCTTGCCAATTCTTGCGAAAATCAAGCTTAGAAATCAATTTCCCATCATTTTAGGTCCATTGGGCACATCGGATAAAATTTATCCGCATTATCCGTTTTATCCGAAATGGCATTTTTTGGAATTCACATGAGAGTTATGCTCAAAAACACCGGTTTCAACCAGTTTTCATGGTAACGAATACTAATTTTAGGTATAAAATGGAATTTTAAAGGATTCGGCTTTGCGCTCAATGAAAATCTATTTTAATGAATTTTTAATAAATATAAAATAAAAAAAATGTTTTTATAAATGAAAAAATTGTCACCTGCTTATATCTAAGTCATGCTTAAAGTCTGTTTGCCATGTTTTAAGTCGATTTATCACAACGAATAAAATTTATCCGCATTATCCGAAATGACAGTTTTAGATATGTTCACGAAGGATGGGATATGAAGGAAAAAACCACTAATAAACTTCTAAAAGAGCTTATCCGAGCTAATTTTTTTGAAAATTCTTGCGAAAATCAAGCTTAGAAATTGATTTTCCATCATTTTAGGTCCATTGGGCACAACGGATAAAATTTATCCGCATTATCCGTTTTATCCGAAATGGCATTTTTTGGAATTCACATGAGTGTTCTACTCAAAAACACGGTTCTAACCACTTTTCATTGCAATAGAAAACAAATTGTTGGTATAAAATGGAATTTTAAAGGATTCGGCTTTACGCTCAATGAAAGTATTTTTTAAAGAATTTTTAATAAATATAAAATAAAAGAAAATGTTTTTATAAAAATTTTGTTAAAAATTTTTCATTGGCTTATATCTAAGTCATGCCTAAAATTCTTTTCGCTATGTTTTAAGTCGATTTATTACAATGGATAAAATTTATCCGCATTATCCGTTTTATCCGAAATGGCAGTTTTAGATATGTCCACTAGTGTTCTGCTCAAAAACAGGTTTCGTAATAATTTCTGTAGTAATACCAAAAACTCTTGAGAGAAACTCATGTTTGTAGAGGTTTTTAAGTAAGAGATATCAATTAGAATTTCTTTAAAAGATTTTGTGTATTTTTTTTTATTTGAATCATAGCAAAGCTTTATGGAAAACTAATATTAAATTAATAACACAGCTAATCCCTGTTTTTTATACCCACCACCGAAGGATGGGGGTATATTCATTTTGTCATTCCGTTTGCAACAATATCAAAATATCCTATATCTAAGACGGTCTAGCCATGTCCGTCCGTCTATCTGTTGAAATCACGCTACATTCTTCAAAAATAGAGATATTGAGCTGAAACTTTGCACAGACTCTTTTTTTGTCCATAAGCAGGTTAAGTTCGAAGATGGGCTATATCGGACTATATCTTGATATAGCCCCCATAAAGACCGATCCGCCGATTTAGGGTCTTAGGCCCATAAGGCCACATTTATTATTCGATTTTGCTGAAACTTGTGACAGTGAGTTGTGTAAGGCCCTTCCACATTTTTCTGCAATTTGGCCCAGATCGGTTCAGATTTGGATATTGCTGCCATATAGACCCATCTGCCGATTTAGGATCTTAGGCCCATAAAACCCATTATTATCCGATTTTGCTGAAATTTCGAACGGTGAGTTGTGTTAGACACTTCGACATCTTTGTTCAATTTGGCCCAGATCGGTCTAGATTTGGATATAGATGCCATAGATACCGATCTACCGATTTAAGGTCTTGCGCCCATATAAGGCGCATGTATTGCCTGATTTTGCCAAAATTTGGAACAGTGAGTCGTGTAAGGCCCTTTGACATCCTTCTTCAATTTGGCCTAGATCGGCCGTTAGTTGGATATAGCCCCCATATAGACCGATCCGCCGATTTAGGATATTTGGCCTCTAAAAGACACATTTATTATCCGATTTTGCTGAAATTTGAGACAGTGCGTTGTGTTAGGCCCTTTAACATTCGTCGTCAATTTGGCCCAGATCGGTTCAGATTTGGATATAGCTGCCATATAGACCGATCTCTCGATTTTAAGTCTTGGGCCCATAAAGGGCGCATTAATTGTCCGATTTTGCTGAAATTTGGGACAGTGAGTTGTGTTTGGCTTTTCGACATCTGTGTCGTATATGGTTGAGATCGGTCTATTTTTGGATATGGCTACCAAAAAGACCAATATTTTGATCTACAAAATTGAACAATGACTTGTACTTATTAGACCTCTCAATATCCGTGTCGAATTTTTTCCAAATCGGACCATATTTCGATAAAGCTGCTTTTCACCGGATTATGACGAAAAGTGGGTTACATTCGTACCCGAGGTGGTGGGTATCCAAAGTTCGGCCCGGTCGAACTAAACGCCGTTCTACTTGTTTCGTTTTGATCATGCCTTATGATAGTTTTGGGTCCATTGACCATAACGAATAAAATTTATCTGCGTTATCATGCCTTAAAGTAAATTTTCTTTAATTTTGAGTACATTTACCATAAAAAAATTTATCCGCTTTATCCGTTTTATCCGAAATCGCGAGATCGGTTTATATGGGAGCTATATCAGGTTATAGACCGATTTGGACTGTACTTGACACAGTTGTTGAAAGTTATAAAGGAACACTACGAGCCAAATTTCAGCCAAATCGGACAAAAATTGTGGCTTCCAGGGTCTCAAGAAGACAAATCTGGATATCGGTTTATATCTAAATCTGAACCGATGTGGCCCATTTGCAATCCCCAACGATCTACATCGATAGTAAGTATCTGTGCAAGCGCCGTTCGACCTCTATCGTTATTTTGACAGAGAGACGGACGGACGGACATGGCTAAATCGATTCAGAACGGCGAGACGATCAAGAATATATATATTTTATGGGGCCTTAGACGAATATTTCGAGGTGTTACAATCGGAATGACTTGATTAGTATACCCCCATCTTATGGGGGTGGGTATTAAAATATTTATAGCCATATCAATAAAATTTACTAAATGGTGCTAGGTTGCGTATGATTGTTATTTGTTGTGGAATCATTTGACTAATTTAACTATAACTTGAGAACCAAAAGGGATATTTTGAAATTTTAAAATGCAGAAGCAAGGTGACATTTCAAACTTAAGAAAAAAACTTTCAATAGCATATAATATTAAAAAAAAGTAGTTAATTTTTAGCAATATCTTTAATTTTGAATACTCGCATATCGTTGTAGGGTGCGTATGATTGTTATTAATTCCCAAGTTATTCGAATAAATTGATTATAACTTTGGAACCAGCTAAGGTATTTTGAAGTTTTAAAATACAGCAGCAAGGTGACATTTCAGTCTTTTTTTTTGTAACAAACAAAAGCATCTATTTGAGTGTATAATATTTTTAAGAATTTTTTTTGTTTAGAAAAATATTTTGAACTTTTTCATCTTTTATAAAACCATAAAAACTTCTTTATTGACTGATAAAATTTCTTGATTAAATTAAAATATTCTGCATGGCACATAGGTCATTCACCTTTTGATGTAGGCAAATGCGCCACTCACATTTGCCAATACGTCATTGACTCTTATACATGACATGTCAGTTTGCTACAGCTAAACATGTGTGTTCGCATGAATGTTGTATTTTTTACTTCAAAGACATTGAGTGAGTGCTATGTACGTTTAATTTGTTCACGTTTTATTTTTTATTCTTCTCGTTGCGTTTGATTCCTTCAAACATGCAACATTGATGACGACAAAGAAAACGGGGTTCTCTGGTATTTTTTTTTTTTTTCATAGCCAAGTGTTAGATATGATGGCCTCTGCGCGTATGTGTCTGACGAAAACGAAACACGTCATATTTTTTCGTATTTATTTTTCTTCTTTTTTTTGTGGTTTACAACACGACACGGCATTATTTTTATACGCACTGGACGAAAGTGAAACACAGAATAATGGCAACAACAACAACAACAGTGAACAAAAAAAAAATCGACCAGGTATTATTGTTTGGTTTTGTGCATGTTTCGCATGATCAGGCTGTTAAAGCAAAGAATATCTCTATGGTTTAGTAGGTTGGCTTGGCGGCGGTCCTCCCCAGAAGTGTGACTACAAACAACATGAAAACTGATGAATTTCATGCAAACCTGACCCACTGAACTAGAGCGCCTTGCTCTCTGCCATTGTTGCCAACACAATTGCAATTTGTAAAAAAAAATTGTTAACAAATATAACAAATTATCAACACGTATATGGGCGAGAGTACATATGTATAGGTGTGTGTGTGGTAATTTAAAAAACAGAAAATTTCCTTTGGTATTTTTAGGTGTGTGTGTGCGTGCTTCTCTTTCAACAAGAGAGAAAGAGAGAGAGCATGAGCTAGTGTGAAATAATATTTTAACACGAACCTAAGAATTTGCTGCGACATGCAGTGCCTTTGGGCGTCTTTGCCGTCGCTGCTTTAATGCATGCAAAAAACCATGCAGTCAGTAATCGACATGCACTTGAAAATAGTAACACGCACGCATACAACTAACCACCAATCAAGACAAACAGAGAGCCAAATACACCCCCAAACCTAAATTAGAGCAAATATTAGAAAAGACAAAAATCTCAGCTGGGATAAAGAAAAAAGAAGAATTGCATAGCAGAATCTTAGCTTAGTTAGCTCATGGTTTGAGTTAAGATAACCAGAATTGAACTTTTGATGTCATTTGACAGGAGCTTCAGATAGCCTTTTAACCCTTTGGTATTATCCTTGACTTTAGCTTCAGCCTCTATAAGGCATTAACATTGTGCCGTCGGCTTTATTGGCCGATTGCGTTTCATTCATACCAAAATTGCTTAACATTAGGGATTCGCATAATTTTTTGGACACGCTAACTTGCGTTTTTCCTATACTTGCGTTTTATTTCCATTACTGTTTGTTTGGTACTCTCTATTTTGTTGTTATTTACTTGCTTTTTTCTGTCCTCTTCTTCTTCTTCTTCTGCTGGCATTTCAAAATCAAAATAAAAACGTATTGTTTGAATTTGAAAAATCGTGAATGATTTCTGTCTGTCTGTCTTTCAGCCCGTCCAGACATTTTGGTTATATGTCAGTCAGTATGTGTGTCAAGTGGTCGGCGTGTCTGGAGGTATTTTTCAACACTCTCTTAGCGGTTGGTTGCATGCAGACAGACGCTGGTTTTTTTTTTGTATTTTGCTCTCCAAGAGTCAAGAGCTGTTATATACAGACATACTAGACCACCTAGCCTGTTTTTGCTGTTTTAACTGTTTCATGCGGAATATTTGTGGCACGCATACGCAATTTTAACCATGACATTGAAATTATTACACGCAGTTTTCGACTAATGTGACGAGTTGGAGTTGAAAAGCAAATAATATTTGAGCTTTGCGGAAGATTTTAAGGATCAATGTTGACACCTTTTCAATTTATTCTAAAAGCCTCAACAGTGATCTTTCAATTTCCGTTAAAAACATAAAAATATCATTATTAGTATTAGAGATATAAGGAAATAGAAAAGAAAACTCCATAATAAATAATGATCATACGTAACCAAGTACGCAAAATGATTATTTTCATATTAAGTACTTTTGTAAAATTTTCTTGAACTTCAAGTAATGAAATGGTTGTGAAAAGTAACCATGAGTGAATTTGGAAAATTAAAAAAAGGATTGTTCAAAAATGTTTATGAAGAGTGATTTTTAATTAAGGCCTCAATTGCGCAAAGGTTAGCATGTTCGCCTATGACGCCGAACGCATGGGTTTCAATTCCAGCGTAAACATCAGAAAATTTTCAGCACCGATTTTGATAAAATTTTGCAGACAAGTCGAAACGTCAAATCAAACATTTCATGCAAAATTTTGTAAAGGTGGGACCAAAACTGTTGCTGCTACAGCAATAGCAGGCCATATCGGATGAAAGATATATATGGGATATACATCTAAAACTGAACCGATATTGCTGAAATTTTGCGAACAAGTTGAAACATCAAATCAAACACTTTGCGCAAAATTTTGTTAAGATCAGGTCAAAACTATGGCTGCTAGAACCATAATAGCTCACATCGGTTGAAAGATATATGTACATGGGAGCTATGTCCAAATCTGGACCGTTTTTTCCAAAATCAATAGCGTTTGTCTTTGAGCCAAAGAAATGGCAATTGCAAAAATTGGTGGTAATCAGACTACATATGCGACCTCCACCTTGTTTACAAGAATACATAGGCAGACAGGCGGACAAACAGACGGACGGACAGACGGATATAGCTAAATCGAAGCAGGAAGTAATTCTAAGCCAATTGGTATGTTTAACAATAGGTCTAGTTCGTTTCCTTCTTAACGTTGCAAACAAATGCACAATGTTGCAATACCCTGTACCACAGTTGTGGTGTAGGGTATAAATAGAAGTAAAGAGGGGACCACCCCCAAAAGAAAAAAATTATGGGAACCAGGCGGGCCAAAAAGTAACTCTCATAGGCGAGAGCTTAGCCCAGTCAGACACTTCAGACTTCTGTAGTAGTTCAGAATAACGAGAGGTCTCTCTGCTTAGGGGGAATCCAAGTATGAAATTAGGTATTCACCAAAAATCCTCTGCTTTTTGTTCCCAATTGCTAAGCAATGACACAAAATGTGTTCTTCAACTCGGCCTGGTCCCCACTGAACCTACAACATTCTCTCATAGGCGAGAACATAGCCAGTTAGGCATTTCAGATTCCTACAGTCGTTCAGAATGACGAAAGGGCTGAGTGATTAGAGGGAATTCAGGTATGAAATGAGGTATTCACCCAAAATCCCCCCGCTTGCAATTTCTAAGCAATGACGCAAACTCGTCACCACAGAAGCTACAACATTTTCTCATATGCGAGAACTTAGCTGAGTTATACACTTCATACTTCTACAGTTCTTCAGAATGACATGAAGGCTGAGTGCTTAGATGGAATCCAGGTATTAAATGAGGTATTCACCCAAAATCCTTTGTTTTTTGTTCCCAATTGCTAAGCAATTATACGCAACGTGCTCTTCAACATGTCCTGATAACCACAGAACCTTCAACATTCTGCTTTGCCCTGTGTATAGCGCGACTTCTAAGATCATGATTTCTAAGCTACAGGATAAATGAAGTCCTGTTCCGCAAAACACTCGATCACAGGGCCTTTGACAACCTGGAAACATGGCGCAAGCCTACGCCTCAATTGAACGGTTATTGTAGAATGCGTCATCCCTTCAAGAAGTTAGCATAGGGTTAGTCACAGGTTTCATTCATCTTTTGTTTGCCTAAAAAGAGATACCGGGAAAAGTACTCGACAAATGCGATCCATAGTGGAAGGTTAATAAGATTCGGCCCGGCCGAACTTAGCACGCTTTTACTTGTTCTGTCTTATTCCCCGCCAAGGATGACCAGGGACCAAGCAGAGCCTGACTACTTTCCCCACAGTTCGCAGAAATTCTATGCATATCTTCACCAATCTTAAGCTCACATAGCGGTACGCCAGAACCGCAGAACAGGCAGCCAGTCCAGAAACCCTAAGGCCTTCGCATGAAAAATTATAACGGTGATACTTTTCACATAACAGTGAGTGCTGTCCGATTTGACAGCCAGGAACTTAGCAGAACCTTACCGCTTTCCCCATGGCCCGAAGAAATTCGTTGCAAATCTTCACCAATCTCAAACTCACATGACGCTATGACAGAACCGTCAACACCACAGAACAGGCAGCCGATTTCAGGATGGCTAAGACCTCCACCTGAAATATGCTAATCCGGTTAAGAAGCCCATGGAAATTGCCAATTTGCTCATGAGCATTCCATTAGGGAACAACGGTGATATTTCTCTCATAACAATGAGTGCTGTCCGATTCGACAGCCAGGGACCTAGCAGAGCCTGACCGCTTTCCCCATGGCCCGAAGAAATTCTTTGTATCTCTTCACCATTCTCAACCTCACACGGCGCAATGCCAGAACCGTCAACACCACAGAATAGGCAGCCGGTTTCAGGATGGCTAAGATCTCCACCTGAAATATGCTAATCCGGTTAAGAAGCCCATGGAAATTGCCAATTTGCCCATGAGCATTCCATTAGGGAACAACGGTGATAGCTCTCTCATAGCGATAAGTGCCGTCCGATTTGACAGTCAGGGACCTAGCAGTGCTTGACCGCCTTCCCAAGACCCGAAGAAATTCATTGCACCGCTTCATCAATCTCTAACTCACATAGCGCGATGCCAGAACCATCAACACCATAGAACGGGCGGCAAGTTTCAGGATCGCTAAGACCTCCACCTGAAATTGCAAATTTGCCCATGAACATGCCATTAGGGAACAACAGTGATACCTCTCTTATAGCAATGAGTACTGTCCAATTCAAGTTTTAAGCTGAATGATTATGGACCTCGGGCATATGGACCGATCTCCCTCCTTTTTATAGCCGCATGATTATGGACCTCAGGCATATGGACCGCTCTCCCAATTTTATAGGAAGATATGGACCGATTTATATAGGCATATGGACCGATCTCCCTCCTTTTTATAGCTGCATGATTATGGACCTCAGGCATATGGACCACTCTCCCAATTTTATAGGGAGAGGGTGCATATGTGGGCTCAAGCCCACTAAAGGACTTCTTTGCCCCCTATGGTATATACCTGCGAATTTTTTAAAATTTTCCCATGAACATTCCATTACGGGACAGGCATAAACTTCTCACAAAACAATGATTGCTGTCCGATTCAAGCTTAAGCTCCATGATAAGGGGCCTCTTTTTATAGCCGAGTCCGATCGGAGTGCCGCAGTGCGACACCTCTTTTAGAGAAATTTTTGCAGGGCTGCCATACTACATGGTATAGTACCTTACAAATGTTGCCAGCATGAGGAGGGAATAACCGCAGATGGTGGCCACCGTAGCGCAGAGCTTAGCATGCCTGCCTATGACGCTAAACGCTTGGGTTCGAATCCTGGCGTGAACATCAGAAAAAATTTTTAGCAGTGGTTATCCCCTCCTAATGCTGGCAACATTTATTAGGTACTATGTCGTGTTAAAACTTCTCCCCAAAGAGGTGTCGCTCTGCGGTACGCCCTTCGGGCTCGGCTATAAATGGGAGGCCCCTTATCATTGAGCTTAAAATTTGAATCGAACAGCATTCATTGATATTTGAGAAGTTTGCCCCAGTTCCTTAATGGAATGTTCATGGGCACATTTGTATTTGCAACCCCCGCAGATGTTTTCGCTAGGATTCACATCCAGACGTTTTGAGTCATAGGCGGACACTTCAACCTCTGCGCTACGTTGGCCACGAGTATGTATCTAGCCCCCTTATTAATGACCATCCATTTTGACTTCTTATAACCTCCAACTAAGGGCGCTCCGGTAGCCGAGTTGGTAGAATGTTTGGAATACCAGGGCAGGAGTCGTGGGTTCGATTCCCGCCAGAAGCCTTGGTCTGTCACTACTGTGGTATCACAATGGACCCAAAATTGTCTATGTGAGTCTGTAAATGATTGCCACTCTAACCTAACCTAACCCCCATCTTCCTGAACTTGCTGCAACCATAAAATGGGCTACCAGGATCCTTTCCATGTTTTGTTTTGACTTTGAAAAATTCAAATGAAGCGCCATTAAATGTAAAATATCTGTCACTAAAAACAAGATATCAAAAATAATCAACTTAAAATTTCCAGAAATATCAAAGCACTCAGTCAACTCCGACAACGGGTGGCTACTGTTTTGGCAACGGTTTGTTGGCCATTTAAACTGCCAGATATGCAAAAAGCAATACCAGCACCACCTTCTTGTGACTAAAAATTGGTTTGATGGCAAACTTAATGCGTTTGTGTCAAGTTCACGCATAAATTTCGCACTTAACAAAAAAAGGCGCGGATATTTAAAACAGCAAAGAGTTGGTGTTAAGTAATGGCTTCAAAAAGATACCTCTCTGGTACTCATTAAAATGAATGAAGGTTTTTTTTTTTTTTTGGTGGAGTGAGGATCCCCAAAAACAAAACAAAAAATCAGGCTAAAATAAAATTGGCTGTGAAAAAATATTTGTCACCTCTTAAAAAGCCTACAGAGTCTTGGCCAAATCAAGCAGACAAAATGACTCGTTATTTGGTAGAGTTTGTTTGGGTTTTGATTTTTTTTTTTGGATTTTTAGCCAAAACAGCTAAATTGGTTAAAAGGTTTTTTCTTGGTGCAATGACAGACATTGGTGGTAGGCAGTAGGCAAAAAATCATTAAAAAACTACAGTAGCTATGAACTCGAATGGACCATCATCGCAGCAAGCGAATAAAATACCAACAAAGTCCATATCAAACTGGGAAAAAAAGGAAAAGACCAGAAAAGCTGAGTATAAAAAAAAAAAACGTGCAAAAAGTGTCGCAGATAAGAGGGACCACTAAGGGTTCCTCTGGCGGTATGAATGAGCCATAGCAGATCTTCATTTGGCCAAGACTATAGGATTTTAATAGTGTCTTACTAAAATGAAAAAAACCAAAATCCTACTGCAAAAGAGATATGGCTTAGAGATGCTAAGACAGACAGACAGACAAAGTTGAGGACGGACAATAAGTTTCAGTGCAGATGGTCGGTCCCTGAGGAGGCTTGGAAGCTGCAAATGCAAAATACATTTCCCAACTTCAATGGCAACAAATCTTCTTGGCCTTTTGGGCTACTGTTTGCCACCAAAAACTTGTAGAGATACCCTAAGCAAAGCTTCTTGTTTTGGTTTTTTCCTTTCTGCGGGCTGCGGGCAGTAAAGGAAAAAACGTTTTGTAAATGCTAAAGTTTTTCGAATTCCTGGCTTCACAGCAAACTGGCTGAAAGGCATTGCGTATTGTTGTGGTCTCTCTGTCCGTCTGTCTGTCTGTCGTATTGTCTGATCTCCATGAATTTTAATTGATTTTTTTTATTTCCATTTTTCCAATTTTTTGCTTTTATTTTTAGTGGAGTTTACTGGCTAGAGTTGTGGTTCAAAGCTATACTCGTACTGCTGCGAAATATGCTACACTTGTGTGTTATGTATTTGAATTTAAATGCCGCCGCCGCCGTTGTTGTCCTTTGCTTTAAAGAAAAGAATTAAGTTGTCAACACATTATTTGCATATTTGAAGTATTTTTTTGTTTCTTGTTCCCTTTTTATTTTTATCCTTTTTTGGTGTTTTTTTTTTCTTAAAGCTTTCCGTATCTTTTGAGATATTGGCCCTTGATTGTTTCTTAAAAGTTATTTTATGCCATTGATATCTTTATTTTATATTCCCTTCATCTTTCCTTGCCATTCATTAAACGTTGCAATGATGAAGGTGCGATTGTTTTTTTGTTTTTGGGCAGTAATGTTGTTACACATTTGCATATTAATTGATCACCGATGCATGTGTACATTTTAATTGAAATTTGCAATTTTTTTTTTTGAGTCAAGGTCTGGTCTTTTAAGGCTAAATGTCAAGTGATGATACATGAGAAAAAAAATATTTAAGATATGATATAACTGATGGCGGTTACTTTGGTCTCCCCAGTCAACAGAAAGCAATGTCAGTAAGATGTAAAAATTTAGCAAATGTTTTAAGTTAATGGCTGACAAGTGAAGTAAAGGATTTTTGGCCTATGTTTCTACAGTCTCGATTTTTTTTCCAACAATCTACCATTATCTGTATTGAAATTCATTCATTCATTCATTTAAAGCAACTCGGCTTGCCAACGGAAAATTTTCTTAGCTGAAAGATTTTTTACTATATAAGACCTCAAACTTTATCTCACACTGTGGGCTTTTTTTTTGGGGAAATAAAATGCCAATTTCTGTATTTATCTGCATTGAAAACTTATTTCTTCTAACTTTAAAGACGCGCAATCTTCCCACTTTTTAAGGAAAACTTTTCTTTGCTTAAAAATTTTTTTACTTAATTTTAATTTTTTTTGTCCTAAATGATAGTATATTCTACTTAGATTCCTAACTAGATGTCTTATAACACTGTGGATGTTTGGGCAATAAAATACCAATATTTGCATTTATCTGTATTGAAAAATTATTTGTTCTAACTATAAAGACGCCCAAACTTCGGACTTTTTAAGGAAAACTTTTCTTTGCTTAAAGATTTTTTTACTTAATTTTAATTTTTTTTGTCCTAAATGATAGTATATTCTACTTAGATTCCTAACTTGATGTCTTATAACACTGTGGATGTTTGGGCAATAAAAACCCAATTTCTGTATTTATCTACATTGAAAACTTATTTGCTCTAACTTTAACGACACCCAAACTTCCAACTTTTTAAGGAAAATTTTCCTTTGTTTAAAGATTTTTTTACTTAATTTTAAAGTTTTTTGTCTTAAATGATAGTATATTCTACTTGGATTCCTAACTAGATGTCTTATAACACTGTGGATGTTTGGGCAATAAAATACCAATATTTGCATTTATCTGTATTGAAAAATTATTTGTTCTAACTATAAAGACGCCCAAACTTCGGACTTTTTAAGGAAAACTTTTCTTTGCTTAAAGATTTTTTTACTTAATTTTAATTTTTTTTGTCCTAAATGATAGTATATTCTACTTAGATTCCTAACTTGATGTCTTATAACACTGTGGATGTTTGGGCAATAAAAACCCAATTTCTGTATTTATCTACATTGAAAACTTATTTGCTCTAACTTTAACGACACCCAAACTTCCGACTTTTTAAGGAAAAATTTCCTTTGTTTAAAAATTTGTTTACTTAATTTAAAATATTTTTGTCCTATATTCTACTTAGATTCCTAACTTGATGTCTTATAACACTGTGGATATTTGGGCAATAAAATACCAATTTTAGCATTTGAATGCATTGAGAAATTCTTTGTTCTAACTTTAACGACACCCAAACTTCCAACTTTTTAAGGAAAATTTTCCTTTGTTTAAAGATTTTTTTACTTAATTTTAAAATTTTTTGTCTTAAATGATAGTATATTCTACTTAGATTCCTAACTTGATGTCTTATAACACTGTGGATGTTTGGGTAATAAAAATCCAATTTCTGTATTTTTCTACATTGAAAACTTATTTGCTCTAACTTTAACGACACCCAAACTTCCGAATTTTTAAGGAAAAATTTCCTTTGTTTAAAGATTTTTTTACTTAATTTTAAAGTTTTTTTGTCCTAAATGATAGTATATTCTACTTAGATTGATGTCTTATAACACTGTGGATGTTTGGGCAATAAAATACCAATTTTTGCATTTAAATGCATTGAGAAGTTCTTTGTCTTAGCTTTAAAGCCGTTAAATCGTTGTTGCTGGCGATTTCAATGTCCATAATTCCTCTTGGCTTTTCCATTCGGCACATACGACTCCGGAGGGTCAATACGCCGAGCTATTCGCCGCGCAGAATGGTCTGATGCAACTAATGAATGAACCGACACACGTTTCATGTGTCGAAGGGCACCAACATAACACTATTGATCTTTTCTTAACTTCGCACCCTGAGAAGTATGAAGGTAATGTCCTTACGCTTCTTGTTAACTCCGATCACTACACCAATTTAGCGTCCTTTTCGTATTTTGCTCTTCGCGTCGCCTCTTTCCCAGCCCCGAAGCGGTCAATTTTTGTATATACGAAAGAGCACGTTGGCATGAACTCAACGAATTTTTCCAGCATTTTAATTGGAAACTTTGATTTCTAAAAGGTAACGTAAATGCTGCAGCCGAAATGGTGCAGGAAGTAATATTAATAGGAATGAGATCGTTCATTTATCGGTTAAATCAATTTTATCGGTTAAATCAAAAGATAAAATTTGGTTTAACCGGGAATGCAGAGATGCTGTCGAACTTAGTACGTGTTCACTTGTTTTTATACCCACCACCATAGGATGGGGGTATACTAATCTAGTCATTGCGTTTGTAACAACTCGAAATATTCGAGATATTCCTTGAGAGTCTCGACATTCTGTGTCGATCTAGCCATGTCAGGCCGTCCGTCTGTCGAAATCACGATAGAGGTCGAACGTGTAAAGCTAGCCTCTTGAAATTTTGCGCAGATACTTAAATATACAAATGGGCCATATCGGTTTAAATATAGCTCCCATATAAACCGATCTCCTGATTTGACTTCTCGAGCCCTAGGAGCTCCTCAATTTTCATCCGATTTGGATAAATTTGGAACAAAGACTTAAGTTATGACTTCCAAAATCCACGACAAGTATTATCCGAATCGGTCTATAAACAGATATATACCCCATATAAGCCGATCCCCGGATTTGACTACTTGAGCCTCTAGAAGCCTCAATTTTCATCTAATTTGGCTGAAATTTGGAAAAAAAAACTTGTGTTAGGTCTTCCCACATCCATACCAAGTATGTTCTGATTCGATCCATAAACTGCTATAACCCCCATATAAACCGACTTCAGATTTGACTTCTTGAGCCCAAGGGACTCCTCAATTGTCATCCGTTTATCTGAAATTTGGAACAAAGACTTGAGTTATGACTTCCACCATTCGTGCCAAATATTATGCGAATCGGTCTATAAACAGATATAGCCCCCATATAAACCAATCCCCAGATTTGACTTCTTCAACCCTTAGAAGCCTAAATTTTTACCTGATTTGTCTGAAATTTGGTCCTAAACCCCATCTTATGCCTACAATATCCGAATCGGTCAGTATGTACCGATATCCCAAATACCGATATTCCAATATGACTTCTCGCGGCCAAAATAATACAAATACAAACTCAGTAAAGAAGGGTAAATTTTTAGCCGAATCCATGGTGGTGGGCACCCAAGATACAGCCCGACATAGCACGCTCTTACTTGTTTTATTTTATTTTATTTTATTTTATTTTATTTTATTTTATTTTATTTTATTTTATTTTATTTTATTTTATTTTATTTTATTTTATTTTATTTTATTTTATTTTATTTTATTTTATTTTATTTTATTTTATTTTACTTTATTTTATTTAATTTTATTTAATTTTATTTTATTTTAATTTATTTTACTTTACTTTATTTTTTAAAAAAAAATTGTTTTTTAAAAAATCTATTTCTCCACACAAAAAATCATTTCAAATGAAATGTGTATCCTTTTTATATCAACTTTTACCTAAAACTAAACTCTTCCCATTCAGTTGGTAACGCTTCAACTTTCTCATAAAAGTAACTAAAAAAAGAAAATCCTACACCCAATAGTTATTTGATTATGGGGTCATTGAGTTTAATAACAGCACAAATTTGTAGACATTATTGACAATGACCTTTTTTGCTTTTGGGGGGGGGGCGGTCAGTTGCCTGAATGGTCAGTCAGAGTCGTTCTATTACCTAAGCTTTTGTTATGGGGTAGCACTCTTATCGATATTAGCGATTATATGGAGATAATCAAATGTATAAACAAAACAGTACAACTTCAAAGAAGTGGTAAATAAAGGAAGAAAAAAGAATATTAAAGTTGGAAACAAAATGTTTACCATAACACTCAAATGGTGGAATTAATAAACAAACAAACAAAAAAGAACTATCGTAGCAGTTGTAACAATAAAATTTATTTTACTTCTGTATGCAGTCATTTAAAAGACATAAAACTATCGTAATCAAGAGGTGATATGTTATTTTAATATGGCCATTACTCAATATTTGCTATGAACTGATTTGTTATGGTAAAATTTTAATCAGACAAATTCGAAAGCATAAATTACCAAATCGGAGGAGAATTTTTGCTTTTAGAGGGTTATGAAGACAGAATATTTCATCAAAATTATGAGCTTTTGGTGTATAAAGTATAGCCGGAATGATCTGATCAGACTGTTGCTTCAACATCTATAGTCAACCGGTAATCCATCGGCTTTTACTGCTCTTATTATTGTTTAACTGAGTTACGACCAATAATAAAGCAGTAGGGACAGATGGATTTCCAGTTCAGTGTTTGTTCAACTCCCGTTTCGTTTCAGTTATTGTTCAACTTAGTTACGACCAATAATAAAGCAGTAGGGGCAGATGGATTTCCAGTTCAGAGGTTCAAGCGACTAGACCTTGTATATGTCTATCAACTAGTCGCTGGAACCACTGAACCGGAAATCCATCTGCCCCTACTGCTTTAGATAAGGAAACAACATTAGATAAGGAAACAACTTCTGCTATACTCCTGGCGATGTTGTTTTGTTGTGATAATATTCCGAACTCTATTGGGCATATCCCAATCACTCCTCCCAGTGGGAAAACTAGCAAGGCCAACTTAAATTAGGTTTCAAATCCTTCTAAAAAAGGAAGCCTCTCTTAGGTTTCAAATCCTTCTAAAAAAGGAAGCCTCTAACAGGACTACCTTGCAACATCTAAAACTTTAGCAATGAATTCCTCTACCATCTTTATGTAATCCTTCCCAAGTACCCCATAAAACATATGGGACACATATGAGTGTCTATTGAACTTTTGATGTTTTTAAGCAGTAATGCAATCCTTCATAAGGCCATGTATTTACCGTGAAAGGCAAGTACTAAACTGGCAATGTCACTCAATATTACAAAGATATAAACATGGAATTCGGAGACCAGGTCTCGCGAATGCAAAACAAAGAATGATATCGGGCCTCTAAGTCCCCGCCTTTTCCATCTGCCGAGATCACTCTCTCTCTTTTTAAAAAAATTCTATTTCATTCTCTATGATGAGCTCACTATCTTTCTCTCTTAACGAGGACCTCTCTCTCTTTCTCGCTTTCTTTACCGGAATCACGCTTTCTTTACCGAGACCAGTCCATCTGCCGAAATCACTCTCTCTTTGCGAGATTATTCTCTCTAGATCACACATTCTGACCAGATCACTGCCTCTGCCGACATCACTGCCTCTGCCGACATCACTGCCTCTGCCGACATCACTGCCTCTGCCGACATCACACTTCTGCCGAGATCACTCTCTCTGCGGAGATCACTCTCTCTGCCGAGATCACTCTCTCTGCCGAGATCACTCTCTCTTTTGGAGATTATCCTCTCTTCCTGTCTATTCCGAGCTCACTCTTTCTGTCGAGATCACTCTCTGTTCCGAGATCACACTTTCTGACCAGATCACTCCCTCTGCCGAGATCACTCACTTTGCCGAGATCACTCTCTCTCCCGAGATCACTCTCTCTCCAGAGATCACTCCCTCTCCCGAGATCACTCTCTCCGTCAAAATTATTCTCTTTCTGCCGGGATCACTCTCCCTTTGCGAGATTATTCTCTCTTCTTGTCTATTCCGAGCTCACTCTTTCTGTCGAGATCGCTCTCTCTTCTGAGATCAAACTTTCTAAACAGATCGCTCCCTCTGCCGAGAGCACACTCTCTCCCTCTCTATGCTGAGCTCACTATATTTCTCTATTTATGGGGACCTCTCTGTTTTTTCGCTCTCTTTACCGGAATCACTATTTCTCTCTCTCGCTCTCACTCGAGATCACTCTCTGCGAACACAAAACTTTCTGTCGAGACCACAATCTCTACATAGATCACACATTCTGACCAGATCACTGCTTCTGCCGACATCACACTTTCTGCCGAGATCACTCTCTCTCCCGATACCACTCTCTCTCCCCGAGATCACTCTCTCCGTCAAAATTACTCACTCTCTGCCGAGATCACTCTCTCTTTGCGAGATTCTTCTCTCTCCCTCCCTATTCCGAGCTCACTCTTTTTGTCGATATCACTCTCTCTGCCGAGATCACACTTTCTGACCAGATCATTCCCTCTGCCGAGATCACTCCCTCTGCCGATATCACTCTCTCTGCCGAGATCTCTTTCTCTTCCGATATCACTCTCTCTGCCAAAACTACTCTCTCTGCCGAGATCACTCTCTCTTTGCGAGATTATTCTTTCTTCCTGTCTATTCCGAGCTCACTCTTTCTGTAGAGATCACTCTCTCTTTCGAAATCACACTTTCTGATCAGATCACTCCCTATGCCGAGATCACTCTCTCTGCCGAGATCACACTCTCTCCCTCTCTATGCCAAGCTCACTATCTTTCTCCCTTTACGGGGACCTCTCTGCCTTTCTCGCTCTCTTTACCGGAATCACTATCTCTCTCTCTCTCGCTCTCACTCGAGATCACTCTCTGCGGACACAACTCTTTCTGTCGAGACCACATTCTCTGCCGAGATCACACACTCTGAGCAGATCACTGCCACTGCCGACATCACACTCTCTGCCGAGATCACTCTCTCTGACGAGATACCTCACTCTTTGCGAGATTATTCCCTCTCCCTCCCTATTCCGAGTAAGCTATCTGTCGATATCACTGCCTCTACCGACATCACACTCTCTGCCGAGATGACACTCTCTGGCGAGATCACTCTCTCTTTAGGAGATTATTCTCTCTCCCTCCCTATTGCATCCAAATATAGTCTGAGAAGGAGACACTAGTTGCATTGTGCTATCATTCATCAAATACCAGCAGATCTTCTACTCCATTTCTATTGAAATGACTTCAAGCACATTAACAAACATTTTGTGCTGAATTTTGATTTAAAATTTACTTCTTTTATGATTTTTTTGTAAATTTTCTATGTCATTTCAAATGTGTTCTCCATTGCCGAATTGCTTTAATTTCTGTAATCCTTTATGTCGCCCAAGATTTGCATTAATATGACTGCTGCTGCTTTAAAAGTCATTTAACTCAACTAATCTGCGACTGGGTTATAGGGTCGTCAACATCATCATCACCCTTTCCAAAAACCTTGTCAATCAAATCAATTTCAAAACAAATTCTAACAGCCATGAAGGAGAAAAAATCGCCAAACGACAAAGGCATAAACACTGGCTACAGTTTTGCGTACAACATCAAAACCTAAACCAACTGAAACCTATGGACCTTCTTCAAGAGAAAGCAACAGCCCCAGGCAGCAGTAAAGGCAAGTAATTTTACAAATCAGAACCCAATCTTAACTGTGCTGCACCGAGTTGAAGCTCAAAAAAAAAAACAAAGGGGAGAAAGAATTGAATCGGGGCATTACAGTGGCTTCGATACGCTACATTACGCAATGGTGTTAATTACTAACACAATATGACTGCTACCTGCTACTGCCACCTCCTACCTTCTACTTTTAATCAAAAGTCCCAGCCACTCACCCACTTTGGTAACGGCTGCCTTTCCGGTAAATTCCAATACAAATAGACCGCTTATGGAGCAGAACAAACAGAAAAACAACAAACCGCCAGCCATATGCAACGAAAAGAGAAAAGCTTTACAATAACAATCCTGCCAACAGTCAGTCAGTCGTCTGTCAGCTAGCGACAGATTTAGATAAGCGTCTAATAATAACAACAACACTGGCACTAGCTTAGCACAAAACAACGTTAGTAATGGCATTTAAGGCATTCATTCATTCACTCATTCATTCATTCATTCATTCCCCTTCAAATCAGCAAATCGCCATATGCTAAAGGGAGTTGGATTTAAGTGTGGTTGTTTTCTATTTCCTCATATCAGGGGGTATGTCAGCCAGCAACACCCTATGCTAGGGTAACAGGCTACCTTAGCCGCACCACCTTTAGAATATCAGCTGCCACCACTTGTCATACAGCAAACACCCTTCATATGGCCACATTAGAAAGGTGAATAAAATCCCAAGCAAAAAAAAAAAAATAAAAATAAAATAAAAGCTGAAAATCCATAGCAAAAAGGGCGCATAAAAATGTCTGAACCTTTAGTCGTAGCAAGCTTTTAAGCCAACTGAACGTTGGACAAGGACTCCCAACTCTAAGGCGACACACCCATCCAACAACATTCAATAACCCACACATGACCCTTTAGCAGTGCTAATCATTAGACAGCTGAGAGGGCAAAAATACTTCCTCCCCATTGAGGGGCTCTCAAAGTCCTAGAGGAAACATTCCATTGGTTTGTTGTGCTATTCTTGTTATTAACTAAAACTTGTAGGATTTAAAATAAACCGATAACACTCCATGCTATCTATTCTGGCTGCACTAAAACTTTCATTGCATAGATATTGGCCAGAGAAAACAGAAATGGAAACTGTTTGCAATTGAATAACAAAAATAACACTTGTGCTTAGTCAACATAGCCATAAATAAAATTAAAATAAAATAAAAAAAAATAAAATAAAATAAAAATAGAATAAAATAAAATAAAATAAAATAAAATAAAATAAAATAAAAATAAAATAAAATAAAATAAAATAAAATAAAATAAAATAAAATAAAATAAAATAAAATAAAATAAAAATAGAATAGAATAAAATAAAATAAAATAAAATGAAATAAATTAAAATACAATAATGTATAAAATAAATTAAAATACAATAATATATAAAATAAAAAAAAAATAAAATAAAATAAAATAAAATAAAATAAAATAAAATTAAATAAAATTAAATAAAATAAAATTAAATTAAATAAAATTAAATAAAATAAAATAAAATAAAATAAAATAAAATAAAATAAAATAAAATTAAATAAAATAAAATAAAATAAAATAAAATAAAATAAAATAAAATAAAATAAAATAAAATAAAATAAAATAAAATAAATTAAAATAAATTAAAATAAAATAAAATAAAATAAAATAAAATAAAATAAATTAAAATAAAATAAAATAAAATAAAATAAAATAAAATAAAATAAAATAAAATAAAATAAAATAAAATAAAATAAAATAAAATAAAATAAAATAAAATTAAATTAAATTAAATTAAATTAAATTAAATTAAATTAAATAAAATAAATTAAAATACAATAATATATAAAATAAATTAAAATACAATAAAATAAAATTAAATAAAATTAAATAAAATAAAATAAAATAAAATAAAATAAATTAAAATAAATTAAAATAAAATAAAATAAAATAAAATAAAATAAAATAAAATAAAATAAAATAAAATAAAATAAAATAAAATAAAATAAAATAAAATAAATTAAATTAAAATAAATTAAAATTAAATAAAATAAATTAAATTAAAATAAATTAAAATAAAATAAAATAAAATAAAATAAAATAAATTAAAATAAAATAAAATAAAATAAAATAAAATAAATTAAAATAAAATAAGATATTAGAAAAATTATAAAATGTAATTAAATAAATAAAAATTTAATAAAAAACAAAATAAATCTATTATAAAAAAATGAATTTCTTGCGCTTTGTTTATTTGTTTGTATGTCTGTTCCGTATAAACTCAAATATGGCAGAACCAATTTTCATGAAATTTACACAGATGGTAGAGTTTGATATCCGAAGGGGGAGCGGACCATCCCCCATAAAAAAACTAAATAAAAATAAAATAAATCTATTATAAAAAAATGAATTTCTTGCGCTTTGTTTATTTGTTTGTATGTCTGTTCCGTATAAATTCAAAAATGGCAGAACCAATTTTCATGAAATTTACACAGATGGTAGAGTTTGATATCCGAAGGGGGAGCGGACCCTCCCCCATACCCCAATTTTCAAAAACACCTGATCTCGGAGATGCGTGCACCGAATTCAGCGAAATTTTGTATGAAACCTTATGGTACCCCAAGAACACGAATTTGGCATAAAATTTGTGGGTCAAAAAACCTGGGGGGACGCCCCATCCCAAAACCCACCCGAACGGATATGTTTACCGATTGGGACAATATGGGTATCAAATGAAAGGTATTTAAGAGTGGAGTACGAACTTGGTTTACAAATTTCGCTCAAAGTGTTCGGGGGGGGGGGGGGTACCCCACCCCCAATAAACCTCCCAACAGGACTCTTTCACCGCTTTGGGCAATATGGGTATGAAATGAAAGGTATTTAAAAGTAGAGTACAAATCTGACATAGGAATTTAGTCCTTGGTATCTGAGGGGCCTCCCCACCCCCCAAAACCTCCCCGCACGGACATGTTTACCGATTGGGACAATATGGGTATCAAACGAAAGGTATTCAAGAGTAGAGTACAAACTTGATATACAAATTTCACCCAAAGTGTTCGGGGTGGTCCCTCATCTCCAAAAAACTCACCAACATAAATCTTTCACCGCTTTGGGCAATGTGGGTATCAAATGAAAGATACTTAAAAGTAGAGTACAAATCTGACATAAAAATGTATTCCTTGGTGTCCGAGTTCTTTGTGAGTTGACTACAAATCTGGTACACATATTTGGAATTGAGTCTGAGACCGGCCCACCCACTAAATACCCTTCAATAGGACGTGTAGTTCGAGCGGGATAATATGTGAATTAAAAGAAAGGACTATGTCAGTAGAGTTCGAATCTAATGTTGATATAAGGATTCAAGAATCTGGGTCACGTCCTTCCGTTCTGCTGTTCAGCAGGACATGTATATCGCGACAATAAAGGACTGAAATAAATTGTCTTTTGGCTCTTAGCGTCGGGGAGAGCGACTCTCTCCTCCCAACAGCACGAAGCTTATATTTACTTTAAGGTCCAACCCCGAAAAACCCCATAAACAGGAAATATTTACCAATATAGTAAAAAAAGGACTCAAAAGAAAGGCATTTGGGAGTAGTTTTAAAATTTGCCCATGAACCGAGCAGGGGCGGCGAACTTCTCACACATCAATGAGTGTTTTCCGACTCAAGTCTAAACTTTGTTTTTAGCCGAGTCCCAACGGCGTGTTGCAGTGCGATACCTCTTTGAGGAGCATTTTTTGCATAACCATTCATGGCATGGTACTTCGCAAATGTGTCCAGCCAGGATTCGAACGCAGGCATTTAGCGTCATAGGCGGACATGGGCTACAGTAACACGAATTCGATATCCACATTCAGGGCGAAGGGTCCCCAACCTAATAAGATATTAGAGAGTTAAAGAAGAGGTAACGAGGCGGGCCCGGTTCGGCTAGTTTACAATAAAATGAAGCTACGAAAATAAGTAGCACGAAGTTCCTGAACTAGATTTTGGTTACTTTTTATACTAAGAGCGTATTAAAAGCCAAAAACTGGCTAAGGTGTATGCCAATGGTGGAGACTTAACTTAATATTATAATGCTGGCTCTGTTTGTTCGCTGTAAGCTTTGATTATTTCACGTGTTGCTATATATTTAAACCCAACTGTATGTGGTTTAGCTCACACACCCATTTGCCAAACAAAATCCTTACAACAAATCACAAATTCCTCGATATGAAGCATTGGGGTATTAAAATCCATTTTGTGGACAAAGCTTAGTAGGGCATTAAGAAACTAATCTGCTAAGCATTATGGCAATACGGCACATTGGCAAAAGACTGCAATCGATGGACACAGAACATGGCAGACAGGATAACAAGTGAAACAAAAAAGAAAGCATTTTCAAAGCAACAGACATTTAGAAAAGGATTAAAATGTAAATTTTATTTAGTGTCAGCTTTAAAATCAAAAAACAACTAAAGGTCCTGGCACTTAGCAAAAGGATAAGGAAAATGAAAAAGTGCTACCAACATTTCTCTACATCTACACTGTCTATGATAAGGGTGGTATGGAGGTTCATTTACCTAGCCCACAAGCCAAAACAGCTGACGTTTGAAAATTTAATTTTTAATTAGGAATATTTTTCGCTCCTTCTTTTTTCTTCTTTCTTTGTCCTTTAACCTTCAAACAAACAAAGAGTGTTCTCATTTTCATATTCTAACCCTAGTGCTGGTGATATTAGTTAATTATTTCACAAAATAATGTTGTTCGACCTTTAACCCCATGAACTTAATTCACACTCTTGAAAAATAAACTCACACACATACACCTTCAAGAGGGTCCTTTGCCTTTTATTGTAGTTTTGTTGTTGCTCCCTGTCATAGATCATGTTTGTGATATTTGTTCTACATTTAACTCAGCCTTAACTAATTTCAATTTGAATTTTTGGCTATCATTTACCAGCCATCAGATGCAACATCAACCACCACCACCACCATTGCCTTTGCATTCGTTATGCAAAGGCAGTGGTAACCGCTGTCGCTTGCTGACCATGGCCATGTGTTCTAGAGTTTCCTGCATTTCCTTGCATTCATCATCAAACTATGGTTAGGACACTCATAGTAGATTTTCTCTGGTCTGTTGGTGTGGTCAGTTGGTGTTTTCTTTTACAAACATTTTTATGTTTTTCATTGGGGAGGGGCAGGGGAAGAGCGAATTATTTTGAATTTCCCTAAGGTAATAAAACATAGACGGTCGGTCATCACTTCAAATTGAAGGGAGTCATTATTTGTATGAAATTTTATTTATTTTTCACAATTTTTCTATGAAAATTTCAGGTTAGCAAAAACTCTGTCAGAAAACAAAATTTTGTTAAAATTTTTTCTTAAAACAAAAAAAAAATTGGTAAAATTTTTTCTTAAAAAACAAAATTCTTAAATTTCTAAGAAATGTTTATTAAAAATCAAATTTTTATTAAAACTTTTAAAAAACTTAATTTTTAAGCAATTTTCTATTAATATCAAATATCGACACTTTTTTAATGAATTAAAAAAAAATTTAAAGAAATATGGACAAATTTTCAGAAAATTCGCTGGTAATTTTCAACAAAATTTAAAAAAAATATAGAAAACATTTTCATGAAAAAAATCGAAAAAATTTTATGAAAACTAAATATTTTATTTAAAATTTGTATTAAAAAAAATTTAAAAAATTTTTTGTTTTATAAAAATCAATTTTTGAATTCTCTTTTGTGAAAATAGTTTCGAGAAAACTTCTGAAAATTCTACAATTTTAAGAAAATTTAAAAACAAATTGAAAAAAGGCAAATATCGACAAATTTTTTTTGTGAAAAAATAGCCATAGGGGGAGCGAACCAACGCCTTTATTTTAATTTTCGCAAATGCTATATCGCAAAATAGAAAGCACTGATATAAGCGGAATTTTGATTTTCAATGTTGAGGTAACCCAAAAACGGCAAAAATTTGGAGTTAAGCTTAAAAGGGGGAACGCCCCACCAAAACGGGCATGTTTACCGATCAGAGCAATATAGGCATCAAATGAGAGGTATTGGAAAGTACAGTGCTAATCCGGTCTTAAAATTAAACGCCAAGAGACTGGGGGAACGCCCCACCAAAACGGGCAATATAGGCATCAAATGAGAGGTATTGGAAAGTACAGTGCCAATCCGGTCTTAAAATTAAACCCCAAAAGACTGGGATCGCCATACTCACAAAAAAAACATCCCCAATATGACATGTAAGATAATCAATTCAATGCAATCACGGTAGCCCAAAAACACAAAAAAATTTGGGGTCAAGTAATCGGGGGGAACGCCCCATCCAAACGGGCCTGTTTGTCGATTGGGACAGTATGAGCATCAAGTGAAAGCTATTTAAAGAACTGTCGGAATCTGAAACAAAAATTAGGCCCTAAATATCTGGGCTGGCGTCCGAGGCCAATTTTAAGGACCAAGTACGTTGGAGAACAGCCCAATATTAGTGGTACGGTTTATTTTTATGACATGTAAGGTAATCAATTTAATGCAATTACGGTAGCCCAAAAACACGAAAAAATTTGGGGTCAAGTAGTCGGGGGGAACGCCCCACCCAAACGGGCATGTTTATCGATTGGGACAATATGGGTATCAAGCGAAAGCTATTTAAATAACTGTCGGAATCTGAAACAAAAATTAGGTCCCAAGTATCTAGGCTGGAGTCCCAGCTCCATATAGTAAAGAAAAAAACCCAAAACCAATTTTAAGGACCAAGTACGTGGGAGAACAGCCCAATATTAGTGCTACGGTTTATTTTTATGTTCCATATAGACTCAAAAACGACTGAACCAATTTTCCTGAGCCACCTGTTGAAAACAGATTAATCCATTTTGATACGTAACGAGGAGCGAACGGTTTGCTTTTATGTTCCATATAGACTCAAAAACAACTGAACCAATTTTTCTAAACCACCCGTTGAAAAGAGAGTAGTCTATTTTGATTTACAACGAGGGAGCGAACCTTCCAACTTACCTTAATTTTCATAGATGGCATAACTCGGAGATATGACCACCAATTTAAGCGAGACTTTTTTTCAGTCTAATGGTAACACGAATCGAAGCACGAATTGGTTCTAAAATTCGGATACAAGCAAACAGGGGAATGCCCCACCCAAATGGGCAAGTTTACCGATTGAGACAACATTGGTATCAAATGAAAGGTAAGTGGAAGTACAGTGCCAATCTAAAAAAAAAAACTTGTCGGCCGTCCCACATCCATAAGACCCCCAAAAAATTACATATAGGCCAATCGGGACAATATGGGATTTAAATTAAAGGTCGTTGTCAGCAGAGGACTTACCCAAAACTAATATTAGGGACGAAGTATCTGGGTGAACGGGCCCCTATTAGTCTACGGCTTGTTTGTATGCTCCGTATAGACTCCAAAACGGCTGAACCGATTTTCCTGAAATTTTCACACGTGAAGTTTACTTCCCATTGAAAAACGCCACTCCATTTTCATATCCAAAGGAAGGGGAAGAGAATCCTCATATTTACCATTATTTCCACAAACGACAGATCTCGAAGATGGAAGTCCGGATTTAAGCTACATTTTCTTTGCTATCTTATGGTAGCCCAAATTTTGGTGCCAGTAACATGGGGGAACGCCCCATCGAAACGGACATGTTTACCGATTTAGACAATATTCGTATCAAATGGAAGGTTGTTAGAAGTACAGTGCTAATCTGTGTAGAAACTAGACTCCAAGTGTATGGGGAGCCGGCCCACAACCAAAACACGCCCTAAACTGACATATGAGCATTCAATGAAAGGTCTGTGGAAATACAGTGCTAATTTGATACAAAAAAAATCAGGTCTCAAGTATGTATCTTTAGGCACCCCTCTCTTCCATAAAAACCCCCAACAATCACATATAAATCTATCGGGATTTTATGGGACTCAAATGGTGGGTCTGTGTCAGTTGAGAAAAATCCAAAACTAATATTAGAACAAAGTTAATGGGAGAAAGAGCCAATATTGATGATACAGTTTGCTTGCATGTATAGACACAAAAACAACGAAACCGGTTATCCTGAAATTGTAGCGTGTAGAATTTAACCCCAAAGGGCACTCCACTTTCACATCCAGAGAACTAAACAGGACCACCGTTTTAAAGAAAACTTTGTTAGCAATTTTATGGTAGCCTAAAAATGTGAATTTTTTCAAAAATGTGGGTTCAACGGGGGAACGCCCCACCCAAACGGGCGTGCTTACCGATTAGGACATTAGGAGTATCAACTCAAAAGTAATTGGAAGTAGAGTCGAATTTGATACAAAAATTAGTCCCCAATTGTCTTTTGGACTGCCCAAACGACCAAACGACATCGCGATCTAGAAAACCAGTCAAATGCTATTGCAAAGCTAAAACCCGTATTCGGCTGAGCTTTAAAAAAGGATTTTTGTATTTATAATAGAAACAGATTACCCCAAGGTCTGCAGCTGGATAATATCCAATTTTATAAAAATAGTTTGGCAAACATTTTCTTTAAAAATCCAATTTCGAAGTCAATGAAAGTCAGACAAAATTGGAGTTCTCCTATTTCCAAAAGTCCTTTCTGTTGGCCACACTATTCCCTCTTACATTTCACTTTTTACTACTCTCTCTCTCTCTCGCTCTCTTTGTATTCTTGCAACTATTTATTTTGTATAAATGTTTTACGTTTTCGGAAATTTATTTTTGTTATGTTTTTCTTTCATTCGAAACATTTGTATGGAGTATGGTGGTCACTGGTGACCGATGACCGTCTGGCCATTTCACCACCCCAGCACCTTTTTGGCTCTTGCCAGAAAGAACATATGGTCAATGGTTACTTCCCTCAAGGGAACCCCACTTTTATTTACCTCATCCTCTTCGTATGGCTGTAGTTTATTAATGAACTCTCAATTTGAACCACCAACCAGCCAAACGACAGACCGTATGGTCTGTTTGAATGGTCATCACCAAGAGTTTATTATGGATTAAATTCTACTTTTAGCTATTTTCGGTTAGAATGTGAAATTTATTTTTTTTTAATGTGGTAGGGATGTGGAAACGACAAAACATCAATTCGAAGGATGATGATATCATTGAAGAAAAAAGAAGGAGAATTTTTAAATAACAAAAAAGTGATTGATGTTTGATTGGTGAAGTGAAGAGGAAGTTGACTTCTTATGTTTCATTCTAACTTAAGTTCGACTTAAACTGATGAAATTGGATTTAAAATTGGAAAGTTTGAATCGGACAACATTTTTTTTGTTGACTATCTTATATCGAACCAAAATGGCTTGACTAGAACAGTTCTGGTTTGCTTCGAGCCAAAGTGGTTTGCTTCAGATTTTAGGAGTTTGATCCATACTGGGCTAGGTTGATTCATACTAGTTTAGTTTGATTCATACTGGACTAGTATGATTCAAACAGGACTAGTTTGATTCAAACTGGAGAAGTCTCATCCAACCTAGAGAGGTTTGATTCGAACTGGATTAGTTTTATTCATACTAGATCCTTCCGATTACAATTTTTGGAGCATAAAAATATATCAATCAAAACATAAACGAAATACCCTTAATTTCTTTTCTGTACGGAAAGAGATTAATGGTATTTCGTCTATGTTTTGACACCAATTTGCATCTCTTGAACCAGAAAAACTTTATTTGAACCAGAGTATCTCGATTAAAACGGAAGTGATTTGCTTCAAACTGGAGTGGATTACTTCAAACCGAAATAGCTTATTTCAAAGAGTTTGATTGAAATTAAAAAATCCTTCGATTAAATGTGGTTTGATTCCAACTTAAATGGTTTGGTTCGAACTCGAGTTGTTTTATTCAAACCAGAGATGTGTTTGATTTAATTTTAAAGAGCCTTTGATTTTATCTGACGTCGCGCAGTGGGAGAAAATCGAAAAAATTAGTAAAAAATACACCGTATGACAACGGGTAGAGTTATTTAAGATTATTGGAGCTGAGGTTTAGCGAGATCGCTGAGGTTTTAGCAAGCGTGAAGTTTAGCGAGAAAAATTTCAAGCCACTAAAGTTGGTCACCTCACTATTTCGAAGATCTGTTGGGACAGCCAGAACTTTGTTGTTGGTCCGAATATCACAATTTTAGTGGATATTTCTAGAAAAATAGTTCCACAAAAAAAAAAAAAAACGAATAGAGATATCTCAATAAAGTGTCATAAAAAACCAAAAATAAATTATGCTCCATTTTTTTTTACAAAAATTCCCCAAAAAATCTTTTTGTTCCCACATATTTTTTACTATTTTTTTTAATTTCTTCCCACTGTGCATCGTCGCCTGATATCAATGAGAATGATTTGGTTCGAACAAGAATGGATTTGTTCAAATTGGAGTGTTCTGATTCAAATTGCATAGGTTTGATTCAAACTTGAGTGGTTTGAATCGAACTGGAGAAGAGTTCGATTCAAACTGGAGCGGTTTAATTCGAACTGAAGAAAAATTTCATTCATACTGAAGTGGTTGGATTCGAACTGGAGAAGAGTTCGATTCAAACTGGAGTGGTTTTATTCGAACTGGAGAAAAATTTGATTCATACTGGAGTGGGAGAAGAATTCGATTCAAACTTGAGTGGTTTTATTCGAACTGGAATGGTTTGATGCCAACTGGAGTGGTTTGATTCGAAGTGGAATGATTTGACTTAAGCGGGAATGGTTTTATTCAAACTAGAAAATACTTTTTTTTAAACTGGAGTGGTTTGTTCATACTGTAGAAGAGTTTGATCCAAATTTTAAGAGCACTCGATTTTATCTGACTTGGCTTGATTCCAATAAGATGGGCTTGGCAAGAACTGGAATGGTTTGATACCAACTGGAGTGGTATGATTCAAACTGGAGTGATTTGATTTCAACTGGAGTGGTTTGATTCAAACTGGAGTGGTATGATTCCAATAGGATTGGTTTGATTCATGTTTGAATAATACATAAGACATTTGAGAGATTCTTCATTTCGTCCCTATAACCATAAAAACTTGAAGACTAAATTTTCCTTAATTCCTATAAAATTCCTCAAATATTAAAGAAAATCCAATGTTTCTCCATCTTCATACGATTTTTTTTTAGCTTTAATATCGAAAAAACAAAAACAAAAAGTTTTCCATAAAACTGTCGTAAATATTATGAAAACTATTTTGCCAAATAAGAAACTCCATAAGGAACTACAATAAAAATCATATAAAAATTTGCCTTCAATGGTAGCAGGGAATTAAAATGAGGAAAACAATAACAAAGACTACAGTCTAGTTGAAATTCCTAGGGTAGAGATATATGCAGACAGCCAGCCACAAGGAGAGACGATGGGAATATCAGACAACAAACTTGCAAAACAACGTCAACCAACCAAGTAAGCACCTAAGCAGGCATTTCTATACCTTTGCAGTGCTGAGCAACGAAAGCAGCTTAAAAAGATTCATTTATTTTTTTATCGATTAAACATTCACTCTCTCGTTGCAAGTAACAGAGGCTAGGTGCTTAACATTGTTTTTCTTTCATTTGGAGGATTTCTTACAAAGCACCTTGCTTGTTGTATGGGAAAACTTGTATGAAGTAGAGTATAGAAAGAAGTTGTATGATGTTATCCTTTGAGCATAATACAGAGAGAGAGAGAGGGGAAAAATAAAAAATTAATAAGATGAAGAAATGAAAAGGATGTGAATATAAAAAAGTTAGCGCTAAAATGAAAATTGAAATATAAAGTTAATAGAGAGATATCTTTAAACTCAATTGGATTTCTTTTTTGTAAAAAAGGGGATAATAGTAAGCCAATTGGTCAAATTTTTCTTTAGAATTGTAATTCGAACCAAAATTATTCACTTTAAACTGAGATAGATTGGTTCGAACAGGAGTAGTTTAATTTCAATCAAAGTAGTTCGATTCAAACCGGAATAGTTCGATTAGAACCGGAATAGTTCGATTCACACAGGAATGGTTTGATTCACACAGGAATTGTTTGATTCAAACAGAAAAAATTGATTCCCACCTAAGTAGTTTGATTCGAACTAGAGTAGTTGGAACCAAATCAAAATAATTTGGACTTAAGTATGTTTGATTTCAACTAGAGTAGTTTGTTTCAAACTAGAGAAGTTTGGTTCAAAAAATAGTAATTTACTTTAAGCCTTAGCAGTTTGATTCAAACCTAAGTAGTTGTACTCAATCAAGAGTAATTTGAGTCAAAGAAGTTTAATTCAAACAATAGTAGTTTGATTCAACCTAGAGTAGTTTGCCCCAAATTAGAGAAGTTTGATTCCGAAACAGCGAATTTATTCATTAGCATTCCAAATCAAACCAAAATCATTCTCTTTAAGACTAGGTGTCCATGGTATGCCTCTAGCAACATGTGAGCTTAATCTTCAGGATCAAGCCCGAATGGCAACGACTGATAGCGGTCACAAAGCGGAGGTTGTGAACATTTCAAAATTATGTAGCATAATCTAGAATTGAAGAGGTCTGGCAAGAATAGACGTCTCAGTCATAGTGTCCATCATGACAGGTCACTGTCTGATCGTAAAACTGAAGCTGACAGACTGAAGGTTGCAAGTAACCACTTTTGCAGAAACTATGAGGACTTGCGGAAGAAAAGACTATAGAACATCTGCTGTGTCAAAAGGAGTTCTACTTCAAGTTTGCATTTCTTACGAACTTACGAACTTGTCTGATTTAGCAGATGTTGGCCACCGTAGCGCCTATGACGTGGAATGCATGGGTTCGAATCCTGGCGAGACCATAAGAAAAAATTTTCAGCGGTGGTTTTCCCCTCCGAATTTTAACGACATTTTTGAGGTACTATGCCATGCAAAGAAGCCATGTAAAAACTTCTCCACAAAGAAGAGTCGCACTGTGGCACGCCGTTCTGACTCGGCTATAAAAAGGAGACCCCTAATCATTGAGCTTAAACTTGAATCGGACAGCACTCATTGATATTTGAGAAGTTTGCCCCCTAAATGGGTAAATTTGCATTATAGACTTGGAGAGTTAAAGCAAGAACAGACGTCTCATTCATTATGTCCGTCATGACAGGTCACCATCTAATCGGGAAACATGTTGACAGACTGAAGGTCACCAGTAATGACTTTTGCAGAAGCTGTGAGGACTTGGGGATCACAATGAAGGAAGACTTCAAAGTGAGTCTGATCGTACACTGTGCCTTAAACTTAACTTAAGCTAGGACTAGGTAGGTAAGCTTAAACGAGAGTAGTTTAATTCCAGCAAGAGTTATTTGATTCCAACTAGAGTTGTTTGATCCAAACGGAAATGGCTCTACTGAAACTGAAGTAGTTCGATTCAAAGCAAAGTAGTTTGATTCAAAGGGAAATGGTTTTACTCAAACTAAAGTTGTTCGATTCAAACCAAAGCAGTTCGATTCAATCGAAAGTAGTTCGATTTAAACCAAATAACTTTGATTCAAAATAGAGTAGTTGGATTCACACCAGAGAAGTTTGACCCAAGCGAAAATAGTATGAACCAGAGTAGTTTGATTCAAACCAGTGTAGTTTGATTCAAACCAGTGTAGTTGGATTCACACCAGAGAAATTTGATTCAAACCAAAGTAGTTTGATTCAAACCGGAGTAGCTTGATTTCAATCAACGTAGTTCGATTCAACCAAAGCATTTTGAATTAAACAACAACAGTTTCATCTTACATAGAATAGCCAAAACAAGTAAAAGCGTGCTAAGTTCGGCTGAGCCGAATCTTCTATGCCCTCTACCATGGATCGCATTTGTCAAATTCTTTGAATCTTTTTTTCAAAGATATATGAGCTATATCAAGTTATTAACCAATATGGAGCGTTCTTGCCATGGCTGTTAGAAGTCATAGAAAACACCACCTCTAAAATTTCAGGCAAATCGATAATTAAGTACAATTTAAGCCCTCCTGAGACTCAGAAAGTAAAATTGAGAGATCGTTTTATATGGCCGCCATATCAGGTTATGAACCTATTTAGACCTTACTTAAAAAAGTTATTGGAAGTCATACCAAAACGATATGTGCAAAATTTTAACTAAATTGGATAGGAATTGCGCCCTCTAGAAGCCCAAGAAGTCAAAAGAAGTCTGAGGCTCAGAAAGTCAAATAGAGAGATAGGTTCATATCGCCGCTCTATCATGAATTATCAACCGTTTTGGACCTTACTTAAAAAGGTTGTTGGAAGTCATACCAAAATGATATGTGTGATATTTCAGCCAAATAGGACAAGAATTGGGCCCTCTAGAATCGCAAGAAATCCAATCGGGAGATCGGTTCATATGGCAGCTATATCAGGTTATGAACCGATTTGAGCCATACTTAGCGTAATTGTTCAAAGTGATACCAACAACAACACCACGTGCAAAATGTCAACCAAATCGGATGAGAATTGCGACCTCTAGAAGTTAACAAAATCAACACCCAAGATCGGTTTATATGGCAGCCATAAGTGTAGAAGGGCCTCTGGGGGTGGGCTAAGCAACCCCCGAAAAGTTTTAGCCCCCGTCCCCAGGAATGTCAATGTTTTCGTCAAAATTTGCTAATTTTATTGCTATTCAAAGGGTTTTAGCCCCCCCAAGAAAGCTGTGCCGGCTTTGCTAATGATGGCAGCTATATCAAACCATGGACCGATTTGGCCCATTTACATTCCCAACTGACCTACACTTTTAAGAAATATTTGTGCAAAATTTCAAGCGTCTAGCTTTACTCCTTCGAAAGTTAGCGTACTCTCGACAGACAGATGGACGGACATGGCTAGATCGACTTAAAATGTCATGACGATCATGGGGTCTTAGACGCATATTTCGAGGAGTTGCAAACGGAATGACGAAATTAGTATACCCCCATCCTATGGTGGAGGGTATAAAAATATAGTTAAAGAAATTTAAAATGACTTTGATTCTAACTCAAGAGGCCGAAAACAGATCCAATCTGAATTTGTTAAACTCAAACCAATTTTCCACTAAAAATCGATATAAATAGTAATCTGCCCCCCACATCCTTTCTGATTTTGCTAACCCTACTTCATGCTCCTACCACCCCAACTATCATTACCATCATCTTTCAAAGATCACAAACTCTTCCGCCCGGCATTCACACATTTTTTCTATACGAAAATTATTTTTTAACATCTATTTTACCTGAATTTGCCGATTGCGTGCTAATATTTTATTAAAATTTAGTAGCATAAACACACAACAAGCCAACAAATAAACAAACAAACAGAACATGGGCAAAAAAAAATCAACTAAAAATTTTTCAATTGGTAGCAAATGCTCGACACTCATAAACTTCAATTTAACACACAAAGTAAATGTGCGCTATATGTAAAGCCCATGCAAGAGCAAACGCATGCTTTAAGAATTCTGCCCATGAATTGTGGAGATATCTTAGGGGAGCAAGCCAATTTGGCAATTGAAAAATGCCAGTTTGCCAATGTTGGCTAAAAATCCAACCAATAAAAATTCAAAGCCAAGAACCAGATATCGAAGACAAAAAATAGCAAAGCAAGAAAATCTAGGAGATAATTTTTTTGTTTGGAGTGTAGGATATTTTGTCTTACTTTGAGGCCCATACAGAAATTCAAAGGACGGACACCAGTTGTTCTAGGTTTATTACTCACTCATGGTGCGGTTTTGAAAAGCCATGAAAAAAAATTAAATTGAAAATTTATGCATATTTTATGAGATTTTTTTACTCATACATTCGAGGGAGAACGAGCTGAGGAAGGCTATAAAAAAGGGTAACCATAATTACATTAAAGTGTTCTTAAAATATATGAAAATGAAAAATTTTGGGAATCGGGGGTAGAAATTTAAAGAAAAATCAAAGTTTTCGAATATCATCTTCGACATTCCTCATAAATGTGATAACATATGTATGGTACAACCAAGATACTGTAAAAGCTTAAGTTCAGCTGCATCCTCCTATAGTGGTAGTTTAGGTAACCTGCTAACTCATACGTATGGTTTGTGTCTAGGATATCGAAGGAACATTTCGTTCATGACTTTGGTAACTATAACCAAAATCATCGTTCGAGATTAATAGCAAATAAATAGAATCCCCGGCTCAATAACACTAGTGCAGCAGAAGCCGATGGTTTACCTTATAAAAAGAACTATAAGGAGGCAGCAGGCAAAAAATTACCTCTAAATTTGAACAAATTAGGCTTTGGCAAGAGGATACGATTGTTTACCCGATGAAAGGATTATTAGGCGCCAGCAGCCAAAATATTGCCTCTTATTTCGATCAAATTGGGTTTTGCCAAGAGGTTCCGATGGTTTGCTCGGCCAAAGAATAATAATGCAGTAGTAGATTGGATCAAATTATGGCAAACTTGGGTTATGGCAGCGGAATTCGACAAGTAACAGTGGCAAAGTAACATGGCTCAAGAACAAGAAAGCAGCAGGAGCCGATGGTTTATTCGACTAAAAAATAATAAGACATCGTTTTATCGGTTATCTCTTGCAACGATGTTGAGTGTAGTGTAGAATGATATCAAATCAATAGACATCCGGCCTAAGAAAAATGAGGCAGCAGGAGCCGATGGTTTACCCACAAAAAGAATAATAAGGCAGCAGGAGCCAACAAACAACGCATAATTTTAACAAAATTGGGTTATGGCAACAGGAGCTGACGGTTTACATAGCTAAAGAATGATAAGGTCGCAGAAACTGATATATTGCGTCATATTTTGACAAACTAAGGTTACAGCAGCAGAAGCCGATGATATCAACTTAACAGGCCTACGGCGTAAGAACAATTAGGGAGGAGGAGCCGATGGTTTTCCCATTTAAAACAATAAGGAAGCAGTATCCAAGAAATTAAAAACGTAAAATTTTGACAAAATTGGGTTATGGCAACAGGAGCCGATGGTATATTCAGCTAATATTGCATCATATTTTGTACAAACTTAGGTTATGGCAGCAAAAGCTGATTATATTGAGTTAACAGATATCCGGCCTAAGAACAATAATGCAGCAGGAGCCGATGGTTTACCCGGCTAAATAGCAATAAGCAAGAGCCAATGAACTAACACGAATTTTGAGAAATCAGGTTAGGGCAACAGGAGCCTACGGTTTACCTGGATGCATTTTAGAACAACAAAACAATAATAAGTAGGTATACGCGCTTATATTCGGAAAAAAGGAATTTGGCAGGAGCCTTAGGTCCATTAGAACTAAGTCAGCAATGCATCATTCTCTTAACTTAACCAACAAGGGCGAACGCCCTACCCCAAAACCTCATTAAGAGGACATGTAGACCAATCGAAACAATATGGAGCTCAAATGAAAGTAGTTGAAAAGTAGAATACAAATTTTGGTACTTGAGAGGTCATTCCACCCATGTTTCAATGTTGTTATCCAAACCATGACTTATGGGCGTGGGCTCAATAGAACTCCTGATTACTAATGATGCTTTACCGTGGCGCAGAGGTTAACATGCCCGCCGGAATTACATTCTCAGATTGAAATCCTGGAGAGAACATCAAAAAAAATACTCAGCGGTGGTGTTCCCCTCCATGGCTAGGAAAATGTGTGAGGTTTTATGCAATAGAAGCCATGCAAAAACTTCTCCCCAAAGAGTTTTAGCTTTGCGGCATGCCGTTCGGCCTCAATATACAGAATCTCCCTTTTCAATGAGCTTAAAACTTAAATGGAACATCAATCATTGATTTGAGAGAAGTTTGCCCCCTATTTTTTAAAGAAATGTTGGTGGGCAAATTTGCATTTGCGAACTTCCAAAGGAAAAACAGAAAGGTAGAGGCCAGGATCGAACCCAGTAAGCTTGCGAAATAGGACCAATAGGCCAAATGCTAATGCCAAAATGTGGAGGATTTATCATGACAGACTGGAGATCACCGAGACGTAAAGATTTATATGCATAAAATCCTGGTCTTAAACCCGGACAAAACTATCAACCAAATGTTTCAGCTGTAGCTTTAACATTGCCATCAAAATCTTTTTTTCTAAGTGGTGTCGCCCAGCTGCATTCCCTTCGTACAAGTTCTCTAACTCTTAATGGAATTTTCAAGCATGGACAAATTTACCAGCATGGGTAAATGTTCAAGCATGGTAAGACGTGGACTCGTGGATGGACAGATGCGGGGCAAATGGTAGGACAGACGTGAACTCTCTAATAGATGGATGGACAGGCAGACAGATGAATAGACAAACAAACGGACGGCAGACGAATCGACAGATGGAGAGACGGACAGTCAGATAGGCAGTCATACAAAAAGACAGATGGACGTACGGACAGGCATACAGATAGGCAGACATTCGGATAGACGGACAGACAAACAGACAAACAGACAGACTGGCATGAATAGACTTGGAGAACTGGACGGACAAGCAGACACACTATCGAACAGATGGAAGGACAGACCGACAGTCAGACATACAGACGAACTGGCTATAAGACGTGTGGACAGATAGACAAAAAGATGTACGGACGGACGAATAGGCTTATAGATAGGAGGACAGTCAGACAATTTACCTGCACTGATAGATTTGAACAAGCGGACGGACAGACAGACCGACTGCCGGATAGATGGAAGGACAGAGGGAGGGACAGGCGAGCGGACAGGCAGACGAACTGACTGGCAGACAAACTGACTGGCAGACGGATGGACAGGCAGACAGACGATTAGGTATACAGAAGGACGGACAGACGAACCCTGTCTGACCGACTGGGAGAGAGAGATAGACATACAGATAGATGGACAGGTAGAAAATTTAGGAGCTTCAACATATTTGGGCAAGTGGACAGACAGACAGACTGCCAGACAGATCGAAGGACAGAAGGACCTACAGACAGATGGAAAGAAAGACAGACACACAGATAGACTGATCTCGAGTACCTTATAGCAATTATAAAAAGATATTTCTCGAACCGAGTACTATATGTCGACACTGACAAGGGCGTCGTTTCATTTGATGTAACCTCTGGAGTGCCACAATGATCTTACTTGGTCCGTTTCTGTAAAACATCATGCATGATTAAATTACCAGAAGAAGCTACAATCGTTGCAACTCGTAAGCAACTCACTTATATAAGGTAGAACTGTACTCGAACGAGGCAACCAAAATATTGGGTTGCCCAAAAAGTAATTGCGGATTTTTCATATAGTCGGCGTTGACAAATATTTTTCACAGCTTGTGACTCTGTAATTGCATTCTTTCTTCTGTCAGTTATCAGCTGTTACTTTTAGCTTGCTTTAGAAAAAAAGTGTAAAAAAAGTATATTTGATTAAAGTTCATTTTAAGTTTTATTAAAAATGCATTTACTTTCTTTTAAAAAACCCGCAATTACTTTTTGGGCAACCCAATAGTTAAAAACTGGTAAACAACAATGAACTTACATCTGGTGGAACATAAAACAGAGGCTGAAGAGGTAAAAGAAGAAAGTATCTACTAAAGTGAGCTGAGTGAATATAAAATCAGCCGAAAGTTTGAAATACCTTGAAGTCCTGATAGACGAACGTTTGAAATTCAATCAGCACACTGTAAAAAAGGCATCGAATGTGTATAGCGCACTTTTCAAAATGATGCCAAACATAGGAGACCCAAGAAAAATTCAAAGAGTGCTGCTCGCAAGTGTCGTGAATCCTTGTCTACTGTATAGAGACCCTATTTGGGAACCGAAGCTTAAAACATCTTCAAGATCCCACATGACATCCTAGGCTAGACTACAAACTATATCCGACTAAGCAGAACCATCTCAAATGACGCAGCACCTGAGGTAGCAGGGATGATCCACTTAGATATGCTTGCTAGGGAACATTCCAATATATATGGGAGAGTATTCAAGACGGAAGTGCGTCAAGTATGGTCATTGCTACGAATGAGAGAGGTGTTAGCGAGATCGTGCCCAAGGCCCTAGGTTGTCCGGGCACATTTTGACAGACCGCCCAAAAGTGGCTCAGCTCGGTATTTCGAAAATATGTTGGGGCAGCCAAATCTTCTTTTGTGGTCCAATTTTCAATTCTGGATAGTGGCCAAAATCTCCCACAAAACTCTTACCATTCCGAATTTCAAAGAGATATCCCTACCCGATTGTACACGACATATTTATGCTGGTTTTTTGTTGTTCCTACCGCACTGTGAAATGGTTAATGGCAGAGAATTGGAACGCAATAGATGCGTAAATAACGACAGTTCCAAAAAGTCTAAAAAAAGAAGAGATTGCCCAAAAGGCGTTACAAGCAACACAGAGCTACCAAAGTGCAGATAGTGTCTGAGAAAGTGGAACACTATCTGCACTATCCGCAAAGTAATATTGGGTTGCCCGGATTTTTTAAAAGAAAGTAAATGCATTTTTAATAAAACTTAGAATGAACTTTAATCAAATATACTTTTGTTACACTTTTTTTCTAAAGCAAGCTAAAAGTAACAGCTGATAACTGACAGAAGAAAGAATGCAATTGCAGAGTCACAAGCTGTGAAAAAATTTGTCAACGCCGACTATATGAAAAATCCGCAATTACTTTTTGGGCAACCCAATAATATCTGACAATTGTGCGGGATCGGAGATAGAAGATGGTGGTGAGGTTTAGTACTTAGAAATCGTGCATTTTTTTCAGCAAGGGCTGAATACATCTCTAGAAGATTCCACACCTCCAGAGATGCAAAAACAAAAAAAAAAAAGTAAAGAAAGGCAAATGTCGGACGAAGCCGACTATATAATACCCTATCCCTATCGGGCAATAGAGATATGTCTATGAGAGCTACAATATATCTAAATTCGATCCGAATTTTTTCGAACATATCGTTTGAAAATTGTTGTTACTGCGGCCACATAAGTTCAAATCCGGCGATATAAATATATGGGAGCTATATCCAAATCTGAACCGATTTTGATGAAATCTTGCAGATAAGTTAAGATCAGTACCAAAACAATTCATGCCAAATTTTATGCAGATCGGTTGAAAATTGTAGCTACTATGTCCATTAAAATGCAAATCGCCTGATACATATATGTGGGAGCTATATCCAAATCTGAACCGATTTTGATTAAATCTTGCAGATAAGTTAAGATCAGTACCAAAACAATCCATGCCAAATTTTATGCAGATCGGTTGAAAATTGTAGTTAATACAGCTATTAAAGTGAAAATCGAGTGATACATATATATGGGAGCTATATCTAAATCTGAACCGATTTTGATGAAATCTTGCAGATATGTTAAGATCAGAAACAAAACAATCCATGACAAATTTTGTGCAGATCGATTGAAAATTGTAGTTACTACAGCTATTAAAGTGCAAATCGGGCGATACATATATATGGGAGCTATATCCAAATCTGAACCGATATTGATGAAATCTTGCAGAAATGTTAAGATCAGTAACAAAACAATCCGTGCCAAATTTTGTGCAGATCGGTTGAAAATTGTAGTTACTACAGTCATTAAAGTGCAAATCGGGTGATACATATATATGGGAGTTATATCTAAATCTGAACCGATTTTTACCAAAATCAATAGCGTTCGTCTTTGAGCCAAAAAAGTGACATGTTCACAATTTCGTGACGATTGGACAACAAATATGACCTGTACCTTGATTACAAGAATACATGGACTCACAGACGGACATGGCTTAATCGAATCAGAAAGTGATTCTGAGTCGATCGGTTTACTTATGAATGGGTCTAGTTCCTCTCCTTCTTAGTGTTGCAAACAAATGCGCAAACTTATAATACTCTATACCACAGTGGTAGTGTAGGGTATAAACAGAAGGTCAGACAGACGGACATAAGGACAGAAAGACGGATACAAGGACAGACAGACGGACGGAGAGACTAACATACGGGGTACGGACAGATTGTCAGACGGACAGACATACAATCTGACTGGCGAACGGACGAATAGACTTACAGACAGACCGACGGCCCCATAGATATGGTTTAAACCATGTGAAGACCATTTTTATACCCACCACCGAAGGATGGGGGTATATTCATTTTGACATTCCGTTTGCAACACATCGAAATATCCATTTCCGACCCTATAAAGTATATATATTCTTGATCAGCGTAAAAATCTAAGACGATCTAGACATGTCCGTCCGTCTGTCCGTCTGTCTGTTGAAATCACGCTACAGTCTTTAAAAATAGAGATATGGAGCTGAAATTTTGCACAGATTCTTTTTCTGTCCATAAGCAGGTTAAGTTCGAAAATGGGCTATATCGGACTATATCTTGATATAGCCCCCATATAGACCGATCCGCCGATTTAGGGTCTTAGGCCAATAAAAGCCATTTATTATCCGATTTTGTTAAAATTTTGGGCAGTGAGTTGTGTTAGGCCATTTGACATCCTACGTCAATTTGGCTCAGATCGGTCCAGATTTGAATATAGCTGCCATATAGACCGATCCTCCGATTTAGGGTCTAAGGCCCATAAAAGCCACATTTATTATCCGGTTTCGCTGAAATTTGGGACAGTGAGTTGTGTTAGGCCCTTCGACATCCTTTGTCAATTTGGCCCAAATCGGTTCAGATTTGGATATAGCTGCCATATAGACCGATCCTCCGGTTAAGGGTCTTAGGCTCACAAAAGCCACATTTATTATCCGATTTTGATGAAATTCGGGATAATGAATTATGTAAGGGCCGTCGACATCCTTCGTTAATTTGGCTTAGATCGGTTCAGATTTGGATATAGCTGCCATATAGACCGATCCTCCGGTTAAGGGTCTTAGGCTCACAAAAGCCACATTTATTATCCGATTTTGATGAAATTCGGGATAGTGAATTATGTAAGGGCCATCGACTTCCTTCGTTAATTTGGCTCAGATCGGTCCAGATTTGGATATAGCTGCCATATATATCGATCCTCCGATTTATGGTGTAAGGCCCATAAAAGCCACATTCATTATCTGATTTGCTGAAATTTGAGACAGCGAGTTGTGTTAGACCCTTTGATATATTTCTTCAATTTGGTCCAGATCGGTTTAGATTTGGATATAGCTGCCATATAGACCGATTTCTTGATTTATGGTTTTGGGCCCATAAAATGCTCATTTATTGTCCGATGTCGCCGAAATTTGGAACAGTGAGTTAAGTTAAGCCTCTTGACATACTTCTGCAATATCGCACAGATCGGTCCAGATTTGGATATAGCTGCCATATAGACCGATATCTAGTTTTTTTAGGTTTTGGGGCCATAAAAGACGCATTTATTGGCCGATGTCGCTAAAATTTGACACAGTGAGTTTGGTTAGGCTCTTCGACTTCCTTCTTCTATTTTGCCCAGATCGGTCCAGATTTGCCTATAGCTGCCATATAGACCGATCTCTCGATTTAAGGTTTAGGGCCCATAAAAGAGGCATTTATGTCCGATTTCGCCGAAATTTGGGACAGTGCATTGTGTTAGGCTTTTCGACATGTTTATGCAACTTGGCCCAAATCGGTCCAGATTTGGATATAGCTGCCATGTAGACCGATATCTCGATTTAAAGTCTTGGCCCCATAAAGGGCGCATTTATAATCCAATTTCACTGAAATTTGACACAGTGACTTATGTTCGGCTTTTCGACATCCGTGTCGTATATAGTTCAGATCGGTATGAGGTATATGAGTATAAGGTATGAAATTTTCACCGAATTTTGATGAAAGATGGTTTACATATATACCCGAGGTGGGGGGTATCCAAAGTTCGGCCCGGCCAAACTTAACGCCTTTTTACTTGTTATATCATCTCAGGACATTATTTCCAAGTGGACAATAGAAGGGATTAAAATTGCAAAATTGTTCTATGAAATTTCATGTGAAGTCTGTGGTTTGAGTTTGATATCAATATCTTTTCTCTCTGGCTACCCTACAAAGCTTAAAGTTACTGGCACTTCGTAACACCTATGCTGAGCAGAGCTAATGAATATCTATGATATTCATTACTACTGCAGTTACGCGGAGAAATAATTTGCCCCAAGCCTTTGGCCAGCCAGTTAACAAAGACTAAAAGAAGACCAAAAAAATTAAATGATAGCACCTTTCTACTGCCCAGGGAAGAAAATTCGAATTAAAGTTTTTTTTATAGAGACTTGGCTTATACTAATTGTACCACAGTTGGCCTTTAAGTTTTAAAGAAAAAGTTCTTAGTTGCAATTTTTCGATTACTCAACTCATCACTTCCTTAAAATGAAGCAGTTTTTCTCCCAAGTCAATGAACAAGCTCTAATTTATTTCTAATAAGCATTTGCTCTATAAATCATTCGGCACAGTTTTAAATGCCACCGAAACGCCTCTTCAATTTTTTTTTTCAAGACACACAAAACAAAACAAACTGCAAGTCGGTTTGATTAAAAAATAAAATAAAAAAAAAGAACAAAAAATGCCAACCACCGTTGGAGAGTTTATTTAATGCTGCCTTTTGCTTGTCTCACAATGAAGATTTTCGAACAGAAAAGGTAGCTAAACATTCATTCCATGGCAAACAGTCAACGCCTTTTTGCTGCATAACACATTCGTTGGTCGCTTATTTTTTTTTGTTTTTCTCTTATCCAAATCTTTGTTAGTCATGTGGAGAATTAAGTTGGTGTTTACTCAAGATATTCGTACTTTTAAGTCGAGGTGTCAAAGTTTAAGAAAAAAACTTCCAAGGGATGGTAGAAAAGCTTAGAAGGTTTAAGGATGGGATTACGAGGGCATAACAAAATCCCTAAGGTCCACCCCTGAAGGCCAAACTCAATACAGACCTCATTAGGCTGAAAAGGCAACCCCCTTGAGGTCTATAAAATGCCAAGGTTGCGCATAGGCTGAGGGAAATAGGCATGCTGTAAGAGAATAGCGGGATACTCAGATTATCAGATCAGTATTAGGAAACAATATTAAGGTCGACTCAATATAGGATATTTAGGATTCATTTTTTATACCCTACACCACCACTGTGGTATTACAACTTTGTGCATTTGTTTGCAAAGCTTAGAAGGAGAAGAGCTAGACCCAATGATAAGTATACCGATCGGCTTAGAATCACTTCTTTAGCTATGTCCGTCTGTCCGTATGGAGGCCACCGTAGCGCAGAGGTTAGCATGTCCGCCTATGACGCTGAAAGCCTGGGTTCGAGAGACCATCAGAGAAAAATTTTCAGCGGTGGTTTTCCCCTCCTAATGCTGGCAACATTTGTGAGGTACAATGCCATGTAAAACTTCTCTCCAAAGAGGTGTCGCACTGTGGCACGCCGTTCGGGCTCGGCTATAAAAAGGAGGCCCCTCATCATTAAGCTTAAAACTTGAATCGGACTGCACTCATTGATACGTGAGAAGTTTGCCCCTGTTCCTTAGTGGAATGTTAATGGGCAAAATTTGCAATTTTTTGTCTGTTCGTCTGTCTGTCCGTCGGTCCGTCTGTCTGTCCATGTATTCTTGGGATCAAGTCGCATTTATTGTGCGATTGTCATGAAATTTTGCACAAGTCTCTTTTTTGGCCCAAGGACAAACGCTATTGATTTTAAACGAAATCGGTTCAGATATACAATAGCTCCCATATATATCTTTCATCCGATATGGCCTTTTTAAGGCTGTAGAAGCCACAATTTTGGTTCGATCTTTACAAAATTTGGCATGGGGTGTTTTATTCAACGTCCTCATATGTGTGCTAAATTTCGCCAAAATCGGTTCAGATTTTGATATAGCTCCCATATATATCTTCCGTCCGATATGGCCATTTAAGGCTGTAGAAGCCACAATTTTGGTTCGATCTTTACAAAATTTGGCATGGGGTGTTTTATTCAAAGTCCTCACATGTTTGCAAAAATTCATAACAACCGGTTCAGATTTAGATATAGCTCCCATATATATCTTCCATCCGATATGGCCTTTTAAGTCTGTAGAAGCCACAATTTTGGTTCGATCTTTACAAAATTTCGCATGAAGTGTATTATTCAACGTCCTCACATGTATGAAAAAATTCATAAAAATCGGTTCAGATTTAGATATAGCTCCCATATATATCTTTCATCCGATATGGCCTTTTAGGGCTGAGGAAGCCACAATTTTGGTCCGATCTTTACCAAATTTAGCATGGTGTGTTTTATTCAACGTCCTCACATGTGTGGAAAATTTCATAAAAATCGGTTCAGATTTAGATATAGCTCCCATATATATCTTTCATCCGATATGGCCTTTTAAGGCTATAGAAGCCACAATTTTGCTTCAATCTTTACAAAATTTGGCATGGGATGTTTTATTCAACGTCCTCACATGTGTGCAAAAATTCATAACAATCGGTTCAGATTTAGATATAGCTCCCATATATATCTTTCATCCGATATGGCCTTTTAGGGCTGAGGAAGCCACAATTTTGGTCCGATCTTTACCAAATTTGGCATGGTGTGTTTTATTCAACGTCCTCACATGTGTGCAAAATTTCATAAAAATCGGTTCAGATTTAGATATAGCTCCCATATATATCTTTCATCCGATATGGCCTTTTAAGGCTATAGAAGCCACAATTTTGCTTCAATCGTTACCAAATTTGGCATGGGGTGTTTTATTCAACGTCCTCATATGTGTGCTGAATTTCATGAAAATCGGTTCAGATTTAGATATAGCTTCCATATATATTTTTTATCCGATTTGGCTTTTAAGGCTGTAGAAGCCACAATTTTGGTCCGATCTTTACAAAATTTGGCATGGGGTGTTTTATTCAACGTCCTCATATGTGTGCTAAATTTCATAAAAATCGGTTCAGATTTTGATATAGCTCCCAAATATATCTTCCATCCGATATGGCCTTTTAAGGCGGTAGAAGCCACAATTTTGGTCACATCTCTACAATATAGGGGGTGGGATGTTCTATTTGACGTCCCAGTATGTGTCATCAAAATTGTCACAGGTTTCCATATAACTCCTATATAATCTTTTTTCCGATATGGCCTTTAAAGGATGTGGAAAACCAAATTTGTTGTCCCATCGTAAGAAAATCTTTCAAAGTTCTATTTGATATTTCAATAGGTAACCAAATAAAAGTCTGACTAGATTTCGGGATAAGTTCTACATATAAAAAGTACTACGTAGACCTAGGTGTATGTCCATGTCCATAGTGGCATGGGGCGGATTAATATCTGCACCCTCTTTTCAACCTAACCTAACCTGACACCAGGTGGTGTAGGGTATTATACAGTCGTCTCCGTCCGACTTTTGCCTTTCCTTACTGGATTCCTTCTTCCTTCCAATTCCAATTCCTTCCAATCTTCATTGGAGAACCAAATACAAATGCTGCCCATAAACATTCCACTAAGGAACAGGGGCAAACTTCTCACATATCAATGAGTGCAGTCCGATTCAAGTTCACGCGAACGGCGTGCCGCAGTGCAACACCTCTTTGGAGAGAAGTTTTTACATGGCCTTAGTACCTCACAAATGTTGCCAGCATTAGGAGAGGAAAACCACCGCTGAAAATGTTTTCTAATGGTCTTGCCAGGATTCGAAGCCAGGTTTTCAACGTCGTAGCGGACCACTGCGCTACGGTGGCCTCCACCCCATTTTTTACTACACCTTGGAATTTGTGCTAAAATAAGTTTCTGTTTTAATTACAGGTGTCCATTAAATAAACCCACACTTAAATTGTTATCAACGTCGGCTTTGTTTGAAATAAAAACCCTAGGCTCTTTATTTTTCTCTGCTAAAAAGGGTTGGTGACACTTTCAAATTGGCATTCGACCATAAACAAAAACCCCACAGCTTAGAAAAGTGCAGGTTCTTGCACCCTAAGGTTGTTATAAATTTCAAAATAAATGAAATTGTTTTGCTTCTGCTAATTTAAGTTGTTTTGTGTTTTTTTTTTCTTAAGTTTCTTACACTCCACTTGTGATTAAAAGTTTTAGCAAAACATGATCATAAAATTTTTCTGAAAATTTTTTCTACTTTTTTGTCAAGAGTTTTTACTTAAAGCCTTTGAGGCTCATATTTAGTGGTAATTGTAGATGGCACGGTTGTCAGAGGGTACCCTCAAGATCGGCCAAAAACTTTTTATTGACATAATTACACTTTGAGCGGAGAGCAGAAGGGTTGTTTGGCCATTGAGTGTTTTGCCTATAAAAGTGTGGTAATATAATGTGGATATTACAATTTATGGCAGTCGACGCAGCCGCTGCTGCTGCTGCCTTTAAACCCCTTGCCCCATCGCCATTGTCCATTCATCATTAGCCTGCGTCCGCCTTGCTGTCAATTCGTTTTTGCAATTAGCCTTTTATTCAGAATACAAATGGAAGTGCAAGGCGAAGACACCTTGCTTGGGCTTCTTTAACTTTAAAAAAGAACCCTTTTTGAACTGCCTGGCTTGCTGGCCACAAGGGTCTAGAGGGGTTCTTCTTTTTAATTCATACCAAACTTTGTAAGCTGGCATTCCTTTGTTGTTGGTGTTTTATGTTTTTATAGCAAAAATTTTTTTTGTTCATTTTCCTCCATTTTATGTTGCAACATGAATAGGGAGGCCCAAGATGTGAAGCAGCAGCAGCAGGCTCACTGGCAGCACTAGCTGTAAAAGGCAAAAATGAGCCACAAATACTGCACTTTATAATTATTATTAATTTTTAGTGTGGCAAGACGCCGCAGCTATGATACTTTCTACAGAGGCGTAGGAACAAGAGTCAAGGAATCTTGAAAAAATTCTATAAGAAAGAAAATTTGTATACAAACTTCTTATAAAGTAAAAGCGTGATAAGTTCAGCCAGGCCGAAACTTATATACACTCCGCCATGCATCACATTTGACAAGTTCTTTGACCGATAATGGATAAGGTAAATTTCAGCCAAGTCAGATAATAATTGCGCCCTCTAGCGGCTCAAGAAGTCATGATCCAAGATCGGATTATATGGGAGCCATATCATGTTAAGAACCGATTTGAACCATTCTTAGAGCAGTTGTTGATGATCACGCCTAAACACTTCATGCAACATTTCAGCTAATTGCGCCCTCTAGCGGCTCAAGAAGTCATGATCCGAGAACGGTTTATATGGGAGCTATATCAGGTTGTGAACCGATTATGGTCATACTCGGCGCATTTGTTAATGGTCAAACCAAAACACTTCATGCAAAATTTCAGCCAAATTGAATAGTAAATGCGCCCTCTAGCGGCTCCAGAAGTCATGATCCGAGAACGGTTTATATGGGAGCTATATCAGGTTGTGAACCGATTAAGGCCATACTCGGCGCAGTTGTTAATGAGCAAACTGAAACACTTTATGCAAAATTTCAGCCAAAACGAATAGTAAATGCGCCCTCTAGCGGCGCAAGAAGTCATGATCCAAGAACGGTTTATATGGGAGCTTTATCAGGTTGTGAACCGATTAAGGCCATACTCAGCGCAGTTGTTAATGGTCAAACCAAGACACTTCATGCAAAATTTCAGTCAAATCAAATAGTAGTTGCGCCCTCTAGCGGCTCCAGGAGTCATGATCCGAGAACGGTTTATATGGGAGCTATATCAGGTTATGAACCGATTAAGGTCATACTCGGCGCAGTTGTTAATGGGCAAACCAAAACACTTCATGCAAAATTTCAGCCAAATCGAATAGTAAATGCGCCCTCTAGAAGGTATTTTTCGGTTTTGCGGTATACTCATAAAAATGCGGTGTTTGTACGTATCGCCAACGCAATTGATGCGGTGTTATGATCAGCACATTGACATGAGAAGCGATCATTTGAGTGCTCGTACATTCATTTTCAAGCATCGTGTACCAACGCTTTCAACGTAATCTTTGTCCAAGTTGGTGTTAGATAAGGTAAGGTTGAAAAGAGGGTGCAGATATTAATCCGTCCCATAATCCGCCCCACAAAAAATCGAATCTAATATCCAATTTTAGGTCAAGTGTTTAGGGATCGCTCCACCCCCAGGTGCAAAGAACTGCAAGCGGTGGTATTTTTCTGTTTTACGGTATACTCATAAAAATGCGGTGTTTGTACGTATCGCCAACGCAATTGATGTGGTGTTATGATCAGCACATTGACATGAGTAGCGATCATTTGAGTGCTCGTACATTCATTTTCAAGCATCGTGTACCAAAGCTTCCAACGTAATCTTTGTCCAAGTTGGTGTTAGATAAGGTTAGGTTGAAAAGAGGGTGCAGATATTAATCCGCCCCACAATCCGCCCCACAAAAAAATCGAATCTAATATCCAATTTCGGGTCAAGTGTTTGGGGATTGCTCCACCCCCAGGTGCAGAGAACTGCAAGCGGTGGTATTATTCTGCTTTGCGGTATACTCATAATAATGCGGTGTTTGTACGCATCGCCAATGCAATTGATGCGGTGATATGATCAGCACATTGACATGAGTAGGTTAGGTTAGGTTGAAAAGAGGGTGCAGATATTAATCCGTCCCATGCATACTCTTAAGCCAGTAATCGGCTTGTTGCGCACTCTAAAACCTAACCTCGAAAACGAAAATTTTAAGTAAGGTATTATGTCCCCACCTAAATGCCGGTATCTTTTAGACGCGAATGCCTGGCAACGACATAGGACATGCTCCAACGTCTCATCATCTTCCCCACATGCCCTTCACATGCTATCAATTACCGCACCGATTTTAAATAAATGAGCTCGTAGCCCGTTATGATACCAAAAGCCATACTGACCTCCTTCTTACTACCTTTAGGTAATAGCCTCGTCCTCTCACGATCCGGATCACTCAAAAGGATTTTCGCCGTTCTACCGACTGTTTCGCTGTTCCACAGTGTTTCATACAGTAAATTTTTCTTCCAATTTTCTATTATTTTTATAGCCACCACCGAAGGATGGGTGTATAATAATTTTGTCATTCCGTTTCCAATACGTCGAAATATCCATTTCCGACCCTATAATGTATATATATATTCTTGATCGTCGCTAAAATTTAAGACGATCTAGCCATGCCCGTCCGTATGTCTGTTAAAATCACGCTACAGTCTTTTAAAATAGAGATATTGAGCTGAAACTTTGCACAGATTCTTTTTCTGTTCATAGGCAAGTTAAGTTCGATGATGAGCTGTATCGGACTATATCTTGATATAGCCCCTATATAGACCGATCAGGCGATTTAAGGTCTTAGACCCATAAAAGGCACATTTTTATCCGATTTTGCTGAAATTTGAGACAGTGAACTGTGTTAGACCACTCGACTTAATTCTTCAATTGGGCTCCGATCGGTGAAGATTTGGATATAGCTGCCATATTGATCGATCTCTCGATTTAATGTCATGGAAAGGTGCACTCACTGTCGAATTTCGCCGAGATTTAGGACAGTGAGTTGTGTAAGGGCCTTCAATATACTTCCTCAATTTGGCCCAGATCGGTCCAGACTTGGATTTAGCTGCCATATAGACCGATCTCTCGATGTAATGTTTTGGGGCGATAAAAGGCGCATTTACTGTCGGATTTCGCCGAGATTTAGGACAGTGAGTTGTGTAAGGGCCATCGATATCCTTCCTCAATTTGCCCCAGATAGGTCCAGACTTGGATATAGCTGCCATAAAGACCGATCTCTCCGATGTCGCCGAGATTTAGCACAGGGAGTTGTGTTAGGGCCTTTGACATCCTTCTTCAATTTGGCCCACATCGGTTCAGATTTAAATATAGCTGCCATATAGACCGATCTTTCGATTTAAGGTTTTGGGCCCATAAAAGGCGCATTTATTGTCGGATGTCGCCGAAATTTGGGACCATGAGTTGTGTTAAGGCCTTCGACATTCGTGTCGATTTTTTTTTTAATTTTTTTTTATTATTCATTTTGGCCCCTTTTCACTTCCTACGCCATTGGCCTACCCCTCTACCCTTTCTCAAATGGAATTCCCATCCAAAAAAAAAAAAATGTTGCAACAATTTATATAAAAAGAAGATCAGCGGCACGTCTTCATTCGTCCTCATCATTACAACGACGGATGGATGGATGGATGGGCAGATCTTGTGGGGCCGATAAGTTGCATACGTTTGTGCAACGTTTGTGATATTTTTGTGGCAACATGAATGGCACAACCTGTATGAGCATTTGCCGCTTGTAATATGTAAGTGTTTTGTATTTTTTTTTTTAACTTTTTTTATGCAACGGTGGCCTTTTAATAACAGCATTTAAAATCGACATCTTCCTGCTGAAAACCCAGTGAACGTTCATTGGTTTATGTGACTTTAGTTGCTGGGCTTTTAGGTTCTTTTATGCCATTGGGGGTTTTTGCATAAATAATGTTTTTTTATTATTTTTTTTTATAAGGGATTGTATATTTTAAACAATTAATTTACGCTTTCAAGCTTAAAAATTTAAACAAAAAGAAAAATGCTCACCTAGAATGCCATAAAACATTTTTTATTTTTATGATTTTATTATGTGTGGTGGTGGTGGTGGTGGTTGCTTTAAATTTTATGTAATTGATATAATTTATGAAATATGGCATAAAAACATAATGGATTTTTTGATATGAAAAAAGGGAAATGGTCTAGGAAAAGGGGGGAAGAAGAGAGTAGCAGAGGAGTTTGTAATAGAAAGCGGCAAAGATGAAAGGTAGCAATAGCACAGCAATGAAAAATAGTTATGCTTATAGAGAATAGAGAAGCATAGGGGAAATGCTCTCTAGCTTTAGAATAAGAGTATAAACAAAACAAAGCTAAGCAAAAAAAAATAATTTTAGCTGAAACTTGTTTTTCCTATGAAAGTCCAATTTCTATGGCATTGTTAAAGAAATGAAAATTCGAAGAAATTTTGTCCAAAAATCTAAATTTTTCCAAAATTTCCTATGAAGACCTAAATTGGAAAAAACAAGTAAAACGGCGGACAATTAAGGCGTTTTTTATGGGCTCAAATCCTTAAATCGAGAGATCGGTCTATATGGTAGCTATATCCAAATCTCGCCGAGTCCCAAATTTTGTCAAAATCGGACAATAAATGCGCCTTCTATGGGCCCAAAACCTTAAATCGAGAGATCTGTCTATATGGCAGCTATATCCAAATCTGGACCCATCTGGGCCAAATTGAAGAAGGATGTCGAAAAGCCTAACACAACTCACTGTCCCAAATGTCGTCGTCATCGGGCAATAAATGCGCTTTTTATGGACCCAAAACCTTAAATCTAGAGATCGGTCTATATGGCAGCTATATCCAAATCTGGACCGATCAAGGCAACATTGCAAAGAGATATCGTGAGGCCTAACACAACTCACTGTCCCAAATTTTGGCAAAATTGAACAATAAATGCACTTTTTATGGGCCCAAGACCTTTAATCAAGAGATCGGTCTATATGGCAGCTATATCCAAATCTGAACCGATCTGAGCCAAATTGAAGAAGGATGTCGATGGGCCTAACACAACTCTCTGTCCCAAATTTCAGCGACATCGGATAATCAATACACCTTTTATGGGCCCAACACCTCAAATCAAGAGATCGGTCTATATGGCAGCTATATCCAAATCCGAACCGATCTGAGCCAAATTGAAGAAGGATGTTGAGGGGCCTAACACAACTCACTGTCCCAAATTTCAGCGACATTGGACAATAAAGTCGCCTTTTACGGGCCCAAAACCTTAAATCGAGAGATCGGTCTATATAGCAGCTATATTCAAATCTGAACCGATCAGGTCCAAATTGAAAAAGAATTGCGAGTGGCCTAACACAACTCACTGTCACAAATTTCAGCAAAATCGGATAATAAATGTGGCTTTTATGGACCCAAGACCCTAAATCGAGAGGTCGGTCTATATGGGGGCTATATCAAGATATAGTCCGATATAAGCCATCTTCGAACTTAACCTGCCTATGGACAAAAAAAGAATCTGTGCAAAGTTTCAGCTCAATATCTCTATTTTTAAAGACTGTAGCGTGATTCTAACAGATCGTCTGAGATTTTTACGACGATCAAAAATATGTATATTCATAGGGTCGAAAATGGATATTTCGATGTGTTGCAAATGGAATGACAAAATGTATATACCCCCATCCTTCGGTGGTGGGTATAAAAATGCCAAAAAATCCCTTTTGTTTTGTTTTTGTTATTATATCCATCACCATAGGGTGGGGGTATACTAATCCAGTCATTTCGTTTATAACACCTCGAAATATTGATCCGCGACCCCATTAAGGCATATATATTCTGGATCGTCTCGACATTCTGAGTCGACTTAGCCATGTCCGTCCATCCGTCAGTCGAAATCACGATAGCGGTGGAACGCATAAAACGAGCAGCTTGAAATTTTGCACAGATACTTCCCATTGATGTAGGTCGTTGGGGGTTGCAAATGGGCCATATCGGCTCAGATTTAGATACAGCTTCCATATAAACCGATCTCCCGATTTGACTTCTTGAGTCCTTACAAGCCGCAATTTTTGTCCGATTTGGCTGAAATTTTGCGTCAAGTGTTCTGTTATGACTACCAACAACTGTACTTAGTACGGTTCTTATCGGTCTATAAGCTGATATAGCTCTCATATAAACCGATCTCCCGATGTGATTTCGTGAGCCCCTGGAAGCCGGACTTTTTGTCCGATGTGGCAAAAACATTTCCACATAGTGTTCAGTTATGACTTCCAACAGTTGTGCCAAGTACGGTCTGAATCGATCTATAACTTGATATAGCTCCCGTAAAAACCGATCTCCCGATTTGACTTCTTGAGCCCTTACAAGCCGCAATTTTTGTCCGCTTTGGCTAAAAAATTGCATTTAGTTTTCTGTTATTACTTCCAACAACTGTGCCTATTACTATCCAAATAAGTCCATAACCTGATATAATTTGATTTCTTGAGTTGGGGGTTCCAAGTGGGCCACATCGGTTCAGTTTTGGATATATCTCCCATATAAACAGATCTGCCGATTTTACTTCTTGAGCCACTGGAAGCCTCAAGTTTTGTCCGATTTGGCTAAAATTTTACACATAGTGTTCTGTTATGACTACTCACAACTGTGTCAAGTACGGTCCAAATCGGACTGCAACCTGATATAGCTCCCATATAAACCGATCTCCCGATTTTACTTCTTGAGTCCTTACAAGCCGCAATTTTTATCCAATTTGGCTGAAATTAAGCACGAAGTGTTCTGTTATGACTTCCAACAACTGTGTCTAGTACGGTCCAAATCGATCCATAACCTGATATAGCTCCCATATAAACCGATCTCCCGATTTGATTACTTGAGTTGGGGGTTGCAAGTGGGCCACATCGGTTCAGTTTTTAGATATATCTCCCATATAAACTGATCTTCCGATTTGACTTATTGATCCCCTGGAAGCCGCAATTTTTGTCCGAATTGGCTAAAATTTTACACATACTTCCCCCAACTGTACCTAGTACGGTCCAAAACAGTCTATAACCTGATATAGCTCCCACATAAACCGACCTCCCGATTTAAAACTTTGAGTCCTTACAAGCAGCAATTTTTATCCCATTTGGCTAAAATTATGCACGAAGTGTTCTGTTATGACTTCCAACAACTGTGTCTAGTACGGTTCAAATCGATCCATAACCTGATATAGCTCCCATATAAACCGATCTCCCGATTTGACTTCTTGAGCCCCTGGCAGCCGCAATTTTTGTCCGATTTGGCTTAAATTTTGCATGTAGTGTTTTGATATGACTTCCAACAACTGTGCTAGGTACGGTCCAAATCGGTATATAACGTGATATGGCTCCCCTACAAACCGATCCCCGGATTTGACTTCTGAGCCTTTTGAAGCCTCAATTTTCATCCGATTTGGTTGAAATTTGGAACAAAGACTTATGTTATGACATCCAACATTCATGCCATGTATGATCCGAATTGGTCTATAAACAGATATAGCCCCCCTATGAACCGATCCCCCAATTTGACTTCTTGAGCCCTTAGAAGCCTCAATTTTCATCCGATTTGGCTGAAATTTGGAACACAGACTAGCGTTATGACTTCCAACATTCATTACAAGTATAATCCGAATCGGTCTGTAAACAGATATAGTGCCGGGTATGATCTGAATCGGTTTATAAACAGATATAGCCCCCCTATGAACCGATCCCCCAATTTGACTTCTTGAGCCCTTAGAAGCCTCAATTTTCATCCGATTTGGCTGAAATCTAGAACAAAGACTAGCGTTATGACTTCCAACATTCATTACAAGTATAATCCGAATCGGTCTGTAAACAGATACAGCCCCCATATAAACCGATCCCCGGATTTGACTTCTTGAGCCCTTAGAAACCCCAATTTTCTCCCGATTTGGATGAAATTTGGAACAAATACTTCTGTCATGACTTCCAACATCCGTACCAAGTATGATCCGAATCGGTGTATAAACAGATTTAGCCCCCATATAAACCGATCTCCGGATTTGACTTCTTGAGCCCTAAGAAGCCTCAATTTTCATCCGATTTGGCTGAAATTTGGAAAAAAGACTAACGTTATGACTTCAACATTCATTCCATGTATGATCCGAATCGGTTTTTAAACAGATATAGCCCCCCTATGAACCGATCCCCCAATTTGACTTCGTGAGACCTTAGAAGCCTCAATTATCATCCGATTTGGCTGAAATTTGGAACAAAGACTAACGTTATGACTTCCAACACTCATTACAAGTATAATCCGAATCGGTCTGTAAACAGATATAGCCCCCATACAAAGACTTATGCCATGACTTCCAACATCAGTGCCGGGTTTGATCTAAATCGGTCTATAAACAGATTTAGCCCCCATATAAACCGATCTCGGGATTTGACTTCTTGAGACCTCAGAAGCCTCAATCTTCTTCCGATTTGGCTTAAATTTGGGACAAATACTTCTGTCATGATTTCCAACGTCCATGCCAAATATGATCCGAATCGGTCTATACACAGATATGGCCCCCATATAGACCGATCCTTCGTTTTGGCTTTTTGAGCCCTTAGAAGCCTAATTTTTTTGGCTGAAATTGGTCCCAAAACCATATCTTATGACTTACAACATCAGTGCCAAGTTTTTTTCGGAATCGATCAATATGGTGTTATAGGCCCACCCTATGTGCGGATATGACTTCTTGAGACCAAAATAATTCAAATACCAACAGAGTTAATTTGGTTACATTTTTAGCGGAAGCCATGGTGGTGGGTACCCAAGATTCAGCCCGGCCCAACTTAGCATGCTTTAAATTGTTCAGGGCTACAATTTTTCTCCTTCAAAGTCTATGGCTTATTCCTGTCGTCCGATTTTCTTTACAATCTCAAAATTATTTTTCTTCAAAGACACAAATTGCCTCAAATTGATATCTGTTGACTGATTAATTGATTTGTGACATGTGTAAACACTGCCAGCAAATGATATTCATAAGCTAAAAGAGATTACTATGGTCATGGGGCGGGGTGTGTGTTTTCTATTGGCAACCACATCACCTGCTGGGTCTTTTTTGTCTGCTTTTCCCCATATACCCTTTCCATTCGAAGCAGCAACTCATTGAACGCCAATTGCCATTTAAAGGCAACCGAAGCCAGTCAATGGTTTCGGTTCTCAGTTCTCAGTTTTGCTGCATTTTGAATTCTTCAATCAATTCCTCATTGATTGAGATTTCATTGGTGATAACTTTATTACACTTGTCCACCTTCAATGCCAGCTCCAACTTCAATGGTTTGAATGGATGGAAAAGGGCATGGATTTCATAAAACCCAGAGTTTATGGCTAAGATATGGCTTGACTTGGCTGGCTGAGTGGCTGCTTTGAACAGCTTGTTATTGAAATTTGATTAATCTGCCTCATATCATAAACTCTGTGCAAACAGCATGTTTATCCTAACAAAGCAAAAGAAAAGAAAACCCCAAATGATACAAGGCTCTGTGTTTGTGAAAAGCCTCCTGGGGTTCTACACTTCCTGCTTGTTCGCACTTCTTGGCCTTAGAAAATTTTGATTTCTTCTTGCTAACACCCTTTCCTCAAATGGTGGCTTCCTTTCCTGGCATTACCATCCATTCCCTTTGTGTAATTGTTTAATGATTGTGTAATTGTTAACTATTTATTATAACAAATTGTTGGGCTTCACTCTCTCTTCAACTCTCGCACTCTTTCTCTCTCTCTTTCTCTCCCCCATAGACTCTCTATGGTATTTGAGAAATGTTAGAAGGAGTTAGGTAGTCATTTCCTTTGTTGTTGCCTGGATTTCTTAACCCTCGAGTTTTGTTCAACAGCCGATATTAATGATGATGAAATGATGTTATGACATTTATGCAGTCATGAAGTCAAATCAGTAGGATTTCAATATCAAAGGCAAGGTCTTTGTTGTTAAAGAAGGATAATTTGTCATCTTGAAATAGAAGAAATGTCTAAAATGTCTCTATGTATCATTCTCTTTGTGTGAAACATCTCTCTTGAGGCCATTAAAAGGCTTAATTGGTGGTAAAGGATTTTTTTTTAAATAGAGGCAAACAAAATTACGTTGCTGTAATCAGTATCCTTCGATTTCCTTTCGCTTGTTATAAGAGGCAAAGTTTGTTATGCAACCCGACATGTAGATGTCCGTCCTTCCATTTATGCATTTTCCGCCTTATCATCACACTTTCTCTATCAGCCTTTACGTTTAATCCTTCACACAATTGTCATTTTATTCTGCGTCTTTCTCTCTTCGTTGAGAAAGTAACTATACATTGATAGAAAAATGACGGTACTTTTCCAATACCGCCTGGTATTATTTTGTTCGCGTCTTAGGCAAAGGTATTTAATACCATTTGGTATCATTTTAATATCAGACAAAGGAGGCTATTAAGAACTGACGGCGTCACATTTCCATTCTTATCATCGTGCCAGAAATGTTGTTGAGCTTTGTTCTTAAAATATTGATGCCATCTTTAAATATTTAATCAATAAAATGTTTCGTTATTCCGTTTACACACATCGAAATATCCATTTCCGACCCTATAAAGTGTATATATTCTTGAGAAGCGTAAAAATCTAAGACGATCTAGCCAGATCGGTTCAGGTTTGGATATAGCTGCCATATGGACCGATCTCTCGATTTAAGGTTTTAGGCCCCTAGAAGGCGCATTTATTGTCCGATGTCGCCGAAATTGGGGACAGTGAGTTAGGTTAAGCCCCTCAACATACTTCTTCAATTTAGCTCAGATCGGTCTAGATTTGGATATAGATGCCATATAGACCGATCTCTCGGTTAAAGGATTTGGTCCCATAACATCCACATTTATTTTCCGATTTTGCCAAAATTTGGGACAGTGAGTTGTGTTAGGCCCCTCGACATTCTTCTTCAATTTGACCCAGATCGGTTCAGATTTGGATATAGCTGCCATATAGACCGATCTCTCGATTTAAGGTTTTGGGCCCATAAAAGGCGCATTTATTGTCCGATATAGCCAAAATTGGGGACAGTGAGTTGTGTTAAGCCCTTCGCCATACTTTTTTTGGTTCATTAGGGGTTGGAATAATCAATAACGGTTTGGTACTGAAACCAATAACGGTCTGGTGCTAAAACCAATAACAGATTGGTATTAAAACCAATACCAGTTCGGTAATAAGTCTAGTACCAAAAGCTACTAATCATTTTATGTTTCATCCATACCATACGGTATTATTTTTGAACCATACGGTGTTGCTATACTATCAATACCGTATGGTATTGAAATGAGCACGTTCGGTATCAACTTTTCTCTGGGTGTAAGAGTCATTTTAAAACTTAAACTACAAAATACAATAATCCTTTTAGGTAATACTATAAAAGACTTCCTACATACATGCCAAGTAAGATCCGAATTGGTCTATGAACAGATGTAGCCCTCATATAAACCGATCCCCGAAATTGACTCCTTTAGCCCTTAGAAGCCCCCACTTTCATCCGATTTGACTGAAATTTGAAACAAAGACTTGTTTTATGACTTTCAACATCCATGCCAAGTATGATCCGAATCGGTGTATCAACAGATTTCGCGCCCTCATATAAAGCGATCTACGGATTTGACTTCTTGAGCCCTTAGAAGCCTCAATTTTCATTCGATTTACCTGAAATTTGGGACAAAGACTTAAGTTATGACTTCCAACATACATCTGAATCGGTCTATAAACAGATATAGCCCCCATATAAACCGATCCGCGGACTTAAATTCTTAAGCCCTTAGAAGCATCAATGTTCATCCAATTTGGCAATGTTCATCCAAAAACAAAGACTTGAGTTACGACTTTGAACAACCATGCCAAATATGATTCGAAACGGTTCATAACCTTATATAGCTCCCATATAAACCGATCCCCGGATTTAACTTCTTGAGCCCTTACAAGCCTCAATTTTCATCTGATTTGGCTGAAATTTGAAACAAATACTTGTATTATGACTCTCAATATTCATGCAAAATATGATCCGAATCGGTTCTTAAACTGATATAGCTCCCTTACCAATCCCAATATAACTACCCAACGTACCCAAGATTCGGGACAGCCAAACTTAGCATGCTTTTACTTGTTGTTACTTAAATGTACGAACAACCATGCCAATTATGATCCGAATCGGTCTATAAACAGATATGGCCCCCATATAAACTGATCCCCCGATTTGACTTCTTCAGTCCTTAGAAGCCTAAATTTTCATCTGATTTGACTGAAATTTGACTCAGAAATCTATCTTATGACTTGCAATATCAGTGCCAAGTTTTATCCCAAATCTGTCAATGTGATGATATAGGCGCCCCTAAGTACCGATATCCCGATATAACTTCTTGAGACCAAAATAATTCAAATACACACTTAGTTAACGGAATCTGTGGTGGTGGGTACCCCAGATTCGGGACGTCCGAACTTAGCACGCTTTTACTTGTTATTACTTAAATGTTGGATTTAAAAAAAAATAAATATAATTTAGTTATGTGACTAATATTCACGTGAGGTAGAAGAGTTCCATAGTTCTAGTTCAATACGTATAAAAGTACCAAATGGTACCAAAGTAAAAAAAGTACCGAAATGGTACTAATTGTGGGATTAAACGTACATTTTTGTCACTTTCAGTACAAACTAAAAAAAAAAAAAAAATTATTTGAGACGACCATGAATTCTGCCGTATTTCATAGCGGTAGATATATCCCTTAGTTCCGGATGTAATTTTATTATTTAGTACTATTTTCGTACTATTCTGTACTTTTTGTTACCTAAATGTACGAATTTTGAAAAAAAAACATTTAGTCATCAGCTCAAAATTCGCATGAGATATTAAAGTACCAAAATTCGGTGATCTAGTTCTATACGTAAAAAAGTACCAAATGGTACCAAAGTAAAAAAAAGTACCGAAATGGTACTAATTGTGGGATTAAACGTACTTTTCTATCACTTTTAGTGAGATTTTTCAATAATTATATTTTCGAGATGACATTGAATTTTTTCCGAATTTTTCATCGCTTAAGCTCCATCCGTTTCCTCTGGCTAAAAAGTTATATAATTTAGTACCATTTTCGTACTATTTAGTACTTTTTTTAGCTAATTGTTAAAATTTCGAAAAAAAAAACATTTTTTTAACTATCTTCTGAATATTCTATAGATATCCAGGCACTTCACTTCTATGCTCCAGCTCAATCAGTAAAATTGTACAAAAAGGTACCAACATAAAATGGTACCAAATGGTACCAAAAGTATTATCAAATGTACTCTTTGTAAAAAAATTTTATGTGATTATTCAATAAACTAATTTTACTAGAACTTAATTTTAAGGAACTTTATGTATATTTGTGCACCCTTGGTGAAATTGAGCCATTTGGTACTAATTTGCACTTTTTTAGTACTTTAATGGAAGAATTCGGAAGAATTAAGTCTTTTAACTCATCTTGCCCTAATATTTACAATCCAAGCCCAATTCAATATTCCACCTGCATTAAGACTAAAATTAAATTTGAGCTTCGGGCTTTTCAACAACAAACTTTACTTCTGGTCCCATATATTGGGTTGCCCAAAAAGTAATTGCGGATTTTTTTAAAAGAAAGTAAATGCATTTTTTAATAAAACTTAGAATGAACTTTAATCAAATATACTTTTTTACACTTTTTTTCTAAAGCAAGCTAAAAGTAACAGCTGATAACTGACAGAAGAAAGAATGCAATTACAGAGTCACAAGCTGTGAAAATATTTGTCAACGCCGACTATATGGAAAATCCGCAATTACTTTTTGGGCAACCCAATAACTATTTTTCCATGTCTGTCGAACCTTGATTTTGGCTTAAGACCCTTAGTTATTTGGGCAAACTCCTTAGAAATTGTCGTAGATGACACTTTTGATGATTTTGGTTTTAGACCTTTGGTTACATGGGCAAAACCCCTTAGAAATTGTAGTTGATGACACTTTTGTTTTGAGACCCATGGTTTCTTGGGCAAAACATCCTAGAAGTTGGTTTTAGGCCCATGGTTACACTTTTGCTTTTTGGTCCTTTAATATAAACCCACCCTAATGTCCAGTTCTAGGTCTTTATGATATTAGGATTTTTCTACCACCATCTACAACTAAAAGTAAGTTCTGGTGAATGATTTTCTTAATGAAATTAAAATCACACAAAATCCCACAATTTCCAAATCTTTGGTTATCTGCTTTTGAGACTTTCTTAAGAAACCGTTTTTCTGAATGAATAAAGATTTGGTTTTTTTTCAGTTGTTTTGCTTTTTGTTCCTTGATAAAGTGTAAATGATAGGGGTTTTCTCAAGGTGTTGCACTTACCTTTTGCCATTGCGTCGCCTCCGTTTGGTGGCATAAACGGTGCCGAGTTGGCTCATTGCTAAGGCGGAGTTCGTTATGGTCGCCGTTTTGAAGGATTCTGTGGGGATCACTGTGCAGCAAAGATTTCACCTCCCGTAGGATAAGCAAAAAAAAAAAAAAACTTAAAAACTAAAAACAAAAACAACAGCGGCTACGGTGGCGTCAGCAAAGTATACGCCGCCAGCAGAAGCAGCAGTAACACAGCAACTTCAAACAAAGTGCAGCAGCAACACCCAAACACTTAGGGTTTGGGTTGCTGTTTGGTGTCTGTTTTTTTTTTTTTTTTTCTCCAAAAAAAAATCTCCTTTTATGCTGCCTCTGCAATCGGTTTGTTGTTGTTTTTTTTCTGTAATTTTTTTAAGGCGTGAGATTTACTTTTTTTGTGTTGCTTGATTTTTTTCTGCTTTTAGTTGGATTTGAAAGAATTCTTCCTTTTTTTGAGTTTTATTGCCAAGGAAGCTGGAAGCTTGAAGTTTCTTTATCTGTTTTTTTGCTTTTGGTATTTTTTTGTGTGGAGGCTTTTGTCGAGGGTTTGTTATCTTAAAATTTATGTTATTTTTAACACGATTGTCATTAGTTAAGAGATTTTTTAATTAATTAAATAAAAAAAATGCTTGTGATTTTTTCTTGTTGTTGTTGCTGTTTGCTCACTTCAAATGATTTTTCTTTGTTTGTTTTTCTTTTTTTTTATTACTTTTAATTATTGCACATTTTTTATTATTTTTGTTTTTCTTGAAGTTTTGTTTTGTCTTGATATAACGATTAAGATCTGCAAAGAAAAAGTTTAAAGACTGAGTTAGAAAGTGTGTTGATGGGAAATAAGTAGAAAAAACTATTTCAAGTTTAGATTTCGCTGGTGCTTAAAGGCTTCCAGAGGGAAACAATTAAAAAAAAAACTCAGGAGAATGGAACTTAAAATTAAAATACAACTTTGGGTTCTGTTTTTCACAACAGTAGTGTATATGGTATTAAATTTTTGTCAATTCTCATGACACTTCGCCCTGTCCGTCTTACTGCTCATAGGCCTACCGATTTCTGTAATTAATTTTCAATAAATTTAGTTTCGACATTTTGTATGCCCACCACCATAGGATAGGGGTATACCAATCTAGTCATTCCGTTTGAAACACCTCTAAAAATACGTCTAAGACCCCATAAAGTACATATATTCTTGATCGTCTCGACGTTCTGACTCGATCTAGCCATGTCTGTCCGTCTGTCGAAATCACGATTGCGGTCGAAAGCGTAAAGCTAGCCGCTTCAAATTTTACACAGATACCTTACATTGATGTAGGTCATTGGGGATTTCAAATGGGCCATATCGATTCAGATTTGGATATAGGTCCTATATAAACCGATTTCCCGATATGACTTTTTGAGCCCCTGGAAGCCGCAATTCGGATTTGGCTGCATTTTTGCATGTGGCATGTGGTGGTTTTGTTGTGACTTCCAACATCTGTGCCAAGTACGGTTCAAATCGGTCTATAACATGATATAGCTCCCGAATAAACCGATCTCTCGATTTGACTTCCTGAGCCCTTGGAAGCCGAAATTTTTGTCCGATTTGGCTGAAATTTTGCCGAAATTTTTGTAGTGTTTTGCTATGACTTTCAACAACTGTGCTAAGTACGGTCAAAATCTGTGTATAACTTGATATAGCTTCCATATAAACCGATCTCCCGATATGCGGATCTCGACGTTAATAAATCTCAGGGGCCCGGACGGTATATCAACACTGGTGTTTGTAAGTGTAAGTGTCTTTTCAACCTCAGTTACCGTGCGGGAGTTTTCCCGGCGCGTTGGAAGGTTGCGAACGTTCAGTCCATCCCCAAAAAAGGTGCGGCGAACAACCCTGCATATTACCGGCCAATTGCGATATGCTACGCGCTCTCCAAGGTTATGGAGAGTGTGGTTAACCATCATCTTGTCAAATACTTAGAGTCCAATGGCCTTCTTAGCGATAGACAGTATGGGTTCCGCAGAAAACTCTCTACGGGAGACCTAATGGCATTTTTGTCGGAACGATGGAGTCGCTCTATCCACCAATTTGTTGAGAGTAAGGTCGTGACGTTGGATATCTCCAAGGCATTTGATAGGGTCTGGCACGGTGCACTTTTATCAAAGCTTGCCGCTTTTGGAGTCGGTAATAACTTTGTTCGATTTATATCGAGCTTTCTCAAAGATCGCACTAAACGAGTTGTTGTAGATGGGTTTTCATCCGATGAGTATACATTGACCGCAGATGTGCCATAAGGCTCTATCTTTTCCCCTTCCCTTTTTCTTATTTTCATTGACGATCAATTGGGTCAGACTTCGAATTCAGTCTACTCATTTGCCGACGACAGTAGTTTGTGTCATTCATATTCATTCGATCATAGGCCCAGTCCTCAAGAAATTGTGAACAGAAGGCGCATTATGGATGAGACGCTCTCCCAGGATTTGATGGCCATTTTCGAGTGGGGTAGAATGAACAGAGTAGACTTTAATGCACAGAAGACGCAGTGCTGTTTCTTGTCTCACAAGCGAATCACTGACCCACTACAATCGTCGATATCTATCGACGGTATAGATATTGAGCAGTCAGATGCTCTTGATGTTCTGGACATGAAGATACAATGTGATGTCCGTTGTCGAAAGAAGCATTCAAGTGTCTGGGCTTTCTTAAGCGGTGCAAGAAATATTTCACCTCTTCTGATCTTCTCAATATCTATACTACCCACATCAGGCCGAGGATGGAATATAATTCACATATATGGACAGGAGCTCCAAAATCATCCTTGGAGCTACTTGACCGGGTTCAACAGAGAGCGATGGTGTTGTTGAGGACAGTGGGCTATCCAACTGTATTGGTTCCCTTGAATATCGTCGGAATGTGGGTAGCGTTGTATTGCCCTACCTACGCCGTGAGTAAATCGCGTCTCCGAAATACACGTAGCCAGCACCTCAGCTTTGTCCTTTAGACATAAGAGCCACTGAACGCCACGAATACAGTTTTGTAATATCAGTTTACCTTTATTCTACAGACATAAGAGCCGCTGAATCCGCGAACACACACTCGTGCCATATGTCTACGATTGCCAACCCGTGACTTAGTGCCCTATCCACGCCGTGAGTGAATCACGTCTCCGAAATACATGTAGCCTGCACCCCGCCTTTATCCTTCAGACATTAGAGCTGCTAAGCTAGCAAGCACAAGCTCGTACCATCTGTCTAAGACCGTCACCTCATGACTAAGTGCCCTATGCACGCCGTGAGTGAATCACGTCACCGAGCTATTTGTAACGAGCATTTCGCCTTTATCCTACAGATATGAGAGTCATTGAGCCTGCAAACACACGCTCGTGCCATCTGTCTATGACCGTCACCTCATGACTTAGTGCCCTATCCACGCCGTGAGTGAATCACGTCTCCGAAATACATGTAGCCTGCACCCCGCTTTTATCCTTCAGACATAAGAGCTGCTAAGCTAGCAAGCACAAGCTTGTACCATCTGTTTACGGCCGTCACCTCATGACTTAGTGCCCTATCCACGCCGTGAGTGAATCACGTCACCGAAATACATGTAGCCAGCACCTCGCCTTTGTCCTTTAGACATAAAAGCCGCTGAGCCCGCGAACACACAATCATGCCATCTGTCTACGACCGCCACCACCGCGCTTTTGTCCCCCAGACATAAGGGCTGCCACGGACACACGCTCGAACTATCTGTCTTCGACCGCCACACCGTGATTTAGTGTAGTATGAATAACATCACCGAGAACCACATAGCCAAGACCTCGGTTACTTGGCCTTCAGACATAAAAGTCGCTGAGTCCGCAAAAAAATCCTACAAAAACGAATATAACCTTTTTCTCTCTGTCACTGAAATAAGGACATTTCTGTGAGTGACCCTGCCACCGGTGAGCTGTACCCTTGCAAGCAGAGATAAACTCGTCTGTCTGTCTATCCGTGTACAAACTATAGGTCACAATTTTCAAGCGATTGTCATAAAAAATGGCACAGGTATTTTTTCTTTTTTGGCCTAGAGACAAAGCCTATTGAAATTCAAAACCGGTAAGGAAATGCAAAAGTCGGGCGGTTCCAATTGTATATGACACTTCACCTACCCCTACCCTATAAGTACAAACTGGAAGGCGGATGTTTTCAGATGAATTATTAAACATTACGTATCAAATTTCGAGCAAATATTTTCAAACTGTTATAACTTCGGTTGACATATGGCAACATTATTGCAAATTACCCAAACTCTGACGAACATATAGCTGCTATATAAACCGATCTTGGGTCTTGACTTCTTGAGCCTCTGGAGGACGCAATACAAATCCGATTTGATTGAATTTGAATGATTTTGCACGTGGTGTTTTGGTATCACTTCCAATAACTGTGCTAAGTATGGTTCAAATCGGTTCATAACCTTATACAGCTGCCATATAACCCGATATTGGCTCTTGACTTCTTCAGCTATTAGAGGGCGCAATTCTTATCCAATTTGGCCGTAATTTTGCATGTTGTGTTTTGATGTCACATCCAACCACTGTGCTTAGTACGGTTATGACTTCCAACAATTGTGCTTAGTATGGCGCAAATAGGTGCATAACCTGATATAGCTGCCATATAAACCGATCTGGGATCTTGACTTCTTGAGCCGCTAGAGGGCGCAATTCTCTTTCGATTTGGCAGACATTTTGTACAACGGCTTCTCCCATGACCTTCAACATACGTGTCCAATATGGTCTGAATCGATCTATAGCTTGATATAGCTCCCATATAAACACCGATCTTCCGATTATGCTTTTTGAGCCCCTACAAGGCGCAATTCTTGTCCAAATGGACTGAAATATTACACAATGACTTTGACAATGTTCAGCATTCATTTCATTTATGGTCCGAATCGGACTACAACTTGGTATAGCTCCAATAGCATAACCGTTCTTATTTATTATTCTTTATTTATCTAAAAAGAGATATCGCGCAAAGAACTCGACAAATGCTATCCATGGTGGAGGGTATACAAGATTCGACCCGGCCGAACATAGCTCGCTCTTACTTGTTTTTATTAATCGGAGAACTTTGTAACCTTTCCAAACATGCCGACCATATCATGACTGAAATCTTACAAAAAAAAATGTTATAACTCCAATATCTCATAAACCGTTATAGATAATACAGACATCCAGACATGTAAAAAAAAATCCTTTGTAAAATCGTGCCGATCGATAAATCCCAATTTGGCAGCACTTCAAAATTTGAAATGCTAGAGGTACAAAGTACAGGTCGCTGTTTTCATCCGATAGTCTTAAAACTTGGTGCAGGTATGTGAATTGGAAAAAATCGGTTCAGATTTGGATATAGCTCCTAAATATATGTTCGTCCGATTTTCAGTAATATTGCAATAAAATGGTCATTTGTTAACCTATTCTCACGAATTTTAGCAAGAAGGATTTTTTCTTGAATCTTGACATTACTGGTGATTTTCATGGAAATCGATTCAGATTTGAATATAGCTGTCACATATATATATCACCCGATTTTCACTTCTAGAGCTAATGCAGACGCATTTCTTGAACAATCTTCCCAAAATTTTGTACAATGCTTTCCTTGATGACTACCGAAAAATCAAAGAAGTTTGGTCGAAATCGGTTCAGATTTAAATATAGCTCCCATATATATGTTCGTCCGATTTTACGAAATATTCCAATAAAATGCTCATTTGTTAACCGATTCTCTCGAAATTTGGCAGAAAGGATTTTTTCTTGACTCTCGACATTTGTGGCGACTTTCATAGAAATCGGCTCAGATTTAGATATAGCTGTCATATATGTAATCGACTGATTTTCACTCCAAGAGCCACTGCAAGCGCATTTATTGACCAATCTTGCCAATATTTTGTACAACGCTTTCCTCGACGACTACCACAATATCTGAGAAGATTGCTCGAAATCATCCGATTTTAAGAAATATTCCAATAAAGTGCTCATTTGTTAACTGATTTTCACGAATTTTAGCAAGAAGTATTTTTTCTTGAATCTTGACATTACTGGTGATTTTCATGGAAATCGGTTCAGATTTAGATATAGCTGTCACATATATATATCACCCGATTTTCACTTCTAGAGCTACTGCAATCGCATTTCTTGACCAATCTTCCCAAAAATTTTTACAATGCTTTCCTCGACGACTACTACAATATGTGAGAAGTTTGCTCGAAATCGGTTCAGATTTGGATATAGCTCCCATATATATGTTCGTCAGATTTTGAGAAATATTCCAATAAAGTGCTCATTTGTTAACGGATTCTCACGAATTTTAGCAGGAAGGATTTTTTCTTCTCACTCGACACTTGTGGTGATTTTCATAGAAATCGGTTCAGATTTGGATATAGCTGTCATATATGTATATCGCCTAATTTTCACTTCAAGAGCCACTGCAACCGCATTTATTGACCAATTTTGGCAAAATATTGAACAAAACTTTCCTCGACGACTACCACCATATATGAGAAGTTTGCTCGAAATCGGTTTAAATTTGGATATAGCTCCCATATGTATGTTAGTCCGATTTTGAGAAATATTCAATTAAAGTTCTCATTTGTTAACCCATTCTCTCGAAATTTGGCAGAAAGGATATTTTCTTGACGCTCGACATTTGTGGTGACTTCCATAGAAATCGGTTCAGATTTAGATATAGCTGTCATATATGTATATCGCCTAATTTTCACTCCAAGAGCCACTGCAAGCGCATTTATTGACCGATTTTGCCAAAATTTTGCACAACGCTTTCCTCGACGACTACAACAATATCTGAGAAGTTTGCTCGAAATCGGTTCAGATTTGGATATAGCTCCCATATATATGTTCGTCAGATTTTGAGAAATATTACATTAAAGTGCTCATTTGTTAACCGATTCTCTCGAAATTTGGCAGAAAGGTGAATTTCATAGAAATCGGCGACTACCACAATATCTGAGAAGTTTGCCCAAAATCGGTTCAGCTCTCATAATTTCGTCAGATTTTGGATAATTTGCACTAATGTTGTCATTTGTCAACCGTAGCTATTAAAGTTTGAATATATGCTCGAATTGTGATACGGAATGTTTAATATCCCAATTGAAAACATCCGCCGAGGTCCATCAAAATTGGTTTAGATTTGGATGTAGTTCCCACATTGTGGTTACAGGGTAGGTGTAGGTTATTATACAGTCGGCACCGCCCGACTTGAGACCTCCTTACTGGTTTCATCTTCAACAAAGAGGTTTTAATTTTCACAATTTTATTTGCTTACTATAAAAGTTCGAGTCCGAAACATTGAAAGGAGGCAAATTTTGAAGAATTTTATTTATTTTTTATTTTTTAATTTAGGTTTCATTAGTTTTTATGAAGCGAAAATAATTCAACAACTTAAAACCTTTAGTTATTTTTATTCTTTTTTTTTATAAATAATAATAAAAAATCATTGCGTGTTGTTTATGACAAATATTTTCAATATCAAAATATTAATTCTTGTTGTTGTTGCTGTTGACGTCGATTTTTTTATGTATAATGGCAGTCACCCCACTCCCAGGCGGTATCAACTTTTTGTTTACATTTTGTTCATGTTTATTTTTTTGCACAAAACAAAAATTATTTTTTTATTTACAAAAAATAAGAAGAAAAAAAAGTAGTATTACTTATGTACACCACTATGACACGCACCTTGTTTTCCTACAAGACAAATTGATTTTGTTGTTGTTATTTTAATGCTAAGCCTTCTTAAACCAACGGAAATACAAAATGTTTCAATTCCGTTTGTGGGGTAAACGTTGCTGGGGCAACCCTAAAGCCTTGTATGTTGCAATTTCCAATGATAACGGTAAACTTAAGCCGACGGCTTTAGAACTCATTAAGAATTCTTTTTAGATTTTGCAGAGGTTTTAAATATTTGTTATTAAATTTCATATTTGTTTCAAAACTTTTTGATTTTTTTTTAATTTTTTTAAATTTTTTTCTTTCACATTTTTCAATTTTTGTTTTTTTTTCAAATTCTCTTTTTATATGTAATTTTTCTTAACCGATTTTTGTTTTTTTTTTCTTACTACATTGTTTTAGAGGTTTTCATTTTTCGTTTTTGGTTTATTTTTTGCTTTTTTTGTTAAATCATCAAAAGTTTTACACGCACGCACGCAACCGAGCCCGTCAAAGAAATTTTGTAATTGTAAGCGGGCGAATATGAATGAATGCGAATAAAGAACAGCGCTGAGAACGATGTATGGTTAGTTGGGTTGTTCGGTCGGTCGGTCAGTTGGTTGGTTTGTTTGGCTCGTAGATGATGATGTGGTCGCGGTTGGGGCTGTGGTTCGTTCGTTCGTTAGGCATATCCACCAAAAAGGGAGTCCAAAAACACAACAAAACTTAAACAACAACTAAACACGCGCCTGTTATTACTATTCACCAAACACGCGATCTCTTTGAGAATCCAACAAGAACTGAAGTTGGGAAAAACCAGTCCTGCTTGTTGGCCAAAAGCCACAAAACACTCAAAAAATACCCTATAAACAACAACAAAACACAATGGGCAAGCACAGACAGCAACGCTCGAAAACATAAAGAAACACAAGCATAACAACAACAACAAGAAATATTAAACCTCCCCAACACTGACAGCAAACAAGACTTGAAATTGCACTCAAATAAAATGATGTTTCTCCTCTCACAAGAGCACAAACACACATAGAAACGCAAACATTAGGCTTTAGCAGGTTCTTAGGAGGGAGGCCGCACATTGCAACCTCACTCATTCAGGCAAAAATTGAAAACAAAAGCCAACACATGTTGTCCTGGTTACTTACTACACACTGAGTCCATTGTTAGGTATAACAAACTCAAACTTCCAGTAAACTGGGAGAGAGAGACTTAAAGAGAGTTAAAATAACAAAGGCTATGGCCCTTGAAAACAATGATGCCTAACAATGCTAAAGATAAACAGAGAGAGCATGAGTGACTATAAATGACTATTCTTTTCTTCCTTAATTAAACGCCTATGTTTCATTCTCACTTTGTTTCTTTTAATGGCATATGGCAATTCTCTAAAATCTAATTCCCCTCTCTGGCTTATGTTCAGAGAGAAAACAAGGTTTGACATACTCTTCCATACTCCCTCTATCAAAGCAAGGGAAAACGGAACTTTTTTTGCCTTGACATAGCATATGGGGCGGAGTTTAGTACAATGTGTCATACAAACAGCATATTGTAGTCTAGTAAGCTAACAGAGTTGCCGCATACACACATAGTTTTTGTAAGAATAAAAAATTAAAAACCTTTAAAATATGTAAAAAAAATATATATAAAATGTTGTGTGTAAAAGAAACATTATTAATTAATTTAAATAAAATTTTACTTATACATAGTCGATACACACATACACATACTGTATACACATAGATGTTGTAGGAATACATAACGAAAAAGCTGTAAAATATGCAAAAGAATTTTATAAAATTTTGTGTGTTAAAAAACCGTAATTAAATAGTTTAAATGAAATTGTCCGTAAGAAATTTTTAAAAATTTTTTGTGCTTTAATAAAATAAAACTTTTCTTTAACCGAATGTGAAAGGTTATATCGCGACGTGATGTTAACTACAGTGATCAAAAAACCGGCATTATTTTGCTATATAAAACCCTCTTTAGATAAATGAAAAAATCGACCAGCCTAAAATTTTTTAGTTTCGAAGACAACAAAATAAAAACATTTCGCTAAAATTTTGTTGAAGAAAAAATTTTTATGAATTTTCTGAAAAGAAATTTTTAATAAATTTTCTCTAAAGACAAAATTTCAATGAAATTTATTATAAATAAATTTTGATGAAATTTTTTAAACATACTTTTTCAAAAAAAAATCGATCACATTTGTGTAAGACAAAATTTTAATAAAAAGAACAAATTTTAATTAATTTTTCTATACAGAACAAAAATATTTAGCTAAAATTTTGCTGAAAAAATATCCTAATCGATGTTCCTGAGAGGAAAATAAAACTTCAACGAAATTTCCCATAAATAACTTTTAATTAAATGTTTTTAAACGTATTTTTTTCAAAAGAAAAAAATCGATAACATTTTTGTAAGACAAAAATTCAGTAAAAAACAACCTTTAATTAATTTTTCTATAAAGGCAAAAATGCGATAGATATTTTTTTGTAAACAAAATATTCGTTGAATTTTCCTTAAAGACAGAATTTGGATAATTTTTATAGGAAATTTGCTCTAAATTTCAAAACCTAAGGAAATATTTAAAAAAAATCTATGATGTGTACACATATGATGGTTATCAAAAATTATTGTTGAAATGAACCATTAGCAAGAAACCGGTTAATTTTGGCGAGAAACCGATTTATCAGAAACCCTAGAAATGGCAATTTTCATGAAATTGATTTCATGAAACCGATTGAACCATACTGATCACCTTAACGTTAACACAAGTAAAAATGTGCCAAGTTCGGCCTCGTCGCACATTGAACAACCGAACATAGCTTAGTTGTAGACAGGGCTGCTTAGTCTGAACCTCGACTCCGACCCCTGGTCGGAATCTAAGTCAGAGTCGGGGTATTAAGCCGGAGTCGGAGAGCGGTTTGGGGTCAAGGCAAGCGTGCTCAACCCTGAACCGAACTCCGACTTCGAGTCCACCCTTACAACCTCGAATCCGGTCGACTCTGCAGCCCTGTTTGCAGAGCATAGTTGTATTTTACGCACCAAAATTTAAGCTTTTAGGAATTCGAATAATGGATGTATGAAGTCATAACAAAACACTACGGCTTCCATGAACTCAAGTACCCAAGTGGGTAGATCGATTCGTATGGAAGCTATATGGGGTTATAGACCAATTTGGATCGTACTTGGGACTATTTCTGCAAGTCGTAACTTAACACTACATGATAAGTGTCAGCCAAATCGGATAGCAATTGCGGCTTCCAGGATATCAAGAATTTAAGTCGAAGGATCACTTTACAAGCGAGTTATATCCAAATCTGACATATGGCTCAATTGGAAAGATGGGTTTTACCGGGTAAATACTTAATGGTTGGGTATTTATCCAAATATGATCCAATCTACACCACATTTAACAAGAATGGGTAGGTTTTACCAAAGCTCACTGTTTCAAATTTCACCGAAATCGGATGAAAAGTGCTCTTTTTATAGCTCAATACTCTATATCGGCAGATCGGTCTATATGGCAGCTAAATCCAAATATGATTCGATTTGAACCACATTAAACAAATAGGTGTAGGGGTCTACCAGAACTTAATGCGCCAAATTTCAATCCCTGGAGATCGTTTTTCTAAACAAAAAAACACCGCCCTCGACTGTTGCAGATCTCTCAACGAGATGGCTGAACAGTTCAAAATTCACTTGTTCTGAGTGCCGGGCCACAGAGATATACCAGGGAATCGCAAAGCGGACAAGCTTGCAAGACAAGGAACTACCCTACACATTCCAGGGAAACTGGAATCTGTGGGTATGCCTCAAGCGACATGTAACTTAAGTTTTCAGGGCCAGGCCCGAAGGACAACGAATGATAAATGGTCAAAAAGAGCGGGATGTGAGCATTACAAAACTATGTGACCTTATCTAGACTTGAAGAGGTATACCGCTATGCTGTCACTGGCTAGAACAGACGTCTCAGTCATGACAGGTCACTGTCTAATCGGAAAATATGCTGACAGACTGAAGGTTACCAGTAACGGCTTTTTCAGAAGCTGTGACGACATAGAAGAAGAAGAAACTATAGTACTTCTTCTGACTAGCAGTCAGAAGGAGTTACACTTTAGGTCCTAATTTCTTTGAGAACCTATCTGATTAAGCGGTTCTGAACATTCGCAAGTTTTTGGGCTTTTTAAAGCGATCTGGCTGGTTCAATGGTAGGAACAAGAAGGCATCTTTCTTCTTCTGTTCCCATAGTTTCACAATGGACGAAAAAGTCTGAGTGAGTCTGATGGCAGACTGCCACTTAAACCTAACCTAACCTAGGTCTCCTCCATAACTGGAATTGACTTTTCAATATCTTAAAATTCGTATAAATATACATGCCCGATTGAGGTGTGTTTACGGTTGAGCGCCCCCTATCGTTGAGCAGCCTTAACTCTTGAGTCTACTTGTTTATATCAGATTCGTCATCTACACTTCAACACCCTTCATTTAAGCCCCACACATTCATTACTAATGGCAACTCTAGGTAACTTACTTACTCCCAGTTTTGCGCTCTCTCCCTCTATTTCTCTCTCTCTCTCTCTCTCTCTGGTTTCTTTCAATGAATAACAGTTCATTAAGCTACTGCAATATGTGTCTCCCTTGCCCTAATAAAGCTATGCTCTTCTTTGAAGTTTGTATGGATGTGTGTGTGTGACGACCATTTCATTTGCCCTCCTCCAAAATAACAACAGCCACCCACTCCAAAAAAAACTTTGGGGTTTTTTTCTTTGGCTATTGCGATGGATGGCAACATCCATTTCAAGCAACGTAGCTCCCGGTTTTTTTATTTATTGTTGCTGTTGTTGTTGCTACTTGTCCATTTGTTTGTTCTAATTAATTATGGTTTTGTGAAGGTAATTAAAAATCAACCAAAAACTACAACAAAAAGCCCAAACAACAACATACAAAGCCTATTTTGGCATTGCGGGCTTTGCGGTTAGGCTTTTATTTCAAATGTTGGCTTTGTATATGTTGTTGTTGGAGGAGTGCTCTTTCTGCATTCAATGCACTTTATTACTTACTGTTGTTGTTGTTGATGTCACAATGGGTCATTGTCGCTGGTATAAACATACGTTGGGGTTGTTAGATTTGTGTTGCTAGGGTTGCCTTGCTTTAAATTTAAACAATCTGGCCTTATCTTTGGATTTGCATCTTTCGCGCAATAAATCACGCTTCAGTAGTTTATGTCGCTGCAGCGTCTGTTGTTGCTGTTGCTTGTTGTTGATGATTGTGCACCCAGCCAAGTGACTATGAATGCGTCTAGACCATCCAACTTTTAATGCCGGCTTTGTCGGCTTCAGTTCCATATTTCCCCGATCTACCTCACCCTCCGCCTCTGGGGGTAATACTATGATGGTAGTCGTTCGCTGTCGTTGTTCATGGGCAAAAGGAGTCATCCATGGTCTATTATTTAACTCTTTTAATTTGTTGTTTTTAAGTCCAATGTGTAATTTATTTTCTTTGTTGTTGTTATCTTTGTAGTTTTGTGGGCGCATTATAAACGCACAGTGTCAGGCCGCCTGAAATGCTCTGGCTGCAGTTATGCTTTAATGGTGATTGATACAATTATTCACCTATAGCTGTTGCTGAGGTTTTTTTCACCATGGTGGGAGGGCTGTTGGCGTTGTCGGCCTTAAATGGAGCATGGAAAAGAAAAACATTTTTCGCAAAACAAGGTTAGACGCTGAAATATGGTCACAAATTTGAAGTAGCAGAGATTTTATGAGTGAGGAAAAACAAGATTTTGTGCTTGAAATATGATGGAACTTTTCAGTTGTGTGGAATTTACTTTTGAGACAAAATTTTTGCAAAGTTTTCTCTGAAGACAAAACATCGGTGACTCTTTCAATGAAATTTTTTCTTTACAAAATTTTTTTCTCTAAAGAGAAAATTTCACTGCAATTTTTCTCTAAAGCAAAACTTCAGTGCTAATTTTTCTAAACTCTAATTTTAGTCAAAATTTTAAAAAAGAAACTATTTCAATGAAATTTTTGTATAGACAAAAATCCATTAAAATTTTCTCTAAAGGCAAAACTTCAGTGCAAATTTTTCTAAACTCGCTTATAAATATCAGTGAAAATTTCCCTAAACTCTCAATTTCAGTGAAAATTTTTAAAAAGGGAAAATTTTAATAAATTTTTTGTATAGACAACATTTTAATTACATTTTTTCTTAAGACAAAACTTCAGACCAAATTTTTCTTAACTCACTAATTTCAGTGAAAATTTTCAAAAGAAAAAATTTGAAATTTTCAAAAGAAAAAATTAAACTTTCAATAAAATTTTTATTGAAGACAAAATTTCAATGAAAGACGAAATTTCCATAAACTAACCATGTAATTTTTTCTAAAGACAACTTTTCCATGAAATTTTTTCTAGGACAAATATTCCCTGAAATTTTCTTTAAGAAGAAAAAAAAATTTCATAAAATTTTCACTAAGACTTAATTATCTCACTGCATAGGCTTAACTAGCTTTAGATTGCAAAATTTGCAAGAAAAAAATATCATTGAAATGTTGTCTTTAGAGAAAATTTTGTCTTAAGAGAAAATTTTACGGAAAATTTGTCTTAGGAGAAAAATTTTACGGAAATTTTGTCTTTAGAGAAAATTTCTCGGAAATTTTTTCTTAAGATAAAATTTCATTTATTTTTAGTACCCTTTCCTTTGGTAAAGGATAGTTTTAGTAACTTTTTCTTTGGGAAAGGGTAGTTTTAGTACCTTTTTCTTTGGGAAAGGGTAGTTTTAGTACCCTTTCTTTTGAACAAGTGTATTTTTAGTACGCTTTACTAAGGAAAGGGTAGTTTTTGTACCATTTCCTTTAGAAAAGGTTAGTTTTTGTGCCCTTTCCTTTCCGAAAGGGTGGTTTTAGACGCTTTTCTTTGGAAAAGGGTGGCTTTAGAACCCTTTCCTTTGGGATAGGGTGGTTTCATTACCCAATCTTTTGGGAAAGGGTAGCTTCAGTATCCTTTCCTTTGAGAAAGGATAGTTTAGTTCCCCTAACTATGGGAAATGGTGGTCTTCAAACCCTTTCCTTTGGGAGAGGGTAGTTTTGGCAACCTTTCCTTTGAAAAAGGGTAGTTTTAGTACCCCTTCCTTTGAAAAAGAGTGGTTTTAGTACCCTTTCTTTTGAAAAAGTGTATTTTTAGTACCCCTTTCCATTGAAAAAGGATAGTTGTGGTACCCTTTCCTTTGGTAAAGTGCAGCGTTAGCACCCTTTTCTTTAAGAAAGGGTAGTTTTAGTACCCTTTCCTTTGGGAAAGAGTAGTTTTAGTGCCCTTTCCTTTGAAAAAGGCTAGTTTTAGTACCCGTTCATTTGGAAAGGTTAGTTTTAGTACCCTTTCCTTAGGTAAAGGGTGGTTTTAGTATCCTGTCCTTAGTTTTAGTTTAGTTTTCCTTTAAAAAAAGGGTAGTTTTAGTACACTTTCCTTTGGAAAAGTGTATTTTTAGTACCCTTTACTATGGGAAAGGGTAGTTTTAGTACCATTTCCTTTGGAAAAGGATAGTTTTTGTATCCTTTCCTTTCGGAAAGGGTGGTTTTAGCACGCTTTTCTTTGGAAAAGGGTGGTTTTTAAACCCTTTTCTTTGGGAAAGGATAGTTTTAGTACCCTTTCCTTTGGTAAAGGGTAGTTTTAGTACCCTTTCCTTTCGTTAAGCGTTGTTTTAGTACCCTTTCCTTTGGAAAAGAGTAGTTTTTGTACCCTTTCTTTTGAAAATGGGTAGTTTTAATACACTTTCCATTGAGAAAGGGTAGTTGTTGTACCCTTTACTTTGGTACAGGGTAGTTTTAGTACCCTTTCCTTTGGTAAAGGGTAGTTTTAGTACCCTTTCCTTTGAAAAAATATAGTTTTAGTACCCTTTCCTTTAGAAAATGGTAGTTTTAGTACCCTTTCCTTTGGTAAAGGGTAATAGTCTTACCATTTCCTTTGGAAAAGTGTAGTTTTAGTATTCTTTCCCAAAGGAAGTGGTAGCTTTAGTACCCTTTCCTCTGGGAAAGAGTAGTTTTAGCGCCCTTTTCTTTGGGAAAGTTTAGTTTTAGTACTATTTCCCAAAGGAAAAGGTTGTTATAGTGTCCTTTCTTTTGGGAAAGGTTAGTTTTAGTACCTTTTTCTTTGGGAAAGGGTGGTTTTAGTACCGTTTCCTTTTAGGAGAGGGTAGTTTTAGTACCCTTTCATTTGAGAAAGGGTAGTTTTATTACTCTTTGCTTTGGGAGATTCTATTTTTAGTACACTTTCCTTTGAGAGAGGTTAGTTTTAGTACGCTTCCCTCCGGAAGAGGCTAGTTTTAGTACCATTTCCTTTGGAAAAAGGTAGTTTTAGTACTCTTTCCCAAAGAAATGGTAGTTATAGTACAGCTTGCTTTGGGAAAGTGCAGTTTAAGTCCCTTTTCGTTGCTAAAGGCTAGTTTTAGTACCCTTTCCTTTAAGAAAGGGTAGTTTTAGTACGATTCCCATTGAGAAAGGGTAGTTTTAGTACACTTTCCTTTGGGAAAGGATGACTTTTGTAGCTTTTCCTTTAGGAAGAAACGCTAGTTTTTGTACCCTTGTCTTTGGGAAAGGGTATTTTTAGTACCCTTTCTTTGGGAAAAGGTTTTTTAATACCCCTTTCTTTGGGAAAGGGTATTTTTAGTACTCTTTGCTATGGGAAAGTACAGTTTTAGTACTATTTGCCGAAGAAAATAGTAGTTTTAGTACCCTTTTATAAAGGCAAGAGCAGTTTTAGTACCCTTTCCTATGGGAAAAAGTAGTTTTAATACCCTTTTCTTTGTGAAAGGTAAGTTTTAGTACTCTTTGTTTTGGGAAAGGATAGTTTTAGTACCCTTTGTCAAAAACATAGTAGTTTGAGTACCCTTTCCCAAAGGAAAGGTTAGCTTTAGTACCCTTTTTCAAAAGAAAGGATTGTTTTAGTACCCTTCTCAAAAGGAAGGGTCATTTTATTTCCCTTTTCCAAAGGAAAGCGAAGGTTTGGTACCCTTCCCCAAAGGAAACGGTAGTTTTAGTACCCTCTCCCAAAGGAAGGGGTAGTTTTAGTACCATCTCCCAAAAGTAAGGTTAGTTTTAGTACCCTTTCCTCTGGAAGGGTGTAGTTTTACTAACCTTTTCTTTTGAAAGGGTTAGTTTTACTAGCCTTTCCCATGAGAAAGGGTATCATTTCTTTCGTTAACGATTCCATTTAATAGCCGATTTAACAACCAGTCATTTGCTTGATTGCATGGTTAACAATTGATGAACCTCTTGTTTTATGTCGGTTATGTAAATTTTTGAGCTGCACCTGTTGCCTCAAACCCCAGCCATATAGGCGATGTCTGAATCAATCATGGCATACAAATAAAAACGCAGACAAAGACAATTCCAAAATGTCAGCAATCAGTTAGCAAGAAGCATTTCATAAATGATGACTGCAAAATTGTTGCAAATAATCACAGAAAGGCCATCATTCAAACAATCAGGCTGAGAATTGGCAGACAAAGTTCACAAATTGCATGAGAAGCTGTAGACAACTTTGGCAGTTCCCTAGGAAATTTTCGTTGAATATATTGAGAAGATACACAGCAGGACCTTAGCTCAAAACAAAATACGGAAAGAAAATGAGAGCTTTTTTTTTGTTGTAAGATATGAAAACCTGACATTTACAGCAACCAAGCAGCCTTAATGTCTCCTTGTTAATTCTATCCTGGCCACTGCCCATGTAAGTTTTGATTCATGGCAGCTTAGAAGCAAACCATGTTGATATGGAGCTGTAAGTTAACCCACCAATCAGTGGTTGGTGCTGCTTTTTGTATTTTTTTTTTGTGTTAATTTTTTTCAAGTGAAATGAAAATTGCTGTTGAAGTTTAATTGTAAAGGCAGTGCCTCTGAAGGTACACAGAGAAAAAAATAATTTGGAGTCCATTCATAAAAACTACAAATGACCATAATATACATATTAGCAATTGGTATAAAAAGGTGTCACAATAGTACCGAGCAGATTGGGTACTGTATACAGTGGACGTGAGTTTGGCTGTGGATTCATAGTCAGCTGTAAGCTTATCTTATTAAGCAGCTTATCTTTAGTTTCTATGCGGCAAAAACCTAAATTTTTCATAATTAATCTGATGTGTGACCATGTGATCAAAGCGGAGGATCAGATTAAGGACGACGAAAGGACCTAGAGAGGGAGAGCTTACGATTTTTTTGCCAGTCGGCATAACTATTAAATTATTTTTAAGATTTGATGGGATGTATTGGGTTGCCCAAAAAGTAATTGCGGATTTTTTAAAAGAAAGTAAATGCATTTTTAATAAAACTTAGAATGAACTTTAATCAAATATACTTTTTTTACACTTTTTTTCTTAAGCAAGCTAGAAGTAACAGCTGATAACTGACAGAAGAAAGAATGCAATTACAGAGTCACAAGCTGTGAAAAAATTTGTCAACGCCGACTATATGACAAATCCGCAATTACTTTTTGGGCAACCCAATAGGAAAGATGGGTATCTTTAGTTCATCTCTCCGCAACTTTTTTCGGAGTCACCCTATAGCAACATTGAGATCAATAATTACCTAGGTTGATGGTTCTATTTTCATTGAATACCATACTACAGAATGATTTTTTTCCCTATGTACATCTGCAAAAGCCTTTGTTTTTGAAATCCTTCGTCGCCATTGCCATAGCTGGAGTATTGGTATGCAGTGCTAAATATCATTAAATTATTTTTAAACATTTTTTCTATATACGATACACCCATGTACTCGTATGCGAGGTTTAAAGAGGAGATGGCAATTTTTTTGCTTTTGTTTTAGTTTTCTTAATATATGCATAGTTTGCCTTCTAGAGAAGTTTTTATGGAGTTGGAGGCTTCTGGTATGAGTGACTCCTTCGCCTCCTCTTACATCTCTCCGCCTATTGGTTTGAAAAGTAACAACTGCAGCCAAAACAGTGGGTTCAGCTTCAATTTTTTTTCTTTTTTGTTGTTTCTCCTTTTGCATCCTCAGAAGTTGCAGCAAAAATTGTTGCACGCAACAAAATTGCTGATATTTCAAACTAAAGACGGAGTGAGTGCTGCCGCAATGGTAGTGGATGGTAGTGGTGATGATGATATTTGGAGCTGCAAAAGCAGTATCTTCAACAGGCAGTTTGAGAGATCTCTCTTTTGGGAAAACACTGGTAATGGTAATGGGGTGATAAATTTGAAAAAATATTTTGAAAATTTTGTACAACTGTTTTTTTTTTCTATTGAAATTTTTACCAAAATTTCATTTCTAATTAAAAATTTATAAAAAATTTGTTACAAATGAATTTTTTTTAGAAATTTTTTTTTTTGAGAAATCTGGTTTTAAAAAATTTTGCACGCTGCAAAAATATTCAACATTCAGCTATACGAAAATGTTTATTTAATAGTACCCGATCCTCTCTACTGCGCCTTCATTAGCATCAAGCCAAAAGCAATTTTCATATGTATCTCCCCAGTACAATTTGTTTATCACCTACCAAATTCCTTTATTGAACCCCATATAGCCATGATTGACAAATATTAAAATTTTGGGAGGTGTTTTGGGGGGTAGGCAACCTCCTATTACTTGCAGCTTATTTTTAATACCATATTTATAATCTACTCCCGAAACCCTTTTTTTTGAGTCCCATATTGTTATGATGGTCTAATAAGACCACTTGGGACGGTTTTGGTTTTGGGGCGGCCCCTTTGGTAATTTCATTGGAGTCCCATATGGCCACGATCGGTCCACTCTTGGGCTTGGGACTTCTCCCTAGCTACTTGGATCCAATTTATAATATCATACTCATACTCCACTCACGGAAATCTTTTATTGAGGTGCAAAATTGTCCCGATCGGTCCACTTTTTATTTTGGGCGGTACTCTTGGGGCGTCGCCCTGAATAATTGGATTCCATTTTTGACACCATATTTGTATTCTACTCCCAAAAACCTTTCAATTGAGTCCTATTTTGTACCGATCGGTAAACTTTGTTTTCTCGTGGCATTTCTGTGGTGGTATTGGGCTTTGCACGGCTTGCTCAACTCAACTCCCAAATACCTTTTATTTATCAGCTCCCAAATACCTTTTATTTGAGTCTAATATTGTCCCGATCGGTCCACTTTTGATTTTGGTTGCTACTTTTGGGGCGGTTTTGGGCCTGGGGTGGCCTCCAAAATACTTGGACCCAATTTTTAATATCATATTCATATTTAACTCTCAAATACCTTTCATTTAAGTCCCATATTGTCCCAATCGGTAAATGTGTTCTGTTGGGGGTTTTGGGGGGGTGGGGAGGCCCCTCACACAAAGGAAAACAATTTTGTGTCAGATTGGTACTCTACCTTAAAAAACCTTTCATTTGATACCCATATTACCCAAAGCGGTAAAAGTGCCGAGTTGGGTGGTGTTTTTGGGGGTGGGGGACCCCCCCAATACTTAGTGTGATATTTTTATGCCAAGTTCGTACTCTACTCTTAAATACCCTTCATTTGATACCCATATTGACTCAATCGGTAAACTTGTCCGTTCGGATGGGTTCTGGGATAGGGCGTCCACCCAAGTTATTTGACTCCAAAATTTTATACCAATTTTGTGTTTTTGGCGTACCATAAGGTGACATGCTAAATTTCGATTAAATCGCTGCACCCACCTTCGTGGCGTTTTCGAAAATGATTGTAAGGGGGAGGGTCCGCACCCCCTTTGGATATCAAAAATGGGGTACCCTATTTTTACCAGGGAGCTAAACTCGACCATCTACCTCGAGTTAAATGGACCCAATTTTAAATGTGAAATTCGTACTCTACTTCTGAATACCTTTCTTCTGATACGCATATTGTCGTGGCCGGTCATCTTTTGATTTTGGGTGGTGTTTTTTGGGGTAACGGGACAGGGTCCGCCCCTTTCCAATATAAACATATTGTATAGCCTACGTTTCCCTCCAGACCAACCTACACAATCTGTGAAAATTTCTAGACAATCGGTTCGATTTTGTATACCAGATTTGTAAAATACTCCCGAATACCTTTCATTTGAGCCCCAATATTGAAACGGACGATCAATTTGTCTGCTTGGAGGAGTTTTGGGGTTAGGTTACTTTGACCAAATTTTTTTATACCACATTCGTTTTCAACTTTCCAATACCTTTCATTTGATACCCATTTTGTCACGATCGGTCCACTTCTGAATTTGAGTGGTATATTTGCGATAAGGGCCCCCCTTCCGATATCAGACATGTAAAAGCGTGCTATGTTCTTGGGAACCCACCATAATGGATTTGGCTAAAGATTTATAAAAAAAAAATTTTGTTGATGTCCATAATTTTATTCTACATACTAAACTCCTGTCTAACCAGCAAAACTTAAAGCTTCTAAGAACCGAACAAGGATTATTGAGAGAGACCGGTCAACATGGGAGCTTTTTCAGGTTATAGACCGATTTGGACCGTACATTGCACAGTTGTTGGAAGTGATAACAGAACACTATGTGCAAAATTTTAGCCAAATCAGACAAAAATTGTGGCTTGTAAGGGCTTATGAAGTAAAATCGGGAGATCGGTTTATATGGATGCTATATTAGGTTATAGACCGATTTGAAACGTGCTTGCGGTTTGTAAGGGCTCAGGAAGTCAAATCGGGAGATCGGTTTATATGGGAGCAATATCAGGTTATAGACCCATCCGGACCGTACTTAACAGAACACTATGTGCAAAATTTTAGCTAAATTGGACAAACATATGGCATCCAGGGGATCAAGAAGTCAAATCGGGAGATAGGTTTATATGGGAACTATATCTGGTTGTAGACCAATTTTAACTATACTTAACTGTTGGAAGTCTTTACCGAACGAAACATACAAAATTCCAGCCAAATCGGACAAAAACTGCGGCCTCAAGAAGTCAAATCCGGAAATTGCAGCTTCCAGGGGATCAAGAAATCAAATCGGGAGATCGGTTTATATGGGAGCTATTTCAGGTTATAGATCGATTTGGACCGTATTTAGTACAGGTGTTACAAGCAGTAAAAAAATACTACAATGCAAAATTTCAGCAAAATCGAACGAAAATTGCGCCTTCTAGGGGCTATGGGAGCTATATCAAAATCTGAACCGATATGGCCAATTTACAATCCCCAACGACCTACATCAATACTTAGTATCTGTGCAAAATTTCAAGCGACTCACTTTACGCCTTCGATTTCGACAGACGGACGGACATGGCTAGATCGACGCAGAATGTCGATAATATGCACTTTAGGGGGTCGCAGATCAATATTTCGAGGTGTTACAAATGAAATGACTAGATTAGTATACCCCCTTCCTATGGCATAGCAGAAAAGCACAAATTGATTTTTATACCCACCGCCATAGGATAGGGGGCATATTCATTAAGTCATTCCGTTTTCAAGACCTCGAAATTTCCATTTCTGTCGCTTTAAATTATATATATTTTGGATCGTCGTAAAATTCTGAGGCAATTAAACGATGTCCGTGTGTCTGTCCGTCTTTCGGTTCGTCTGTTTTAATCACTCTACAGTCTTCAAAAATTGAGATATTGAGCTGAAATTTGGTACAGATACGTCTTTTTGCGGTACGAAGGTTAAGTTCTTGAAAGGGTCAAATCGAACCATGTTTGGGTATAGCTGCCATATAGACCGATCCGCCTAAGTCTTAAGACCATAAAAGCAGTAATTTTTATCCGATTTCGCTGAAATTTAAAACAGTCAGTTGTTTAAAGGCTCCCTCCCATCTGACTCAAATATGGTTCAGATCGGACTATATTTAGGTATAACTGCCGTATAGACCGATCTACCGATTATGGGTCTTAGCCCATAAAACCTGCATTTATTACCCGATTTCGCTGGAATTTTACAGAGTGACTTCCATTAAGCATCCCATCATCCGACCAGCATATGGTTTAGATCAGACTATATTTAGATATAGCTGCCATATAGACCGATCTTCCAATTTAGGGTTTTAATCTCATAAATAGCGGGATTTGTTGGCCGATTTCGCTCAAACTGTAACTTGTTCAAGAGTTCTCGGAACCTGAATGAAATATGATCCAGACTAGCCCCCATTTGCATATTACTATGGATATGGTAGTGGAGTTCTTATTAAAGATGATGATTAACTTATCCATGGTGCTGGGGTATTCAAAGTTCGGCACGACCAAACTTAACACGTTCTTACTTGTTATACCCTACACCATCATTGTGGTACAGGGTATTATAACTTTGTGCATTTGTTTGCAACGCTTGGAAGGAGAAGAGCTAGACCCATTGATAAGTATATCGATCACCTTAGAATCACTTCCTGATTGGATTTAGCTATGTCCGTCTGTCCGTCTGTATGTCCATGTATTCTTGTTATCAAGTTACAGATCGCATTTATAGTCCGATTGTCAGGACATTTTGCACAAGTTTCTTTTTTGGCCTAAGGATGAACGCTATTGATTTTGAACGAAATCGGTTCAGATTTAGATATAGCTCCCATATATATATTTCATCCGATATGGCCTTTTAAGGCAGTAGAAGCCACAATTTTGATCCGATCTTCACAAAATTTGGCATGGGGTGTTTAATTCAACGTCCTCTTATGTGTGCAAAATTGCATAAAAATCGGTCCAGATTTAGATATAGCTCCCATATATATCTTCCATCCGATATGGCCTTTTAAGGCTGTAGAAGCCACAATTTTGGTCCGATCTTTACAAAATTTTGCATGAGCTGCTTCTTTTGAAGTCTTCATATGTGTGAAAAATTTCATAAAAATCGGTTTAGATTAAGATATAGCTCCCATATATATCTTTCATCCGATATGGCCTTTTTAGGCTGTAGAAGCCACAATTTTGGTCCGATCTTTACAAAATTTGGCAATTTCGCCAAAATCGGCCCATATTTAGATATAGCTCCCATATATAACTTTCATCCGATGTGGAATAGCCATAGGAGCACAATTTTGGCCGGATCTTTACAAAATTTTGCAAGAAGTGTTTTCTTTAAAGTTTCATAAAAATCGTTTCAAATTTATATATAGCAACCATAAATATCTTTTATCCGATATGGAGTTTTAAGGCTGTAGCACCCACAATTTTGGTCTGATCTTTAACAAATTTGGCATGAGGTGCTTTATTTGACGTCTTCATATGTGTGCAAAATTTCATAAAAATCGGTTCAAATTTAGATATACCTCTCATATACATCTTTCATCCGATTTGAACTTTTAAGGCTGTAGTGGGCACAATTTTGGTCCGATTTCTAAAAAATTTTGCGTGCCGTGTTTTATTTAAAGTCCCAACGCGAGTTGCAAATTTCATACAAATCGGTCCAGATTTAGATATAGCTCCCATATATACCTTTTATCCGATATGGTCTTTTAAGGCTATAGAAGCCACAATTTTAGATCCATCTTAACAAGATTCGGTTTAGATTTAGATATAGGTCCCAGATATATATTTCATCCGAAATAGACTTTTAGCCTGTAGAAGTCAAAATTTTCGTCCGATTATTGAGATGAGACGTTTTATTTGAAATTTCAAAAAAATTTCATTAAAATCGATCCTGATTTAGATATAGCTCCCATATATATATTCGGATAAAATATATAAGGCAGTAAAAGTCACAATTTTGATCACATCTCTCAAATAATGGGAGTGAGATATTCTTTTTAACGTACCAGGATGTGTGCAAAATTTCATAAAAATTGACACAGGTTTATATATAACTCCCATATAACCATTAATCCGATAAGGCCTTTGAAGGATGTGGAAATCAAAATTTTTTGTCCTATCGTAAGAAAATCTTACAAAGGTTCTGTTTGGTATTTCAATAGGTATCCAAATTAAAGTCTGACTAGATTTGGAGATAAGTTCTATATATTAAATGTACCACGTAGGGTAGTGTAGGGTATTATTTAGTCGGCTCCGCCTGACTTTTGCCTTTCCTTACTGGTTATGTATAAGATTTTGTTAAAAAAAAATTCTTTTTATACAAAAACTTGTCAGATTATTTCTTGCATATCCAAAGCTCTCGTTCTCCTGTTGCAAGTCCTTAGTTTTTTTTTGTCTTTTTTGCTTCTTGGTCAACGTAAATATGGCCACATGTCATCAAGTAATTTCGAACTCTATGCAAAAGGCAGAATATGACAAAAGGAAGACACAACAAAAAATGCATGTTTGGACAAAATTTCAGACCTAGACAATAAGATTGCCATATCCATAGAAGGGGAAAATACAGCCTTTGGCTAAATTATTTTCAAAAGAGATGAGTTTTCATAGTCTAAACAAGTCATTTAAAGTCTTTGTGCAAAAAAGGACATGTGGAAAACACGGCTATTGAAACTGCTTGCCTGACAACTTTTGCAATAAAAAAATTCTGTATGTCCTTGTGCGCTTTCAAGGATCTATTACACCATTGCCAATTGTTAAGCGGCTTATAAGGTTACACCCCTTTATGCGTGTTCATCATAGTTTTTGTTTGTTCTAGGACTATGATATGAACAGTTTTTAGTTCAAAAAGGTGAAGATGGCCACTTAGTTGATACCTGAAGAATATGCTTAAGAAGGTAGTTTTTAACTTCACCAGCCACAAGTACCTACAAAGGTGCTTGCTGACTTGTACATAAGTACTTCAATGTAATGTTTTGTAATATTCTTTAGCCTTGCTAAGAAGATAATTGGATTTGGGCCGCACAATTAGTTGTTCTTGGCCATGTCAGAAGAAGCCTCCGTAGGTGAGGCACTTCTTGTTGTGGCTGATGAAAGAAACAATGTTGGCGGTATTGAAATTACAACAGGTGGAGGTTAAGACTACAAAGATGATAATTTTGCCTTTGGAAGAAAATGTTAAAACTATTATGCTAAGACGATTATGAGTTTTAAGCCTATAATCGATGTGCGATTTTTTTCACTTTTTCATCATTGGGGGAATAGCAATGTTGGGGTAAAATAAAATAAAAAATTCTAATGGAAAGTGACCAAGAGACGTTTTGGCGTTTTTTTATCACTGGGTGTGCATTAGCTACGAAATCCAGGACTTTGTGTTTGTTAAAATCAGTGGCAGGTGTAACCGAAGTATGGAGTGGAAGTCCTTAAATCACTTCCATAATGCAATCATTGGGGATGTGTGTCAATATAAGCAGCAGTGGATGTCAATTCGAGACTTGGTGTCAGAGATTTTAAATGAGCGCAGAAGATCGAGGCGCTTCAAACGCTATTTTCCGTTCGGCTAGTGGAACAAATGTTCTATCATAGCCAATTAAAGTAAAGTAAGTAAGGGCGTCAATTCTCGCTACCGCATGTCCACACTGACTTTTTGTCAGATAAGGTGACGCCTTAGACTTTTTCACGCACTAAAGCACACGCTAGGGATTCGAACCTGAATTTGCAAATCTAACATTTGGTGACACGAACATCAGTTATCCATAAGCCCATAATCTTCCTCATTTCCCGCTATCCCTGAAGGATTGAGGCCTCGCACAGGCTGAAAATCTTCCCCATGTCACGGAGTTGCTCCTTGTATCCCTCAACAAGCCTCGAATTCACATGATCTCTCTGAATGCCCACAGTGATAATGACAGTCCGACAGTGAAATCGCTTAGGTGCCGAAATCGTTCCCAGGAGCCTGAACGACAACAACCTCATTTCCTGCTATCCTTGAAGGCTTCAGGCCTCGCACAGACCGACAATCTTCCCCATGTTACGGAGTTGTTCCTTGTATGCCTCAACAAGCCTCGAGTTCACATGATCTCTATGAATGTCTGCGATGATAATGACAGTCCGACAGTGAAATCGCTTATGTCCCGAAATTGTTCCCAGGAGCCTAAACGGCTTTAAGGACTTTATAAGAACTCTTAACTTAAGCAAAGATTCCATCCTCAGTCCATACATATTGAGAGTCAAATGAAGAGAGGGGTGCCATCAGACAAAATCTTGCAATAAAAGAAGACGACTTCCAACTCGTCAACTTGGAATAACTACCCTGGAATGTAGTATGTAATGCCACCCATGAACCGCAACCGTGACGCACTTGAAGTATCGCGCAGAAACAACAAATATCCGAAATTCGAAGAGGGCGCCAGATTCCCGAAGCCCTATGCCACAGAGTAATCTTCGCCTCTTGGAATCGATGAAGACCTACACCTGCCATGTCTGTAATACAATGTGCTCGACAAGCGTCTCATAGAGATTAGGGACTATGAATCAAGCACCGGAGGGTGTTAAGTTAGGTTAGGTTAAACACGCCTAGCAACCGCTTCACTCAAAGAACTCTGGTCCATTGTGTTCGTCCTACAAGGAATTGAGAGCAGAGAGAGAGAGAGAGACGAACCATTAGAAAAAGATGAAGCAAAACTAAAGAGCCGGCATGGAGACCAAAAGAAGTCTAGAGGGTTGACCCGTCAGCCATTACAGACCCTTGCAGAAAAACCAGAAAGACTGTAGAGAGCTCAGTGAATGGCAAATTTGCCATGAATCTTCCATTAAGAAACAGGGGCAAGCATTTCACATATCAATGAGTGTTTTTCGATTTAAGTTTAAGCTCAATGATAAGGGACCTGCTTTTTTATAGCCGAGTCCAAACGGCGTGCCGGAGTGCGACAACTCTTGGAAGACAACCCAAGCGTTCAGAGTCACAGGCAGACATGCTAACCTCTGCGCTGCCAATTGACCTCATTCACATCTTCCCAAACCCGCCATCATGTCAGCAACCTGTCATTGAAGTGGCCGGTCAGGACTCCCACCAACAATCCAAGGTCACGCTTCCCCAGCTTGACGACAATCGACGTCCTCGTTCCGGAAAACCTAGGACATAGGGCCTTGGCAACCCTGCAGCCCACAACGCCAGTTCAGGCTGAATCAGCACATTAGTTATAGTAGAAATCCACCATCCAAAACAGCCAACACAGAGCGGGGTTCACCAACGGCGTCGCCCACCGAGAGTCCCTCCGCGACCCAAACCTGAACCGGCTGACAAGCTGACCAGTTTCCCGCCACTTCTTGATGGCGCGGAACGCAGCTCAAGTCGCTCCTTGCACCTTCCGAATTCAACAATAATCCGTGTGCAAGAGAGAGGGACCCGAAAATGGCAGAACGCCCCTAGACAAAACCTACCTACCCGGGAAGACCAGCACCAGGTCGCCATCGAAAAAAGATTCGTGTGGCACATAGTCCGTCACGACGTAGCCGATAAGCCTCGAACTCATGTGATTCGCTGCCATGACCTTCACCACCTGATTGTACACATAAATCTCTACAGTCTGTGAGGGTCGCCGCTCCTGACTCAGGATCACATCCAGGTACTGAGAATCGCGAAAACCTCTGTTTAAACCACACTGCATCCATACGCGTGTGAGAGAGAGAGAGAGAGAGCGACCCAAGAATGCCGGAACGCCCCCAGACCAAACCTCCCTACCGGGAAGACAACCACCAGTTCGCCATCGATGAAAAATCCGAAGAGAACATGGTCCGCCGCGTCGCAGTCGACAACCCTTGAACTCACGCGAACCGCTGCCGTCTGGCACATATTCCGTCAGGACGTAGTCGATAAGCCTCGAACTCACGTGATCCGCTGCCATGGCCTTCAGCACCACCTGACTTTTCTCATAAATACTGAAGTTTGTGAGGACCGCCGCTCCTGTCCAAGGCCCTGAGAATCGCAAAAATCTCAGCCTGAAAGACACTGCACCCATCCAGAAGTCTATGTGACTCCCTAATTCTCCGGTATTCAACAAAAAGCCTTGCCACGGAATCCCCATCCAGCCTGGACCCAAGCGTGTGAAAGAGAGAGAGTGACCCTAGAATGCTACAACGCCCCCAGACCAAACTTCCCTACCCGGGGAAGACAAGCAACAGGTCGCTATCGAAGAAAGATCCGTCGTGTAGTAGTCGACAAACCTCGACCTTACGTGACACGCAGCCAGAGCCTTCAGCACCACCTGACTGACTGTCCACATATACCCTGACAGTCTGAGAGGGCCACCTCTCCTGACTCAGAATCACATCTAAGGCCCTGAGGATCGCAAAAACCTCCGCCTGAAAGACACTGTACCCATCCAGAAGTCAATGTGACTCCCTAATTCCCAGGAATTAAACAAAAAATGGGGACGTGTGAGATGTAAGTGAGAGAGAGAGAGTGATCCAAGAATGGGGGAACGCCTCCGGACCAATTCTACCTACCCCGCAAGACAATCACCACCCTCAGTTAGTGAGGGAGAAGGACTTTCAGAACATTGCTCATCCAGCGACTGTGGAAGAAAGACTTCGGACTGCTGATACGAGTCCTCACTGTCTCGTGCTGAACAAAGGTAGTGACAGACGTCTGCAGTCAGCGAGCCCTATCCTGTGCGAGCTTCTTAGTAGGGTGAACACCTTCTACGATAACCGCGCGAATGAGGCCTGGCTGGTGATTGGGATTGCAGTGTGGCAAATATCCTGTAGTGGAGTATTTCGTGGAATAGAACGTTGCTGATCCAGGGACTAAGGAAGAAAGACTGCTGATACGAGTCTTTACTGACGTCGCGCTGAACAAAGGTAGTGAAAGACTTCTGCAGGCTGTGCGTAATCAGTGAGCGAGCCCTACCCTGTGCATGTTTCTTGGTAGGGTAGACAACTACTACGATAATTGCGCGAATAAGGCCCGAGCTAGTGATGGCAATTACAAAGTGACATAGAAAGTTGCTTATTGACGTCGAGGTGAACACTGGTAGTAACAAACTTCTGCAGACTGTGCGTAATCAATTAGCCTACCCCTCCCTACCCCGCAAGACAATAACCACCCTCAGTTGCTGAGGGAGAAGGGCTCTCAGATCATTGCTTATCCTGGGACTGAGGAAGAAAAACTTCGGACTGCTGATACCAGTCTTTATTGGCGTCGAGGTGAACACTGGTAGTGGCGGACTTCTGCAGGCTGTAAGTAATCAGTGAGCCCTACCCTGTGCGAGCTTCTTGGCAGGGTGGACACCTTCTACGAAAACCTCGCAAATGAGGCGTGGGCGTGTGATGGTGATTGCAGTGTGACAAAGGCCCTATGACCAAGTATTTGGCGGAACAGAACGTTGCTTATCCTGGGGCTTCGGGCTGTAAATACAAGTCCTTATTGACGTCGCGCTGAACACTGGTAGTGACGGATTTCTGCAGGTTGTACGTAATCAGTGATCTCTGTGCGACCTTCTTGGTAGGTTGGACACCTTTTATGATAAGCGAGCGAATGAGGCCTGGGCTGGTGATGGGGATTGCAATGTGACAAAGGCCCTATAGCCGAGCATTTCGCGGAACAGAACATTGCTTATACTGCGACTGACGAAGAAAGATTTCGGACTGCTGATACGATTCCTTATTGACAGCGCTGAACACTGATAGTGACCGACTTCTGCAGGCTGTGCATTATCAGTGAGCCCTACCCTGTGCGAGCTTCTACGATAACCGCGTGAATGAGACCTGAGCTGGTTATAGGGTGACAGTGACAGTGTGACAAAGACCCTGTGGCCGAGCATTTCGGGAAACAGAACGTTGTTTATTCTGAGACTGAGGAAGAAGGAGTTCGGACTGCTGATAGGATTCCGAACTGGTCACTGCAGCGTCGCCTGCTGGACACAGGGAGGCTGTGGTAGGGTGGACACCTTCTACGAAAACCAAGCGAATGAGGCCTGTGCTGGTGATGGGGATTGCAGTGTGACAAAGGCCCTACGGCCGAGCATTTCGTGGAACAGACCGTGCTTATCAAACTGCTGATGGAAATCCGAACTGGTCGCTGCAGCATCAGATTTTTGATGTAGCGCTGAACACAGGGAGAGGCAGGCTTTTGCAGAGTGGCGGTGACGAGTAGGAGTTGTACATGATTAAATCCTTTTATGTCACTGCCCGACAATTTCCCCTCAGAGAGATGTCTCCCTCCGCCCCTAGAGCCCTATTTTTATCCGATTTGGCTCCAATTTAGCACAAAGACTTTTGTTATGACTCTAAATATCCGTGCGAAGTATGATCTTAATCGGTTCATAAACTTTTATAGTCCCCATATAAACCGATTTGCGGTTTTGACTTCTTGAGCCTCTAGAAGATTAAGTTTTTGCCGGTTTGGCTGAAATTTTGTACGCAAAGTACGAATGAAGGGCGGATGATGTACTTGAGGAGGACGAGAACTCGTTCTACACAGATGGCTTCAAGGAGTTAGGTACTGGATTGGGGGTCTACTCTGATGCACTCAATATCAGTATGTCTCTGAGACTGCCGGACGAATGTACGGTCTTTCAGGCAGAGGTCTGTGCCATTGCAGTGGCCGCAATAGAAATTCTGGTAAGGGGCTTACCGCCCTCGAAACTCAGAATTTATGTGGACAGTATGGCGGCGCTCAAGGCCTTGGAGTCGAGAATGGTGAGGACGAGATGAGTGGCGGACTGTATGGAATCCCTGGATAGGCTCCGGGACCACGATGCGACGCTGAAATGGGTTCGTGGGCATGAGAGGGTTCCAGGAAATGAGAGGACGGACGAGGGGTTCGTCTGCGCCGGGCGGACCAGTCATCGGTCTTGCTGTCGAGCTGCTGAACACAGTGGATGGGATGGCCAGGGCGGCGTCGGTGGCAAGGTGGGATTCGGTAGATGTTTACCGGACTGCGGAGGCGCTATGGCCGGTCATCGATGTGACGCTGATATGGGTTGGTGGGCATAAGGGGGTTCCAGAAAATGAGAGGGCGGACAAGGGGTTCGTCTGCGCTGGGCGGACCAGTCATCGGTCTTACTGTCGAGCTACTGAACACAGTGGATGGGATGGCCAGGGAGGCGTCGGTGGCGAGGTGGAATTCGGTAGATGGTTACCGGACTGCGAAGGCGCTATGGCCGGTCATCGAGATGTACGAGGAAGTTGCTGGCGTTCGATAAGAGGTCGATGAGTACTTTGGCAGGGATCATAACCGGACACTGTGCCATAGGACGCATGGCGGCGCTCATTAGGATACCGCACAATGACTTCTGTAGGAGTTGCCGCGATGAGGATGAAGAGGAGATTATTGAGCACTTGCTGTGTTCTTGTCCGGGTCTGCAGACACGTAGGCTCTCATTTCTGGGAAGATGTTTCTTCTGTGATCTGGGTGAACTTGCAAACGTACCTCTGGTATCTCTCCTGAGTTTTGTTGAGGTAACAGCATGGTTCCGACGGGTGGTGCCACAAGCTCTAGGGTAGGTAGATCCGTGCTAGCGTAGGGAAGGGCGGTTCTTCACCCCAAGCTCAGGTATCTCCCCTCCTGTCTATTTCTTTTATTTGTGTATAACCTCTAGTGCTAGGTCTCACATTTTCTTTTTCTTCCCTTTCTCTCTCTAGGGTACCACAATGGACCAAACTGGCCTCCGAATGAACTCACCTTTGGTGGGCAACCAATTCAACCTAACCGTAACTAACGGTTATAACACCAAATTCGGCCCATATAGGTCTTTAAATAAACCCCCCCCAAATAAACCAATCACCGGAGTTGACCTTTTGACACCCAGGAGCCGCTATTGTCATTCAATTTGGCTGAAATTTTGCACGGTGTTTATTGTTACGACTACCAATAGCCATATCTAGTATGCTTCAAATCGATCTATAACCTGATATAGCTGCCATATAAGCCGATCTAGCGAATAGTTTTCTGAGGCCTCAAGAATTTTAAATGTTGCCTAATTTGGTAGAAATTTGGTATGTAAAGTATACAAGATTCCCTCTGCTAAGGTCATTTGTGTCAGAAACCATGGTGGTGGGTTTCCAAGATACGGCACGGCCAAGCACTTCCTTACTTGATTAAATCTCGTACTATTGGTTGCCCAAAAAGTAATTGCGGATTTTTTAAAAGAAAGTAAATGCATTTTTTAATAAAACTTAGAATGAACTTTAATCAAATATACTTTTTTACACTTTTTTCTAAAGCAAGCTAAAAGTAACAGCTGATAACTGACAGAAGAAAGAATGCAATTACAGAGTCACAAGCTGTGAAAAAATTTGTCAACGCCGACCATATGAAAAATCCGCAATTACTTTTTGGGCAACCCAATAGTTTTGTGCTCTCAAGTTGAATACAGCGCATAGCCCTCTCTTTTTGGTCTGCTCGTCCTAATAATGGCGGGAGAAGAGTCATCATCACTGCATGGTTTTCCACAGAAAAAATTTTCCTCATCCAAGGGTGAAAAATGTTTGCACCTTGCATTTACAAGTGACCAACACTTGGCATTTTCACAAGAGGATGCACAGTACAAAGGGAATGCAAATATCTCAGATGTTTATCAGGCATAACGATTTGCATAATATTTTGCCATTATGATGACCCCCTAATAAATCCTCTCATCCCTGGCCTTGGTGGTGCTCATAAGTAGCATAAAACCATAAAAATTTACATCAAACGTATTATCAGTCGGTTTTATCGTCATTGGCAATCGGTTGCGGTTAATTGATGGCACAAAAGTTACAAAGGAAAAGTTTTGCTTCTCATATACGCACAACGATATTTTTTGTCCTAATAGCCTTAAATGATAATGATTATGAAACGGGAGCTCTGACTAAAGTGACGCAGTAAATGGGCTGCTGCCCCACATAAAGGCAAAACATAAAAGTGGCTGGCAATGGGTGGCAAAAGAGCAACTACGCGACCAGGTGAGTTGCCCAGGAAGCACCAATCGGGCATCAAAACAAGTCATCATCATCTGTGTTACAATGACTATAATCACAATCAATATGAAGCGAAGTGATGAACGTTGCTTTCAATGTCTGGCCCATTTAGCCTAAGTTATGAATTGGTACCGGCCGGTCTCCCCAAGAGTTGGCTGAAGGAGCCTTGTGACTTATGTGACAGCAAAAGCTCACTTTAGCTTCTGCAATGTTCAGAAATTGATGGAGGCAACCGCAGTCGCCGCCGCCACTGTTTAAATGAAAAAAAAAAACAAGTTTGCCTGTCACCAATGATTACAATGTTGACTTTTTTTTCCACTGGGCTACTGTAATTCAATATTCGTCTGCCCAAAATGCCATTTGACTGAGAACACATTTAATGTTGACAAAATGTTTAACAAAACGTGCAACACATCTTTTTTTCTTTTCTTTGTTCGGGAGTTGGGGTCACAAAACGAAACCCAGATCACCAGAACCCAAACCCACTAAACCACCAAGGCTATGAAAGAGATCACCTTTTTTGGGAGTGATGATAAGCAACAGCAGCGACATTGGCAGTCAATGATGGCCATGACATTGATACTGTCGTAGCAAACATCTACTCAACCGTGCCCCTCATTCATATTTTGCATTCCTGAGCTCTTAGCTCTGGTTTCTTAGTGTCTCATGCTACCTGCCTAATGTTATGCGAATATTTTTCTGGCTGTCTCTCTGTCTGTCTCTCTGTCTGTCTGTCGGTCTGTCCTTCCAAGCGTTTGTTTATGTCTAACTTTGGCTTCACTAGGCACACGTTTGAACCATAAATCAAATAAAGTCTCAAGTGGTTTACCTTTCAATATCCTATGTCACACTTTTCAACAATCACTTTCATATACTCACACTTGTTCTAATGATGGGTTCCACTTGAATACAGTGTCTACATCAAATACAAAGAGAATTCCAAAAAAAAAATCTCTAACGACAAAAATTTAATGAGAATTTTTCAAAAAAAAAAGAGAAAATTTAGTTTTTAGAGAAAATTTCATAAAATTTTGCCTTTAGAGACAATTTCCTAGAAATTTTGGTTTTAGAGAAAATTTTCTAGAAATTTTGGTTTTAGAAAAAATTTCCTAAAAATTTTGTATTTAGAGAAAATTTTCTAGAAATTTTGGTTTAAGATAAAATTTTGTAAATTTCCTATGGTTGCCCAAAAAGTAATTGCGGATTTTTCATATAGTCGGCGTTGACAAATGTTTTCACAGCTTGTGACTCTGTAATTGCATTCTTTCTTCTGTCAGTTATCAGCTGTTACTTTTAGCTTGCTTTAGAAAAAAAATGTAAAAAAAGTATATTTGATTAAAGTTCATTCAAAGTTTTATTAAAAATGCATTTACTTTCTTTTGAAAAATCCGCAATTACTTTTTGGGCAACCCAATAGAAATTTTGGTTTAAGATAAAATTTTGTAAAAAAATTTTCTTTGAAGAAAATTCAATGGGAATCTCACTTGTCAGTACTCTGGCATGGGTTATCGGGCGGAAGAGGATTCCAGGAAATGAGGCGCCAGGAGGGGTTCATCTTCGACGGGCGAACCAGTCTACGGTTTTGCCTACGGGCCATTTGTCGAGCTACTGAACAAAGTAAAAGAAATGGTCAGAGCGGTGACGATGACATGATGGGACTCGGCGGATGGTTGCCGAACTGCTAGAGTGCTCTGGCCCGTCATCGACCGGGGGAGGACGAGGGTGTTACCGGCGTTCGATAAGAGGTCGAAGAGTACCTTAACAGGGCTCATAACCGAACACTGTGCCGTAGACCGCATGGCGGCGATCATTGGAATACCGCACAATGACTTCTGCAGGAGTTGCCTTGAAGAAGACCTACTAATGAGCTATAGGAAAGTTTTTCAAAAAAAAAAAAAACACATCAAATTCAGAAAAATGCATGAAATCTTTATTTGAATCAAAGGTACGGTCCATATTATTCAAAGCTTGAAGATTATTTCATGCAAATGTTGACCGTGACTGCACCTCAAATGGTCCATCCGCCTAGTCCAAGTTCGGCATACTCTTTCCAACATTTAGGCCGGTATCTCACGAATAAATGCTTCAATGTTGTCTTCCAATGCATCAACTGAAGCGGGCTAGTCTGTATACCCATGAGCTTTACCATCGCCCCACAAAAAATAGTTTAAAGGCGTTAAATCGCATGATTTAGGCACCGGTCAATTGGCTGCCTAGATCATGCGATTTAACGCCTTTAAACTATTTTTTGTGGGGCGATGTTAAAGCTCATGTCTATACATATAAGCCGACTTCAATTGACGCATTGGAAGACAACATTGAAGCATTTATTCGTGAGATACCGGCCGAAATGTTGGAACATTGAAGTATTAATTCGTGAGATACCGGCCGGAAAGTTAGAAAGAGTATGCCGAACTTGGACTAAGCGGATGGACCATTTGAGGTGCAGTCACGGTCACGGTTTCCCAAATGTGAAATAAAATTCATAGTTAAGTCCATTGTTATGCGTGCGGTGTGGACTGTGGCACCGTCTTATTGAAACCACATGTCATGCCAGTCAAGCTCTTGCATTTTGTTCAAAAAAAAAATTGGATATCATCTCACGATAGCGCTCACCATTCACAGTTACGTTACGATTCGCATCATCTTTGAAGAAGTACGTCCCAATGATGCCACCAGCCTATAAACCCTACCAAGCTGTGACTTTTTCCAAGGGGAAGCTCTTGCAATTCTTCTGGTTGATCTTCACTCCAAAATCGCAAATTGCTTATGTACGTACCAATTGGGCCAAAAATGAGTTTCGTCGCTGAACACAATATTTCGATAAAAAAAAGTTAATCTTCGACCAACTTTCCAAGAGCCCGTTCACCAAAAATTCAGCGGTAGTTCGTTTGACTTCAATTCTTGCATCAATTGTATGTTGAAAAGCTTCACACCTCATTCCTTTCAAAAAATTTGCCACGTTGTTGAGTAACAGAGGCCCAATTGCTGCGAACGGCAACGAATCGATAGTTGATGGTCATCAATAACACTGACCGATACAGCTGCAATATTTTCTTCAGTTCGCACTCTACGTAAGCGTGTAGGGGGTTTAATATCCGCATGTCACACATGTCATGCAAGTCAAGCTCTTGCATTTTAGGCATAAAAAAGTTTTATAGTATCGCACAATAGCGCTCACCCTTCACAGTTACGGTATGAAGTATGATTCGCATCATCTTCAAAGATTCGCATCATCTTCAAGGATTCGCATGATCTTCAAAGATTCGCATCATCTTCAAAGATTCGCATCATCTTCAAAGATTCGCATCATCTTCAAAGATTCGCATCATCTTCAAAGATTCGCATCATCTTCAAAGATTCGCATCATCTTCAAAGATTCGCATCATCTTCAAAGATTCGCATCATCTTCAAAGATTCGCATCATCTCTGATGAAGTACGTCCCAATGATGTCACCAGCCCATAAACCGTATCAAACTGTGACTTTTTCTGGATGCATTGGTAGCTCTTGCAATGCTTCTGGCTGATCTTCACTCCAAAATAGACCATTCTACTTATTTACGTACCTATTGAGCCAAAAATTAGCTTCGTCAATAAAATGGAAGAAGTGGCCGATGAACTTTCTTAACAGAGCACGCATTTTGATAATGAAATTCAAATATTTTCCAGCGTTGTTCGTTGGTAAAACGATTCATGGTTAAAATATAGACCAAACTGAAGATGTTTGACAGTGAAACAAAACACGTAACGTGCGTGAACTGTTTAGACCAGTGTTGCCACTAAGCTAAAAAATCACCCTTATGTTCATGTCCAGATCTGCAAGGACGCAGGCTCTCCTTTCTGGGTAGGCGATTCTTCTGCGATCAGGTGATCTTGCGAACGCACCTCTGGAACGTCCCCTGAGATTTGTTAACAGGACGGAATGGTTACTTCGCGGGGTACCAAAAGCGCCGGCGAAGGTAACTACGTGCTTGCCTAAGAAAGTGCGTTCCACCACCCCGCTCTGGTTCTCCTATGCTCATATGGTCATGTCCGGGTCCGCAGGGACGCAGGCCAGAAGATGAGAAGAGACCAAACTGAAGATGGTTGACAGATGTAACAAAACACGTAACGGGCGTGAACTGTTTAGACCAGTGTTGCCAATAAGCTAAAAAATCACCCTTATGTTAATTTCCAGATCTGCAAGGACGCAGGCTCTCCTTTCTGGGGAGACGGTTATTCTGCGATCTGGTGATCTTGCGAACGCACCTCTGGGACGTTCCCAGAGATTTGTTGACGGGTCGGAATGGTTACTTCGCGGGGTGCGAAGTAATCATTCCGTCCCGTAAGCGCCGGCGAAGGAAACTACATGCTTGCCTGGGAAAGTGCGATCCACCTCCCGCTCTGGTTTTCCTATGCTCATATGTTCATGTCCGGGTCCGCAGGGACGCAGGCTCTCCTTTCTGGGGATTCAGTTCTTCTGCGATCTGGGTGATCTTGAGAACATACCTCTGGGAGGTCCCCTGAGATTTATTGACGGGACGGGGTGCCGTGAGGAAGGGCGTCCCCCCTGCTCTGGGGGGGTGTGCAGAGACGCAGGCTCTCCTATCTGGGGTTGCCGCAATTCTTCGATCTGGGTGATCTTGCGAAAGTACTTCTGGGAGGTCCCCTGAGATTTGTTGATGGGATGGTTACGTCAGAGGGTGCCATAAGCTTTGGCGATGGCACATACGTGCTTACGTGGGGAAGGATGTTTCAACCCACCCGCTCTGGTTCTCATTTACTTTTGTTTCTTTTATTCGTATATAATCTCTGGATATGATCCGAGGTCTCAGATCTTCTCTCTCTCTCTCTTCTTTTTCTTTCTAGGGAATCACAATGGATCGAACTGACCTCTGAGAGAACTCACCTATGGTGGGCAACCCATGCAACTACTAAACTAACCTTCACTTTCGAATATCGCCACGCTCGGCATGCGGGAACGGCTAAAGGACGGAAACGGCCAAAATTCCATTCTGGGTATTATAGATGCGGAGGGCAAAATGAGCAAAGATCTCTGACTACCGACAAACTGGCCTCCGGGTGAACTCACCTATGGTGGGCAACCCATTGAACCTAACCTAACCATCACTTTCGAGTATCGCCAAGCTCGGCATGCGAATACGGCCAAAGTTCCATTCTGGGTATTATAGATGCGGAGGGCAAAATGAGCAAAGATCTTTGACAACCGACAAACTGGCCTCCAGTTGAACTCACCTATTAAGGGCAACCCATTCAACCTAACCTAAGCATCAATTTCGAGTATCGCCAAGCTCGGCATGCGGGTACGACCAAAGTTCCCTTCTGGGTTTTATAGATGCGGGGGGCAAAATGAGCACAGATCCCTGACTACCAGCAAACTGACCTCCGGGTGAACTCACCTATGGTGGGCAACCCATTCAACTTAACCTAACCTTCACCTTCGAGTATCGCCAAGCTCGGCATGCGGGTACGGCCAAAGTTCCATTCTGGCTATTATAGATGCAGATGGCAGAATGAGCAAAGATCTCTGACAACCGACAAACTGGCCTCCGGTTGAACTCACCTATGAAGGGCAACCCATTCAACCTAACCTAAGCATCAATTCCGAGTATCGCCAAGCTCGGCATGCGGGTACGACCAAAGGACGAATACGACCAAACTTCCCTTCTGGGTATTAAAGATGCGGATGACAAAATGAGCAAAGATCCCTGACTACCAGCAAACTAACCTCCGAATGAATGCACCTTTGGTGGACAACTCATTCAACGTAACCTAACCTTCACTTACGAGTATCGCCAAGCTCGGTATGCGAGGACGGGTACGCCCAAAGTTCCATTCTGGGTTTTATATTGTAGATGCAGAGGGCAAAATGACCAAAGATCTCTGACTATCGTCAAAATTACCTCCGAGTAAACTCACCTATGGTGGGCAACCCATTCAACTTAACCTAACCGTCATCTTCTAGTATCGCCAAGCTCGGTATGCGGGTACGGCCAAAGCACTGATACGACCAAAGATCCCTTCTGGGTATTATAGATGCGGATGACAAAATGAGCAAAGATCTCTGACTACCACGCACCGAGCCCAATTCAAGTTATGGTCTTCAGGATCCGCTTTCCCGGGAGAGAGCATTGGAAGACAGATATCGTATTTGAGAAAGCTGAGACCTCCGTCTTCATATGAGTGAGGTCCGATTCATATTTAAGTTCAATGATAAGGGTCCTTCTTTTTGTAGATGAGGCCGAACGACGTGCCGCAGAGCGACACCTCTTTAGAGAGAAGTTTTAACATAGCTTTGTACAGCGGAAATGTCACCAGCTTTAGGAGGGGATAGCCATGGCTGAAAATTTGTTCTGATGCCCCTACCAGTATTCGAACCCAGACGTTCAGAGTCAGTAGGCGGACATGATAACCTCTGCGCTATGGTGGCCTCACGCGTTCGACTGCTATCGTGATTCCCATAGACTGGCGGACGGACATGGCTAAATAAATTTAAGATGTCAAGGCGATGAAGAATACATTCTCTTTAAGGGGTCGCAGATCAATATTTCAAGGTGCTACAAATGGAATGACTAGATTAGCTTACCCTCCAGCCTATGGTGATAGGTGAATGAATCCCCTTTTAATCTTCCCAACCATTTCCTTTCGTTTTAAGATACCTTCTCTTTGAGCCACTGTATAATTTCATTCAATGAAAGGCATTTGACAACTCTCGACATGGCCGTAAGTCCCGTAAATGTTTTCATTGCGCGTCTGTGACTCTCTCTCTATCTCTCTTTTTTGTCTGCATATCACGAGCTAAACTTGTTGGCCCAACTCACTTGTTGAGGTATTCTAGCTGTGGTATAGTTGACAGGTTATGGTTGCGGTCGGATTACAATGTGAGGGTGTAAATTGTTGCACGTCATTCAGCCGTCATTGTTGTTGTCATCATTGTTGTTGTCTGCTTCATCATTGCCTTTGCCTTTGCCTTATCTTTGACTACCTTTGGCAGCAGTGTAGCTGTGTGCTGGGTAATGTGATCCTCCACAATTGGTAATCTGATCTTGGAACGAGGATCATGACTTTGATATTTTTATTGTGGTCATCATGCTTAATTTAATCGCATTAACAACTTGTTGTCACAACAACATCTCTGCTCTGTGGTTTTCCGTTTACTCTGACCGAATGGCAAGTAGCAACAGCAAACCATTGCCATGATCATCGGATCCCATAACGCCAACGCATTTTAGGGATATCAGGCACTCAAGCTCCTTTGCAATGGAGCATTGCGTATCCGAAATATCCTTTAACATAGAAATTCTATGGCTTTGATATCGACTACTTGAATTTCGCGTTTGTGGTTAGCGAAAGCCTATACCCTTTAGCCAAGGTCTGGTAAGGAGATCGCCAGAGGCAATACGCCCACACACATGCCAGCCATTGAACCTGCAACAACCGAAAAAAGGCACAACAAGTAGCGACAACAAACCGTTGGCTAATCCCTAACAAAGACAATTTGGGAAACCGTTTACATAGAGCATTCTGTGTTGAAAAGGATGAGATCATCATAAATTAAAAAATCAGGGAGAATGTACAGTGTCCGTTCAAAAAAGTTTAACCCCATTTCCCTAAAGACAGAATTTTTAATTCATATTCTCTAGGCAAAATTTTAACGAAATTTTTTCTAAATGTAAAACTTGCACAACCTTTCCTGTGCAATAAAATTTCTAAAAAAAAAACTTTTCTAAGGACAAAAGGAAATTTTCTCTAAGGACAAACATTTCAGTAAAATTATCTCCAAGGACAAAATGTTTGGGAAATTTTTTCTGAACACAAAATTTTAATAAAAGTTTTCTTTGAGCACTATATTTCATTTTTCCCCGTTGAAAGAAATCAATTTAACACTTTTAGTTTCGCACTCGATGTTTACAATAAGTGAAGCAAAAGTATATTAGCCCTGTGGCCTTTCTCAGCTCAAAACTTAATTTTTTTATGTCAGCATATCAATACGAATTTTTATTTTCTAGACTTAAAGACCTCTTTGGCCTCAACCGAACAAAGCAAACAACCAATATTTAGATATCAACTTGGGGCCGGACAGCTTAAACAAGCATTGTGGGTTGCCATGGTAATGCTTGCAATCCTGCTGCCTCATCTACAATAGTTGCCTTGTGGTCAGGGCCCAATAATAAAAGATTATATCTGACAGCATATTAGACACAAATATTATTTAGGCCCCCTAAATAACAGGAACAGCAAAAACACCACCATACAGCCATTACAAATAGCGGACAAAGTGTGAGTATTTGTTTTTGTTTGCTTTGTGTGGTGGCCACGAAATAAAGGCAACTGCAGCCAGAAGCTTGGATGACCACAATGAATGACCCATTTGAGGGTAACAAGTAACGAAACAATGAAGCCAAAGCGTTTCAATTCTTGTAAAGTTCCAGGCCTTGGGGCTATGTATTTACACTGGCAATGGAGTTATGGGGGGGGACTGAAGCATAAGGAGCGGCATACTGCGCTTAGTTCAGCAAGAAATATTTTAAAACTCGCTCTATCAAGTGAAAAAGCCCTAAGCCAAGTCTCACTTTAATAGGGGAAACGTGCTATAAGTAACTGCTAATAATCGCTTTGGTTTGCGATCTTTGCTAAATAGGACCCAAGACTGCATCCATACAAATAATGCCAGTCTTCCATTTGGAATTTGCTGGCAAATCTAACATCAATGAAAAACTTGCGTTGGGCCATTGAATAGAGTGCATCCAAAATCGAGGCAGGTATGTAAAGGGCATACCAATGGGAAATTGCGACAAAGAACTCTAAAAATAGCCTTTCCCTTTTCTTTTCAAAAGGGTACATAAATCACCAATTTCTATAAAAAGGGTACCTAAACTACCCTTTTCCTTAAAAAAAAGGTACATAAACGAATCTTTTCTTTCAAACGGGTACATAAACTAACCTTTTTTTAAAAAAGGTTACAAAAAAGGGTACTTTTCTTTCAAAAAGTGCTTATAAACTATACTTTTCTTTGGAAAAGGGTACTAAAACAAAAATTTTCTTTAAAAAAGGTACTAAAACCACCATTTCCTTTGGAAAAGGGTATTAAAATTTCCCTTTCCTTAAAGAAAGGGTATTAAAACTACCGCTTCCTTAGGGGAAAATTTTCAAAACTACCCTTACCTTAGGAAAGGATACCTTTACTATAGGAAAGGGTACTAAAACTAAACTTTCCTTTGGGAAAGGGTACTAACACTGCGCTTTTTTGAGGGTAAGGGCACTAAAACTGCCCTATTTGAGGGAAAGGTTATTAAAACTGCCCTATTTTAAGAAAAGGGTATTAAAACTACCTTTTGCTTAGCCAAAAATTACTAAAACTACTCTTTCTTAAAAGAAATGGTATTAAAACTATACTTTCCTCAAGGAAAGGGTTTTAAAATAACCCTTTCTTAAGAGAAAGGGAATAAAAAATACCCTTTCTTAAAAGAAAGGGTATTAAAGCCAGCCGTTCTTCGGAGAAATGCTATTGAAACTACCCTATCCGTAGAAAAAAGGTAATCAAACTACCAATTCCTTCGGAAAGCGTATTTAAACTACCCTTTGCTTAGGGAAAAGGTATCCAAATTACCCGATCCGCAGGGGAAGGGTATTAAAACTACCATCTCCGCAGGAGAAGAGTATTAAAACCACCCTTTCCTTAGGATAAGTGAAACCCTATTCTTTAGGGAAAGGGTATAAAAACTACCATTTCTTTTGGGAAAGGGAAATTCAAAAATTACCCTTTCCCTAAGGAAATGTTATTAAAATTACCCTTTCCATAAAGAAAGTGTCAAAAAACTACCCTTCACACAAGGAAAGGGAAACCGTACTCAAACTACACTTTCCTTTGGGAAAGGGTGCAAAAACTATCCCTACTTTTGGGAAAGGGAAGTAAAACTACCCTTTCCTGTGTGAGAGGGTACTTAAACTACCCTTTTCTTTTGGAAAGGGTACTAAAACTAGCCTTTCCATAAGGATAGGGTACTAAAACTACCCTTTCCTTTGGGAAACAGTGTTAAAGCTTCCCTATCCTTTGGAAAAGGGTGCTAAAATTACCCTTTTCTTTGCGAACGGGTACAAAAACTACCCTTTTCTTTGGAAAATGGCACTAAAGCTACCCTTTCCTTTGGGAAAGAGTACTAAAACTACCCTTTCCTTTGAGAAAGAGTACTTAAACTACCAGTATCTTTGAGAAAGGGTACTAAAACTACCCCTTGCTTTGGGAAAAGGTACTAAAGCTACCCTTTCTTTGGGAAAGGGCACTTAAACTACCCATTTCTTTGGGAAAGTGTACCAAAACTACCTTTTCCTTTGGAAAATGTTCTCAAACTACCCTTTACTTTGGAATGGGAACTAAAAATACGATTTCTTTTTCGAAAGGGTACTAAAACTACGATTTTCTTTGGGAAAGAGTACTTAAACCACACCTTTCTTTGGAAAAGGGTACATTAACTACCCTTTTCATTGGGAAAGGGTATTAAAACTATCCCTTCATCTGGGAAGGGGTACTAAATCTACCCTTTCCACAAAGAAAGGGTACTAAAACTACCCTTTCGATAAGGAAATGGTACTTAAACTAACCTTTCTGTTGGGAAAGGGTACTTAAACTACCCTTTCTTTGGGAGAGGGTACTTAAACTAACCTTTCTCTAGAGAAAGGCTAATAAAACCACCTTTCCCTTGGGGAAAGGTACTAAATCTATCCTTTGCTTTGGGAATTGGTACTAATACTACCCTTTTCTTCGAAAATCGTACTAGTACTACCCTTTCCTTTGGGAAAGGGTACTAAAACTTAGTTTTAGTACCCTTTCCACAAAGAAAGGGTACCAAGACTAACCTTTCTTTTGGGAAATGGTACTTAAATTATCCTTCCATTGGGAGAGGGTACATTAACTACCCTTTGCTTTGGGAGAGGGTACATTAGCTACCCTTTGCTTTGGGAAAGGGTATTAAAACTATCCTTTTCTTTGGGAAAGGGTACTAAAACTACCCCTTTCATAAGGAAAGGGTACTAAAACTAACCTTTCTTTTGGGAAAGGGTACTCAAACCACTCTTTCTTTGGGAGAGGGTACATTAACTACCTTTTGCTTTGGGAGAGGGTACATTAACTTCCCTTTACTTTGGGAAATGGTATTAAAATTATCCTTTCCTTTGGGAAAGGGTACTAAAACTACCTGCTCCGTTGAGAAAGGCTACTAAATCTACCCTTCCTATTCGGAAAGGGTACTAAATTTACCCTTTCCACAAAGAAAGGGTACTAAAACTACCCCTTTCATAAGGAAAGGGTACTACAACTACCCCTTTCATAAGGAAAGGGTACTAAAACTAACCTTTCTTTTGGGAAAGGGTGTTCAAACTACCCTTCTTTGGGAGAGGGTACATTAACTACCCTTTGCTTTGGGAGAGGGTACATTAACTTCCTTTGCTTTGGGAAAGGGTATTAAAACTACCCTTTTCTTTGGGAAAGGGTACTGAAACTACCCTTTCCACAAAGAAAGGGTACTAAAACTACCCTTTCCACAAGGAAAGGGTACTAAAACTACCCTTTTCATAAGGAAAGGGTACTCAAACTAACCTTTCCTTAGGGAAAGGGTAATAAAACTACCTTTTCCCTTGGAAAAGGGTACTAAATCTACCCTTTCCGCAAAGAAAAGGTACTAAGACTCCCCTTTTCACATAGAAAGGGTACTAAAACTAACATTTCTTTTGGGAAAGGGTACTCAAACCACCCTTTCTTTGAGAGAGGGTACATTAACTACCCTTTGCTTTAGGAGAGGGTACATAAACTTCCCTTTGCTTTGGGAAAGGGTATTAAAATTACCCTTTTCTTTGGGAAAGGGTACTAAAACTACCCTTTCCTTTGAGAAAGGGTACTAAAACTACCCATTTCATAAGGAAAGGGTGCTAAAACTAACCTTTCTTTTGGGAAAGGGTACTCAAACTACCCTTTCTTTGGGAGAGGGTACTTAAACTACCTTTCGTTAGGGTAAGGGTAATAAAACTACCTTTCCCTTGGGGAAAGGTACTACATATACCCTTTGCTTTGGGAATTGGTACTAATACTACCCTTTTCTTCGGAAATCGTACTAGTACTACCCTTTTATTTGGGATAGGGTACTAAAACTACCCTTTCCACAAAGAAAGGGTACTAAAACTAACCTTTCTTTTGGGAAAGGGTACTTAAACTACTCTTTCATTGGGAGAGGGTACTTAAACTATCATTTCCTTTGGGAAAGGGTACTAAAACTACCTGTTCCGTTGAGAAAGGCTACGAAATCTACCCTTCCTATTCTGAAAGGGTACTAAATTTACCCTTTCCACAAAGGAAGGGTACTAAAACTACCCCTATTATAAGGAAAGGGTACTAAAACTAACCTTTCTTTTGGAAAGGGGTACTCAAACTACCCTTTCTTTGGGAGAGGGTACATTAACTACCCTATGCTTTGGGAAAGGGGGCATTGACTTTTCTTTGGAAAAGGGTACTAAAACTTCCCTTTCCACAAAGAAAGGGTACTAAAACTTCCCTTTTCATAAGAAATGGGTACTAAAACTAACCTTTCTTTTAGGAAAGGGTACTCAAACTACCCTTTCTTTGGGAGAAGGTACATTAACTACCCTATGCTTTGGGAAAGGGGAAATTGACTTCCCTTTGTTTTGGGAAAGGATAATAAAACTACCTTTTACCTTGGAAAAGGGTACTAAATCTACCCTTTCCACAAAGAAAGGGTACTAAAACTAACCCTTTCATATAGAAAGGGTACTAAAGCTAACATTTCTTTTAAGAAAAGGTACTCAAACTACCCTTTCTTTGGGAGAGGATACATTAACTACCCTTTGCTTTGGGAAAGGGTATTAAAACTACCCTTTTCTTTGGGAAAGGGTACTAAAACTACCCTTTCCACAAAGAAAGGGTACTAAAACTACCCTTAAACTAACCTTTCCTTGGGGGAAGGGTAATAAAACTACCTTTTCCCTTGGAAAAAGGTACCAAATCTACACTTTCCTGCGGGAATTGTAACTAATACTACCCTTTTCTTTGGAAATCGTACTAGTACTACCCTTTCCTTTGAGAAAGGGTACTAGATCTAACTGTTTGTTTGAAAAAGTGTAGTAAAAGTACTTTTTTCTTTGGGAAAGGTTACTAAATCCAACCTTACTAACACTAACCTTACTAAATTTACATTTTCATTAGGCAAAGGATACTAAACCTAGCCTTTCCTTTGGGAAAGAGTATTAAAACTGCCCTTTCCTTTGGGAGAGGGTAATAAATCGCTTTATATGGGAGCTATATCAGGTTATAGACCGATTCCGACTGTTCTTGCCTTAGTTTTTGGTTAGTTGTGGTTTCAGGGTCTCAAGAAGTCAAATCGGGAGATCGCTTTATATGGGAGCTATATAAGGTTATAGACCGATTCGGACCGCACTTGGCACATTTGTTAAAGTCATAACAGAATACTATGTGCAAAATTTTAGACAAATCGGATGAAAATTGAGGCTTCCAGGGGCTCAAGAAGTCAAATCGGGAGATCGGTTTATATGGGAGCTATGTCAGGTTAAGACCGATTCGAACCGTACTTGACACAATTGTTAGGAGTGTGCAAGATGTCAGCCAAATCGGATAAAAACTGAGGCTTCCAATTGCTCAAGAAGTCAAATCGGGAGATTGGTTTATATGGGAAGTTATATCCAAATCTGAACCGATATGGCCCAATTGCAATCGCCAACGAGCTACATCTATATCTGTGCAAAATTTCAAGTGGCTAGCTTTACGCGTTCGACCGCTATCGTGATTTTGACAGACGGACGGATAGACGGACATGGCTAGTTCGACTCAGAATGTCGAGACGATCAAGAATATATATACTTAGATCATATTAGTACACCCCCAACCTATGGTAGTGGGTATAAAAATTCATCCGAACTTAATATACCTCCCCATTACACAAACAATGCGAATTTAACCCAATCCGATTGAAATCTCTTTGGGCCACAACATAAAACCAATGGTAAAAAAAGCACCAACGCCGAAATAAAAATATATTTACTTGACTATGACCATTTTTGTCTTTTTTAGCACAAATCCATCAAACCAAGCTACGCTTTTTTTCAACTGCAAACTTTTGAGCGCCATCTGCAGAGAGCGACTGACTGTCTGTGCATCTTTCCATCCTGCGAACTATGCAACCAAACACTCTCACACCAATAATAGGCAAACATATGGCCTTAAGCTTTTCATTGCAATCTTTTTCTTTTTTTTCTAAGCGAAAATCAAACTCACACCAAAAATGAAGGAGGCCATAAACAATTTGCTAACCTTCTTTCAGAGTCTGTAGATTTTCTGTGCGAACATTTCGATGTGTTTTTTTTCTTGTTTTGGTTGTTTTAAGGTTTATGTTTAATAGCGGCGAATAAGTATTATGTAATACTTATTATTGGCTTTATTTACGTTTCCACCCACCACCAAACTCGCAATAAAAACTTCAGTTAGCCAACCGAGCTGCCTTCTTAGACTTTGCAAAAAAAAGTATTACATGCCCATCATTGATCCCGGCAATTGTTTGAAAATCCCTCTCGTTTCGTCTTTGGGTCTTTAAAGAGCGCAGTTCATAAATCATCATGATAACAAATTATGAGCGCTTCCACAGTGTGTAAATATATCACAGCTGAAGGATCTCATTTCGCAAACACAAGAAATACGACCAAGAAAGAGAAGAAAATCAAAGAAAACTCCATTAGGTGAAGGAAAGAAAACAAGGCTTTGGGGGCATAAAGTCAATCCCATTGTTAAGCGGCGTCAATGGTCCTTCTACAGAGGCCTCTTTCCATAATCAATCTACTTTGGTTCAAAAAGAAGTTAAGCCAAACTCCCTTTTCATAAAACTAAGGCTCACTCGGCTCATTGTGATGGAAGTGAGGGGGGATATATAAATCTTAACTGCAATCACTGCTAAGTTCAATAGTGTAGAATGTAATGAAACAGCTCTAAGACTATGTTAGAAAACAAAGACTCACGCGTTAGATTAAAGCGCAGCCAGAGTGACGCATTTGTAAGATAACCCAGCAAAACATGTGACTCGAAAGCAGCTTAACTATTACTATGTATACAATTGTGAACCATAACAACTTTAGACTTCCTTTAAAAAAATTGGATCTTTTCGATTATTTTTGCAAAAACAACAAACATAAATTTTAACAAAAAATCTTTAAAAAAGACAAACTGTTAATAAAAAAAATAGAAAAACGAAAAATGAAAAAAGGGAAAGGGTACTAAATCTACCCCTTTCTTCGGGAAGGGGTACTATATCTACCATTTCCTTTGGGCATGGGTTCTAAAACTACCCTTTTCTTTGGGAAAGGGTACTAAATCTACCTCTTCCTTCAGAAAAGGGTACTAAATCTACCCTTTCTTTTAGGAAAGGGTACTAAATCTACACTTTCCTTTGGGAAGTGGTATTGAATCTGCCCTTTACTTTAGGATAGGGAACTACATTTACCATTTCCTTTAGGAAAGTGTACTAAATCTACCCTTTCCTTTGGGAAAGGCTACTAAATCTACCCCTTCTTTTGGGAAAGGCTACTATATCTACCACATCATTTGGGAAAGGATACTAAATCTACCATTCCTATTGGGAAAGGATACTAAATCTATCCCTTTCTTCGGGAAGGGGTACTAAATCTTCCCTTTTCTTTGAGAAAGGCTTCTAAATCTATCTTTTTCTTTGGGAAAGGCTACTAAATCTACCCTTACTATTGGGAGAGGGTACTAAATCTACCCTTCCTATTGGGAAAGGGTACTAAATTTACACTTTCCTTTGGGAAATGCAAATAAATCTACCCTTTCCTTTGGGAAAGGGTACTAAATCTACCCTTTTCTTTGGAAAAGGGTACAAAATCTACCCTTTCTTTTGGGAAAGGGTACAAAATCTACCCCTCCTATTGGGAAACGCTACTAAATCTACCCTTTCCTTTGGGAAAGTGTTCTAAATTTACACTTTTCTTTGGGAAAAGGCAATTTAATCTACACTTTTCTTTGAGAAAGGGTGCTAAAACTAACCTTTCCTTTAAAAAAGGATACTAAATTTACTCTTTCCTTTGAGAAAGCCTACAAAATCTATCCTTTCATTTGGGAAAGGGTTCTATATGTACCCTTTCCTTTGGGAAAGGGTTATATATGTACCCTTTTCTTTGGGAAAGGGTTCTATACGTACCGTTTCCTTGGAAAAGGTACTAAATCAACGCTCTACTTTGGGAAAGGGTTCTAAATCAACCCTTTCCTTTGGGAAGGCGTACTGTTAATCTGCCCTTCCCATTGGGAAAGGGTACTAAATCTAAGCTTTCCCTTGGGAAAGGGTACTATAACTACCCTTTCCTCCGCAAAACTACCCTTTGCTTAGGGAAAGGGTTCTAAAACTACCCTTTCCTTAGAGAAAGGGTTCTAAAACTTCCCTTTCCATAGAGAAAGGGTACGAAAACTACCCTTTCCCTAGCAAAAGGGTACTTAAACTACCCTTTCCTTTGGCAAAGGGTACTAAAACTACCCTTTTCCTTGCGAATGGGTACTAAATCCACCCTTTTCTTTGGGAAAGGGTACTAAATCTACCCTTTCCTTTGGGAAAGGCTACTAAATCTACTCTTCCTTTTGGGAAAGGGTACAAAATCTACCCTTTCAATCGGAAAAGGGTACCAAATCTAGCCTTTCTTTGAATACTAAATCTACCCTTTCCATTGGATACTAAATCTACCTATTCCATTAGGACACGTTTCTAAATCTACCCTTCCATTGGGAAAGGGTACTACATCTACCCTTTCCTTTGGGAAAGCATATTAAATCCGCACTTTCCTTTGGGAATGCGTACTAAATCTACCCTCCTATTGCGAAAGGGTACTAAATTTACCCTTTCCTTTGGGAAATGTTACTAAATCTACCCTTTTCCTTGCAAATGGGTACTAAATCTACCCTTTCCTTCGGCAAATGGGTACTAAATCTACCCTTTCCTTCGGGAAAGGCTACTAAATCTACCCCTTCTTTTGGGAAGGGCTACTATATCTACCACATCATTTGGGAAAGGGTACTAAATCTACCATTCCTATTGGTAAAGGGTACTAAAGTTACCCTATCCTTTCGGAAAGGCTACTATATCTACCTTTTCCTTTGGGAAAGGTTACTAAATCTATTCTTTTCCTTGCGAATGGGTACTAAATTTACCCTTTCCTTTGGGAAAGGCTACTAAATCTACCCTTCCTTTTGGGAAAGGGTACTAAATCTACCCCTTCCTATTGTGAAAGGGTACTAAATCTACCCCTTTCTATTGTGAAAGGGTACTAAATTTACCATAGCCTTTGGGAAAGGCTACTAAATCTATCCTTTCCTTTGGGAAAGGGTACTAAAAGGGTAGATTTAGTACCCTTTCCCAAAGGAAAGGATAGATTTAGTAGCCTTTCCCAAAGAAAGGAAAGGGAAGTTTTAGAACCCATTCTCTAAGGAAAGGGTAGTTTTAGAACCCTTTCCCTAAGCAAAGGGTAGTTTTGCGGAGGAAAGGGTAGTTATAGTACCCTTTCCCAAGGGAAAGGTTAGATTTAGTACCCTTTCCCAATGGGAAGGGCAGATTAACAGTACGCCTTCCAAAGTAAAGGGAAGATTTAGTACCCTTTCCTAAAGGAAAGGGTAGATTTATTACCCTTTCCCAATGGGAAGGGTACTATAACTACCCTTTCCTCCGCAAAACTACCCTTTGCTTAGGGAAAGGGTTCTAAAACTACCCTTTCCTTAGAGAATGGGTTCTAAAACTTCCCTTTCCTTTCTTTGGGAAAGGCTACTAAATCTATCCTTTCCTTTGGGAAAGGGTACTAAATCTACCCTTTTCTTTGGGAGAGGGTACTAAACCTATCCTTTCCTTTGGGAAAGGCTACTGCATCTACCATATACTTTGGGAAAGGGTACTAAATCTACACTTTCCTTTGGGAAAGGCTACTAAATCTATCCTTTCCTTTGGGAAAGGGTACTTAAACTACCCTTTCCTTTGGCAAAGGGTACTAAAACTACCCTTTTTCTTGCGAATGGGTTCTAAATCTACCCTTTTCTTTGGAAAAAGCTACTAAATATACCCTTTCCTCTGCAAAAACTTCCCTTTGCTTAGGGAAAGAGTTCTAAAACTACCCTTTCCCTAGCAAAAGGGTACTTAAACTACCCTTTCCTTTGGCAAAGGGTACTGAAACTACCCTTTCCTTGGGCAAAGGGTACTTAAATTACCCTTTTCTTTGGGAAAGAGTACTTAAATTTCCCCGTTCTTTGAAAAGGGGTACTGAAATTAGCCTTTACTTTGGAAAAGGCAACTTGAACCTCTTAACCCTCTTAAGTATGCAATAACAATAAAAATATAGCCCTCAGACAAAAAACAGAATCATTAAATTCCGAATTGTTCACTGGGTTCGACCCCTTTTACAGTACTACACATAACTGCACAAAATAGTTTAACGCAGATCAATCTCAATCCAGGCCACAACGTAAATAAATAAACTCCAGAAAGCAAAACAAATGCCTACAAAAAATATGTTTTAGAGGAAAAAAAAAGAAACACCAGCACGTTCTGTAACGCTTCAAAGCTACAAAACGTTTCGCCAGGTAACAATAACCAAGAATGCGTACCTCTTCTGTGCTGCTGCCTGAACATACAGCCAGTGTGAATGGTGGCAAGCAGAATGAGTTCAAGCGTTGCTTTTGCGTCTGAGGGAAACCAGAAATGAACCAAACAAAAGCACAACAACGACCAATGTGAAGTACGAGTAAAATGCTGTAAAGTGAAGTGATATCAATAAAAAGGCGGCTATTTTATCTTAAATATACTTATAATTTCTTTTTTTGTTGTTTTATTTTTGTTGTGCGAAAGATATTTTGTTGTTGTTTTTGTTGTATGGAGCAAAGATTAATATGCAGCGATAGACTTGCAGGAGACTATGTGGATAGTAATTCTAAAAAATAAGACTAAGGCACTGTGGTAAGATATGGACGGAGATATATGGGAAAAATAAAATAAAATAAAATTTGTAGGCCACCGCAGCGCAGAGATTAGTGTGTCCGCCTATCACGCTAGGCGCCTGGGTTCTAATCCTGGCGAGAAGATCAGAAAAAAATGTCAGCAGTGGTTATCTCCTCCTAATGCTGGCGACATTTGTGAGGTACTATACCATGTTAAACTTCTCCCCAAAGAAGTGTCGACTGCGGCATGTCGTTCGGACTAAAAAAAATAAGTCCCTTATCATAAAGCATAAAATTTGACAGCACTCATTGTTACCTATGTGAAAAGTTCGCTCCTGTTCCTGGATGGAATGTTCATGGACAAATTTGCAAAATAAATTAAAATAAATTAAAATAAAATAAAATAAAATAAAATAAAATAAAATAAAATAAAATAAAATAAAATAAAATAAAATAAAATAAAATAAAATAAAATAAAATAAAATAAAATAAAATAAAATAAAATAAAATAAAATAAATAAAAATAAAATAAAATAAAATAAAATAAAATAAAATAAAATAAAATAAAATAAAATAAAATAAAATAAAATAAAATAAAATAAAATAAAATAAAATAAAATAAAATAAAACAAAATCAAATAAGATAAAATGAAATAAAAATAAAAATAAAATTAGATAAAAATGAATAAAATAAAAAAATAAAACAAAAAAAAATAAAATAAATTAAAATTAAATTTAAATAAATAAATAAAAAAATAAATAAATTAAATAAAAAAAAAAATAAATAAAAATTAATTACAATAAAGAATTGAATAAAATAAAATTAAATAAAATTAATATTAGCTCAAAAGGCAAAAAAATTGAGAACGAAGAAAATCGTCAGAGCCCGGCCGGGATTCGAACCCGGGCACACGGAGCAATAGCGAGAACAGTTGTCGTGCGTTCGAAGCCGTCAATACAACTTCCAACAGATGCACATAATCATGTGTTTATCATGGAAGTAGTGTAATTTGTGTAGACAAAAAATATGCCACTACAAAAAAACACATTCGTTTGGAAAAGAAGTAACGTGACAAATTTCATTTGGCCAAACATAGATACTCTTCATAGCAGGCTACTTACATTTACCCGCTATTTCCGACTTGTTTTACCAATCTCACATGCCTCGTGAATACTCGTTCGCCTCCTACTTATTGGGTCGGCGATACGTACCATTTGTTTATTCTTCGGCTACTTCATTCCGTCAAACGAACCGTATTTGGTTATGACTACGCCCCGGCTGCCTATTACTGATACTATCAGACAAAAACACACATGGCTTGTCTTTACTACTATACCATATCCATGACAACTCCCCCAAGACCATTGAGTGTTGGCATTGACATTGGGTGTTTATCTTATTCTTTGCACTTTTTCCAATGCTGGTGACAATTCTCAATCAGTCTGTTTTCGTCAGTGCTCTTAAAGTTGGGTCTTTGTTGCCATAATCGTGTACTCTCTGGTTCTAGAGAAAGACGGGCTTAAATAGATAAGTGACAGTGTCCGCAATCGAAACAACTTGTCCCGACATAGCTCCAGGTGTTTGCCCTGGACTTAGCTTGCATCAGCACTCAATTGCATCCGCGCTTAGTTCATATCCACACCCAGTTGAATCCGCGCTTAGCTCGCATCTGAAGCTCAGAAGCGGACTTCGCCTGCATCCGCACTTACTCTGCATCAGCACTTAGCCTGCATCCGCACTTAGTAGCATCCGCACTTCGTTCGCATCCGCAACATGTTGCATCCGGGCTTAGCTCGCATCTGAGCTTAGCTCGCATCCGCACTTAGCCTGCTTCCACACTTAGTTGCATCCGCGCTAAGCTCGCATCCGCAACCAGTTGCATCTGCACTTAGCTTGCATCCGCGCTTGGCTCGCTTCCGCGTCTAGCTCGCATCCGCGATATTTTGTTCGCATCCGCGCTTAGCTTGCATCCGCGTTTAGATCGCATCCGCGCTTAGATCGCATCCGCGCTTAGGTCGCTTCCGCGCTTAACTCGCATCCGCGCTTAGTTGCAACCTCACCCAGTTGCTTCCGCGCTTAGCTCGCATCCGCACTTAGTTGTATCCACTTTAGTTGCATCCTAACCCTTTTGCTTCCGAGCTTTGCTCGCATCCGCACTCATCCGCATCCGCGTATAGTTCGCATCCGCACTTAGCCTTCATCCGCACTTAGCTTGCATCCGCACTAAGCCTGCATCCGCACCCCGTTGCATCCACGATTAGTTCGCATACGCACTTAGCTTGCATCTGCACTCAGTTGCATTCGCCCCTAGCTCGCATCCTAACCCTTTTGCTTCCGAGCTTTGCTCGCATCCGCACTCATCCGCATCCGCGTATAGTTCGCATCCGCACTTAGCCTTCATCCGCACTTAGCTTGCATCCGCACTAAGCCTGCATCCGCACCCCGTTTCATCCACGATTAGTTCGCATACGCACTTAGCTTGCATCTGCACTCAGTTGCATTCGCCCCTAGCTCGCATCCGCACCTAGTTGCGTCTCTAGATAGAATTACTAAAGATCTTTTATCCCGTAGACTTTGTAGTAGCGAAATCCCGAATGTATGTTATATCTTTATAGGTATAGAACGTCCCTGCCTTTCCCTACCACCGAAACATAAGATGTCGTCATCGTATACGCCGACCAGTTTTCCAATTCCACCGGACACGACTATCCCGAGGTCAACCAGGCCGGCACCCAATTTGCTCACAACGGGAGTCCGATAACACGCTATCTATCACGCACGCTATCTATCACAAACATCATCCGAAGCCCGTACCGATAACCGAAGCCTTCTACCAAGCCCACCGAAAGTTCCCGATCAACTATAAATCGATTACCGTCGGTAACCGCTCCGACCAAGGGGGCCTTGAATTTGCGAAATCCTGACTAACTGACATCAGTTTTGGAACTTAGGTACACTTTGGCCACCATAATTGGGTAACTATAAGAGTTTTTGGAAATTTGTACATTTAGGTACAAAAAAGGTACGAAATGGTACAGATGGATATAGGTAAAATTTTTAAATTTGACTTAAAACACATCTGGTACAAAAGGATGAGGATGAAAAGAAAAAATGGAAAAATAGTACAGGTAAAGGCAGAAAACGTGCGTTAGTACCGCAATTGGTACCATTTGGTACTTTCTTTACAGATCGAGCAAGAGGTCTGAAATTTGGCATGTAGGTAAAACTAGGAAATATATGATGGGTGACTAAATGACCTATTCAAAATTCGTACATTTTGGTACCAAAATTGGTACTACTTGGTACTTTCTTCACAGATGGAGCTAGAGGTCTGAAATTTGGCATGTGGGTACAATTAGGAAAACTATGATGGGTGACTATGAGCTTTTTACAATTAAGACATTTTGGTACCAATATTGGTACCATTTGGTGCTTTCTGTTCAGATGGATGTAGAGATCTGAAATTTGGCATCTGGGTAAAACGTAGAAATATATGATGGGCGAATAAATGACTTTTTCACAAATCGAACATTTTGGTACCAAAATTGGTACTATTTGGTACTTCTTTATAGATGGAGCTAGAGGTCCGAAATTTCGCATGTAGGCACTGATCTATCAAAAATTCATACATTTTGTTACCAAAATTCATACTATTTTGTACTTTCTTTACAGACGGATTTAGAGGTCTGAAATTTGGGATACCAAAATTGGTACCGTTTGGTACTTTCTGTGTAAATGGGGCAAGAGGTCCGAAATATGGCATGTAGTTAAAACTAAGAAATATATGATGGGCGAATAAATTACTTTTTCGCAATTCAAAAATTTTGGTACCAAAATTGGTACTATTTGGTACTTTCTTAATAAATGGAGCTAGGGGTCTGAAATTAGGCATGTATGTAAAACTAAGGGATATTTGATAGGTGACTAAATTATCTATTCAACATTCATACACTTTGGTACCAAAATTGGTACCATTTCGTACTTTCTTTACAGACGGAGTTAGAGGTCTGAAATTTGGCATTCAGGATCAACTAGGGTGACTAAATATTCTATTCAGAAAACGCACATTTTCGAACCATTTTGTGCTTTTTTTTACAGATGGAGCCAGAGGTCAAAATTAGTACATTTTGGTATCAAAATGTTTAAAGTAGTACGAAATAACTAACCTTCGCCTATAGCAAACGATAACCGATAAAATTAAGTAATTTGAGAAACATTTCTCTAGACTTAACAAAAACACGTCATGTGGAAGAAAACGTACTAATTTTGGTGTAACTGTTACCTTGTAAGAATTATATTGGGCGACTAGAAGATATTATTTATTTGAATGTTTAGGCACTCAAATGTACAAAATGATACTTTCTTAATGGATTGAACCGAAGCTCTCAAAATTGGGATACAAGTACACTTTGGCTATAAATATTGGGTGACCAGAAGATTCTTCAAAATCGTACATTTCGGTACTAAAATCTACAAAATGGTACATTCTTTACAAATTGAGCTAAAGCACTCAAAATTAAGATACGGTCCACCTTGACAGTAAATTTTTGGCGGTAAGAAGATTTTTTTTAATTCGTGCATTTAGGTACTAAAACATACAAAATGGTACTTTCTTTACTTAAGACCAAACTTAAGTTCTCAAAATTGGGATACAGCTACACCAGGACTATAAATTTTGGGCGACCAGAAGATTTTTTACAAAATCGTACATTTAGGTACAAAAACATACGCAATGGTACTTTCTTTACGAAATGATCTGAAGTGCTCAAAATTGGGATTCATTTATACCTTGACAATATACAATGGGCGACTTAATGATGTTTCCGATGTATTCTTATTCTTGGTACTATTTGGTACTTTCTATAAGGAGGGGACACATTTATATTACAAAACTTCATAATCTTATAAATCGAGTGACTACCAAGGTAGGACTCTACACTAAAAAGGGGGTGTCATAAACGGAGGCAACGAAGCGGACCAACGGGATGTTAGTTTCTGTATAACGTACCAACGTACGGCCCTTGAAGCCTTCAAACCTAATATGGGTGATGGGTTATTCTAAACCAAATTACGAAACGCGTCCCATGGTGGTTGGTGTGTGTTGCTATATCTGGCTTTCCATTTGCAAAGAAAAATCTCCGATCATTGAGCTCGTCTCAAAAGAGAAAACAAAACAAAAAAAATTAGTTTTTGAAAAACTTTCTATAGAAATGAATTCTGGCAAAATATCTTCTAGAATTAAAGTTTTGTCTCAATTTTGTTTGGAAATAAAATTTTGGGAAAATAGGCCATAGAAATTATTAAAAAAAAAAAAATTCCTACAGAAATACCACTGTGTTTATATTTTCCTTTGGCTTTTTTCAAAAACAAACTTACAATTTAGATAACTGACTAGGCAGCAGACACCACAAACTTAAATGTTTGCTCAAATTTCTCAAAGGTGGAAACCGAAGCAAAAAAAACAAACAAAAAACAACAACGTTTGCGGCAAACGTTGTAGGTGCTGGTGATGATGCTTGGCCGCAATGCTGCAAGTGGAAGTCTAGTATTTCATATTTTTGAGATCTTCATTCATAGATCTTTATGAGAACATCTTGGCGAATAGAAACATAGCTCAAACACAAAGCCAACTGACTGACCTTAAGGCTAGATGTAGTTTTTTTCCCGCCTTCTAATGGAGGTTTTAAATTTCCAAAGGATTTCTATTTGTCTAAGGCTGGCAGTAGAAAGCAACATAATATTTAACTGATTGATTTTTGTGTGATTTAAAGAGCTTTTTTTTTTTGAGGCTGTTCGAGAGATTTGAACATTCGATTGTAAGGTGAACTCTATTAAACTTTTTTGAGAAACAAAAAAAAAAATCGAAAAAAAAAAATTTCCGTTTATTTCTCATTAAAAGACTTTTCTTACGATTGCTGATATTCGATTACCCTTTTCTGGAGGCCTTGCCATACTTCTTTACCTAGCCGTGGCTAGAGGAAATAAATCGTTTATGATTTTGTATGATTTAAAGATTTTGAGATTTTTTTTCTAAATTTTTTATATGTGTTTGCCATGTTGTTCGATGCCTGCTCTGGTCTGCTCTGCCATAATTGTTTTTTAAGGAAAAAAATTAAAAACAATTATAATTAGAATTTTTGTTATTGTGTGTTTCTTGGTGGTTTTGTGTGTGTGTGTGTGTGTGTTTGAAGATCAATTGTTGCCGCCATTCGACCATTTGGAGAATCGCTACTCGTCTAAAGTAGAAAATTAACCTTAATTTATGGTTATTCATTCGTCATATTTTCTGTTGTCTTTTGTCGTTGTTGTTGTTGTTGCTTTTGTTATGGCTCTTAAAGTTATCCACATTTTGAGTAGTGGCAAGATGCTGTCATATCCATTTTGCTATCAAATCCAACCTTTGTCCCTGCTATCGAAATTGATGCTTATGATGAGGATGAGGATGGGAATCTTTCGATGACATTGATTGACATTTGTTGTCGTCCTATGCAATTATCTGCATTGGGTTCTTCTAAGCAGCCTAATTGTCATTGCTGCCTGATTACCTATTGTGGCTGCAATGATGCTACTTTACTGCATAGAGGAAGAAGGAGGCGCCACAACAGATCAAACCAAAGACACCGGCTTGAAATCATAATCCCTAAAGAAATTATGACAGGTTGATAATGATAATAGTAAGGAGGGCATTGGCTGGCTTTAAATTTAAGGCAATGCCGTAAAAATCACCCGGCACGGTATAGCTGTGAGATCCACACAGGCTGGAACATAGAGGTCCAATCTGTGTGGTTTTCATTGATGTTACGGGAGCGTACACAGGTTGCGGATAGTGGAATGCCCTATACGGAGTAGCTGGAACGGCATTCGCGGTATTGAGCAGAGAATCTCAGTGAGAGGCCGGGCGGTACAGGCTCTTGCACAAATACTGAGTGCCTATGATGCTCTATACGACAAGGCGAGGTATTGCCGCCTTTAAATACCCAATGGGCACCATGTTCAAGCGGCGATTGGTCCTTTGGACCGGAATAAGCTTGCATTAATACTCAAGGCCTGGCGGTCTACATTGAGAACCCAGGGACTGAGATCTGTTTTAGACTGCCTGACCATAATACGGTCCTGCAAGCGGAGATCCGGGCGATCACTTTGAGTGTGAACATCTTTAGAGATAGTAAAATGACTATAAGGGAAATAACAACCAGTAAGGTAAGGTCACGCACAGTCTTGCAGTGTAAGAAGGAGATTAACGCCTTCTCAGAGGATTGCACAATCCGCATAGTTTAATTGCCGGGCCATAATGGAGTAAGGGGGAATGAAGGGGCGGACGATTTAGCAGTGAAGGCCAGAAAACTGTCGGAATAAAATAAAATAAAATAAAATAAAATAAAATAAAATAAAATAAAATAAAATAAAATAAAATAAAATAAAATAAAATAAAATAAAATAAAATAAAATAAAATAAAATAAAATAAAATAAAATAAAATAAAATAAAATAAAATAAAATAAAATAAAATAAAATAAAATAAAATAAAATAAAATAAAATAAAATAAAATAAAATAATATAAAATAAAATAAAGTAAAATAAAATAAAATAAAATAAAATAAAATAAAATAAAATAAACAGGGAGTTCCCCAGTGCGGGGAGAAATTTGAAGATATCTGCCACCAAATCTTCAGCCACAGTGTTCACTACATACACGCATGAGGTGCGTAAAATAAAACAAAATAAAATAAAATAAAATAAAATAAAATAAAATAAAATAAAATAAAATAAAATAAAATAAAATAAAATAAAATAAAATAAAATAAAATAAAATAAAATAAAATAAAATAAAATAAAATAAAATAAAATAAAATAAAAAAAATAAAATAAAATAATAATAAAATAAAATAAAATAAAATAAAATAAAATAAAATAAAATAAATTAAAATAAAATAATAAAAAAAAGAATAAAATAAAATAAAACAAAATACAACAAAATAAAATAAAGTAAAATAAAATAAAATTAAATAAAATAAAATAAAATAAAATAAAATATAATAAAATAAAATAAAATAAATTAAAATAAAATAATAAAAAAAAGAATAAAATAAAATAAAACAAAATACAACAAAATAAAATGAAATAAAATAAAATAAAAAAAATAAAGTAAAATAAAATAAAATAAAATGTTGTCCAAAAAGTAATTGCGGATTTTTCATATAGTCGGCGTTGACAAATTTTTTCACAGCTTTTGACTCTGTAATTGCATTCTTTCTTCTGTCAGTTATCAGCTGTTACTTTTAGCTTGCTTTAGAAAAAAAGTGTAAAAAAAAGTATATTTGATTAAAGTTCATTCTAAGTTTTATTAAAAATGCATTTAATTTCTTTTAAAAAAACCGCAATTACTTTTTGGGCAACCCAATAAAATAAAGTAAAATAAAACAAAAAAAAAAATAAAATAAAAATAAATAGAATAAAAAAAAAAAATAAAATAAAATAAAATAAATTAAAATAAATTAAAATAAAATAGAATAAAATAAAATAAAAAAAAAATTAAAATACAAATAAAAAAAAAAAATAAAATAAAATAAATTAAAATAGAATAAAAAAAAATAAAATAATCTCTGAGCACCGGACGTTTATTAATCAGCGAGGAAATCTGGCAATACACAACGTAGTAGTCAACGAACACAAGCGAAATTTGTGGCTAGACCACTTAGAGCAATGTAACTTAGGTACTGGTTTACTCTCGAACCCTGAAAAAAGCGATGACAGGAACTCAGTCCTTTTTGGTGACGTAACTGTGGCTGTGGCTGATCCGAAGGGATGCGGCAGATTGTTCAACCATCAATGTACTGTGCATTCCGAGAGTGAGGAGACATTCATCGTATTCGTGGTGGCCGGGCCGGGTCGTAACAGAACACCAAATGCAAAATTTCATGCAAATCGGACAAAAATTGCGGCTTCCAGGGGCTCAAGAAGTCAAACCGGCAGATCGGTTTATATAGTAACTATATCAAGTTATAGACCGATTTGGACCATACCTGGCACAGCTGTTGGAAGTCATAACAGAACATCGCATGCAAAATTTTAGCTAAATCGGACACAAATTGCGGCTTGTAATGGCTCAAGACGTCAAATCGGGGGATCGGTTTATATGGGAGCTATATGAGGTTATAGACCGATTTGAACCGTACTTAACACAGTTATTGAAAGTCATAACAGAACACTATATGCAAAGTTTAAGCCAAATCTGACGAAAATTGCGGCTTCCAGGGGTTAAAGAAGTCAAATCGGGAGATCGGTTTACATGGGAGCTATATCAGGTTATGGACCGATTTGGACCGTACTTCACACGGTTGTTGGAAGTCATATCAGAACGCTATATGCGAAGTTTAAGCGAAATCGGACAAAAATTGTGGCTTCCCGGGGCTCAAGAAGTCATATCGGGAGATCGGTTTATATGAGAGCTATATCAGCTTATAGACCGATTTGGACCGTACTTAACACAGTTGTTGGAAGTCATAACAGAACATCCAATGCAAAGTTTCATCCAAATCTGACGAAAATTGCGGCTTCCAGGGGTTAAATAAGTCAAATCGGGAGATCGGTTTATATGGGAGCTATATGAGGTTATAGACCGATTTGAACCGTACTTAACACAGTTGTTGGAAGTCATAACAGAACACTCCATGCAAAATTTCAGCCAAATCGGACAAAAATTGTGGCTTCCAAGGGCTTCAAAAGTCAAATCGGGAGATCGGTTTATATGGGAGCTATATCAGGTTATAGACCGATTTGGACCGTACCTGGCACAGCTGTTGGAAGTCATAACAGAACATCACATGCAAAATTTTAACTAAATCGGATGAAAATTACGGCTTATAAAGGCTCAAGAAGTCGAACCGGGAGATCGGTTTATATGGAAGCTATATCAGGTTATATACCGATTTGAACCGTATTAGACACAGCTATTGGAAGTCATAACAGAACACTCCATGCAAAGTTTAAGCCAAATCGGACAAAAATTGCAGCTTCCAGGGGTTAAAGAAGTCAAATCGGGAGATCGGTTTACATGGGAGCTATATCAGGTTATAGACCGATTTGGACCGTACTTAACACAGTCGTTGGAAGTCATAAGAGAACATCCCATGCAAAGCTTCATCCAAATCGGACAAAAATTGTGGCTTCCAGGGGCTTAAAAAGTCAAATCGAGAGATCGGTTCATATGGAAGCTATATCAGGTTATAGACCGATTTGGACCGTACTTAACACAGTTGTTGGAAGTCATAACGGAACACCACAAGCCAAATCGGATGAAAATTGCGGCTTCGAGGGGCTCAAGAAATCAAATCGTGAGATTGGTGTATATAGGAGCTATATCTAAATCTGAGCCGATATGGCCCATTTGCAATCCCCAACGACCTACTTCAATATTAAGCACCTGTGCAAAATTTCAAGCGGCTAGCTTTACGCGTTCGGTTTCTATCGTGATTTTGACAGACGGACGGACGGACATGGCTAGATCAACTCAAAACGTCGAGACGATCAAGAATATATCTACTTTATGGGGCCTTAGACGAATATTTCGAGGTGTTACAAACGGAATGACTAGATTAGTATACCCCCATCCTATGGTGGTAGGCATAAAAACCCTTTATGTACTGTACATTGTTCTTATACTGTACTTAGACCTAGCACCCCATTTATTTCGTTCTAAAAAAAATTCTCACAAGTATCTTATCTCCTTGTTTCGCCTTGTTATATACCCCCATTGCCTTAATAAACACTTTATAAAATCTGAATTGATCAACAAATCATTTCAATAAATGATAGGGAGCAAGAGATCTGATGTAGAAGAAAGCTACCTAGCCTTCATCAAGGGTATCCCAGTGTTTGTTTTTAGATTGCAATTGTTGTCTTTTTTTATAATGCTGTTGTTTTTGTTTTTTTTTTCTTATAGGCTGTCTTGCCTGTTTCATTGATTTGGGCCGTTCCCAAATCAAGGGGACAGTATAAAATGTCCAACAGAGAAATTTGTCAGATGTTATGTCGAACATATAAAATATGTTTCGATAACAACAATGACAAACAGTCGGCAACAACGCCGCAATGCCAATGCACAACAGCGGCAACAGCAATAGCAACAACATCAACATGATCATATCTACAACACTACATAGTTGTTGCAAACATTTGCAACATTGAAGAAAAAACCACAAAACAAAAATGGGAGTAAGAAAAAATAACAACATGAAACTAAGTAAGCCGCAGGATAGCAAAGCGCAATAAAAAAAAATAGGTCGGACGGTATTTAAAAGACGAATTCGGTGGTAAATTCGGTGGTACTACCGAACTAACAATGAACGGCTTTTGTCTTGCGTCTATCTGTCTGCCTTTCGGAGGCAACCTAACTTTCCATGAGAATAGTCCAAATCGATATTCGTCCCGACAGAGGGCCCATTAAAACCCGTTCAACTTATTGAGCCTCTAGAGGTCTTAAGCTAAAGGGACAAAGTTCTGCCATATCCAGTTAGAGTACATTCAAGAGGGCGTATTTGTAATCCATCCTAATGTGAAAGGTTTATCATAAGCAATAAACGCTGAGGTGGCAGTCCCTGGATAATGAGGGACCCCATCTAGTCAATCCAATGCATAGGACCGGCTGTCAAGGCATTAATAGACCCTGGAGAAAACCCAATATTATTCCAACTAAAACTCTTCCAATATTCGGTGGTTTCTATGCGTTCCTCGCAATGCACAACTTTCCAGGTTCCTAAAAAACCAAAATACCTTCAAGCCCATTATTTGAACAAAACTGTCCTCGAAATATATTTGCAAGCCAACAAACAAAAAACCTGCATCAAAACAGCTGGACTTGAACTTCATAAAATCAGAAGAAACACAGAAAGATTCTACATTTCAAAACAGACTACATTACCAGGCGAACCCATATCCCTAACTACAGCTAAAAGATTTTGAGCAGCAATGCAAAAGAGCTGAGGAAGCAGGGGGCAACAACGGCAAACAGCGTGTAGCACACATGCTTGAGTGCTTAGGCGCCACATGCAGATTGTGGTTATTTTCCTCTACATTTGTGTTTTGATGTGCCAGGCTTACTAGCTCTGTGATGGCGCTTAGTGCGCATGCTCAACGCTTGGCACTCTTTTTGAGGTGCGCATGCTTAGGAAGCGTTTAAACGCAAATATTAATAAAGATGCAACCACACAACAGTTAGCCACAGTAAAACGACAAAAAAAAAAACAAACACAAGAAGTCTTAGAAAACAAATGCATACGGATTTGGAATTTATGTTTTCCAGAGCGGAAACCCCTCAGCGAGAGACAAAGAAGAAATTTGTAAATAAAAATAGAAATCGCTGCATAAGCAGGTTATTTTATTGCTTTACTTGAAATATATTTCTTATTGTTATTTATATCCTATGATTAAAAAGAGCATTTAATTATTACAAAAAAAAATACATGCTCATTGGCTCGTGCCTTAGGCTAATAAACAAATTTTTATCAGCAGTTTGAGTTATTATTTCCACAATGGAATAGCAAAATGTAATAAAAATCATATTAAGCAAAAATTATCGAATAAAAATACCGTCCTCCAGAGTCTCATGAAATCAAATCATGAGATCCGTTTGTATGAGTAGGTTGGTGGCTATATCAAGTTATATACCCATTTGGATCATACTCAGCATCAGAATTTCGTTTAAATCGAATAACAATTGCAGCTTATATGGGCTCAATAGGTCTAGCCGAAGGACCATTTTATATGTAAGCTATTGGGTTGCCCAAAAAGTAATTGCGGATTTTTCATATAGTCGGCGTTGAAAATTTTTTTCACAGCTTGTGACTCTGTAATTGCATTCTTTCTTCTGTCAGTTATCAGCTGTTACTTTTAGCTTGCTTTAGAAAAAAAGTGTAAAAAAAGTATATTTGATTAAAGTTCATTCTAAGTTTTATTAAAAATGCATTTACTTTCTTTTAAAAAATCCGCAATTACTTTTTGGGCAATATATCCAAATCTGAAACGATATGGCCCATTTGCAATCCCCAATGACCTATAGAAATATCTTGGCAAAATCAAAAGCTTTATGCACCGCTTTCGTGATTTCGAACGACAGACGGACGGTCATGGCTAGATCGTCTCAGATAGTCAAGACGATCAGGAATGCATATACTTTATAGAGTCGTAGATCAATATTTCAAGGTGTAACAATCGGAATGACTAGATTAGAGTATGTTACCTCCCACCCCTCTTCCTATAGTGGTGGGTATAACTAGAATAAGAGGAATATATGCAGTAAACTATTAAACAGTAAATTTTAACAGCTTAAAATTTTTACGCGAAAAATTCGTTAAAAAATTTTCACGCGAAAAATTCGTTAAAAAATTTTCACGCGAAAAATTCGTTGGTAAATTTTCGCTGTGAAAATTTCGATAGTAAATTTTGACTGAGAAAATTTTTTGGTAAATTTGCATTGCTAAAATTTCGTTAGCGCTATTTCGTTGTGAAAACGTCGTAGTTTTCGTTTGGGCTATTTCGTTGTTAAAACTTCGTAGTAAATTTTCGCTGCGAAAACTCGTTAGTACATTTTGACTGCGGAAATTTCGTTAGTGTCATTTTGTTGCAACAATTTAGTTGGTAAATTGTAACTGGATTTCGTTAGCTTTGTTTTATTTTAAAAACTTCGTTAGCAGATTTTTGCTGTGAAAATTTCGTAAGTAAATTTTTGCTGAAAATTTGTTGGTTAATTTTCATTGCGAAAATTTCGTAAACACTGCTTCATTGTGAAAATTTCATAAGTAAATGTTTGCTGCGAAAATTTCATGTTGACTGCGGAAATTTCGTTATTATTATTATGCTGTAACAATTTCGTTCTTCAATTGTAACTGGGTTCCGTAAGCAATGTTTTTGATGTGAAAATTTCGTTAGTAAATTTTTAATGCGAAAACTTTTTTGGTAAATTTTCATTGCGAAAATTTCGTTAACACTGTTTCATTGTGAAAATTTCGTAATTTCGAAAATTTCGTTAATAAATTTTGACTGCGAAAATTTCGATAGTATTATTTTGCTGTAACAATATTATTGGTAAATTGTAACTGGGTTTCGTTAGCAATGTTTTTGCTGTGAAAATTTCGTTAGTTAACTTTTGACAGCGAAAATTTGTTGGTAAATTTTCATTGTGAAAATTTCGTTAGCACTGTTTATTGTGAAAACTTCGTAAGTAAATTTTCGCTGCGAAAATTTCGTTAATAAATTTTGACTGTGGAAATTTTTTGGTAAATTTGCATTGCAAAAATTTCGTTAGCACTGCTTCTTAAGAAAATCTTCGCTGCAAAAATTTGGTTAGTACATTTTGACTGTGGAAACTTCGTTCGCATTATTTGCTAACAACTTTTTTAGTAAATTGTAACTGGGTTTCGATGGCAATGTTTTATTGTTAAAACATCGTTAGTAAATTTTCGCAGCAAAAATTTCGTTAGTAAATTTTGACTGCGGAAATTTTTGCTAAATTTTCATTGCGAAAATTCGTTTGCACTGTTTGATTGTAAAACCATCGTAAGTAAATTTTCGCTATGAAAATTTCGTTAGTAAACTTTAGCTGCGGAAATTTCGTTTCCAAATTTTTGCTGCAACAATTGCGTTGCGAAAATCTCATTAGAAAGTTTTAACTGTGAAAATTTTTTGCTAAATTTTCACTACAATAATTTCGTTGACCCATTGTAACAGCGATATTTCGTTAAATATTTTTGTTGCGAAAATTTCGTTCCCAATTGTCACTAAAAAATTTCGTAAGAAAAATTTCAATACTAAAATTGTGTACGTAAATTTTTGCTGCAACTTATAAAAGTTTCCCAAGAAAAATTGCAATGCAAAAATTTCGTCAGTAAATTTTTGCTACGAAAATTTTGTTGGCGAAGTTTTAAAGCGAAAATTTCGTTGGTAGACTTAAACTTTCATTACTATATTTTTGTTTCGAAATTTTCGTTAAAAAATTTTCGCTACGAAATTTTCATTAAAAAAAAAAAATTTTGCTTGAAAAATTTCGTTGGCAAATTTTTGAACCAAAAATTTCATTTGTAAATTTTTGCTACGAAAATTTCGTTGATAAATAATCCGTGCGAAATTTTAGTTAGCAAATTTCTGCTGCGAAAATTTCGCCCAGAATTAAAAATTTTCACTGCAAAAATTTTGTGAAAAATATTTCATTAACACAATTTCATTGGTAAATGTTTGCTGTGAATATTTCGTTGCTAACTTTCACAGCGAAAATTTCATAAGGAAATTTTCATTGCGAAAAATTATGCTACGAAATTTTCGTAAATAAATTATTACATTGATCTAGATATGTATATCCGTCCGTCTGTCCGTCCATGGAAAGCACATCAGCTTTCGAAGGAGCTCAGCTAGGTGCTTAGCTCCTAGCCTACCAAAGCAGAAGTTAACATGCAAGCCTATGAAGTTGATCGCCTGGGTACGAATACTGGCGAAAAAATCTGAAAATTTTTTTAGAGGTGGTTATCCCCTCCTAATGTCGGCGACATTTGTGAGGTACTATGCCATATAAAAGCGTCCTCTGAAAACGGCGTCGCCCTGCGGCTCGGCGTTCGTACTCGGCTATAAAAGGGAGATGCCTTATCATTAGGCTTAAATTTGAATCGGATATGTGAGAAGTTTACCTCCGTTCCTTAATGGAATGATCATGGCCAAATTTGAGTTTGCATTTGTTTTACAGATATAGGGCGCCTCGGTAGCCGAGTTGGTAGAGTGCTTGGATTACCAGTGCAGGGGTCGTGGGTTCGATTCCCGCCAGAAGCCTTGGTGTGTCGCTACTGTGGTATCGCAATGGACTTGCTGTAAAGGACTGCCACTCTTACCTGACCTACAGATATAGAAGCATTCAATGTTTCACTCTTTGCTACAATTTTTTGATCTCATTACAATCTGTATGTACATCCAAGGCTTTCAATTTCTTTTTTCTGTCCCAAGCGTAGAAAGTTTCTTATATTGAGTTTATGAAAATATTATGTAAAATTTATAAACATTGTTGTCAATTTTAATTAAAAAAAATTAACAAACCTTGTAAAAAAAATTCTTAAACTTAGTCACACTTGAGAACATATTTTCTCAGAAGACGTTTCTTAAGGGCTGTCAGTTGTGTCTATGCTGTCAAAGTGTTACCCTTTGGCATGTTCAGTTCGATTTTTTTTTTTTTTTTGATTTTTCACAACATTGTTGCTTCTTTTTGGTGTAAAAAACAAAAACAGATAAAAATATAGACTCATGGCTGGATGCATTCATTCTAGTAAAACTCCTCCTCAGCTTAAGGCGAAAAAATGTACCTAAAGCCCCCAACTCACCACAAAGTGAAGCTTAAACATATGGCACCTGCTAGTTGCACTTGCTGTGACTTGGTGGAACGAGTGAAAATTGTGGAGGATGTTAAGAAAAAAAAAAAGGAATAAAGCCTTAAATAAGAAAACTGAAAACTTTTGAAGGCTAGCTAGCTGGGCTGGGCTGGTTTGGAAGGCAAGAAAGGCTGTTCCCTGGCAAGTGGTATTCTTTGCACCTCTTTCGAGGGGCCATGGTGGAAGTGGTGGTGGTGGTGGTGGTGTTGGCTCAATTCACTTCACTTTAAAGCTAATGCGTGCGTGCACTGATATGCTAATGTTGTCGACGATTCGTCGTCATTGTCGACATTATGAATATGGCCAAGTTGTTGGCAGTTAATGCTGTTGATATAGGCAATATAGCCACCATATAAACATATACACCTACATACATACCTACCAGCATGTGCATATATATAAGGGGCTCTTGTGGACACATTTAAGTCTCCCCGTCCATTCTGTGTATAAAATGTCCCATTTCATATATTTACTCCGATTGCTTGTAAAAGACCCTTCCAAAGAAGGCTTGACAAGCAGTCAAACCGCTGAGATGAAATAAAAAATGACCAAAAACAAAAGAGAAGTTGGCAAAATTACAAAAACAAAAAAAACCCTCAAATTCACTGCAAATTCGTGAGGCTAAAGCGCATTTTTATGTACATTCCCATTCATTAAATAAATCATTTATGAATTATGACTTTATTTTGTATTTAGTTTTCAACCAACAAAAGAAAAAAGGACAAAAATCTCCAAACCAAGAAAACGTTGGCAAATGGCAAAGTTCTCGACACTCTCTCCGTCTCTTTTCTTTGCATTGGTTAATGGGGAATTCCAATATTTTTTATAATTTTATTCAAGTTCAATATGCAACATATCAAATATTCCACTATCCCCTAGCGGTAGGTATAAACCACCATAGGATAGTGGAATATTTCCGGTATTTCTACAGACCTGATGGAATATTTCTGGCATCACTACAGAAAGAGGCGAAGTATCATTGCGTTCATCTGGCCGCAGGCCTAGGACTCGTACACACTTCGAAAGCCTGGCAGGACCGGCAAGGCAAGCTATATGGTACCAAAGGCCTATAGACCTATAAGCCTTACGCCATTTCTTCCAGTAATCATGGATACCATGGCAAAGAGTTGGACATCGGGCAAACTATTGGGTTGCCCAAAAAAGTAATTGCGGATTTTTCATATAGTCGGCGTTGACAAATTTTTTCACAGCTTGTGACTCTGTAATTGCATTCTTTCTTCTGTCAGTTATCAGCTGTTACTTTTAGATTGCTTTAGAAAAAAAAGTGTAAAAAAAGGATATTTGATTAAAGTTCATTCTAAGTTTTATTAAAAAAGCATTTACTTTCTTTTAAAAAATCCGCAATTACTTTTTGGGCAACCTACTAAGCATGTCTATGTCAAGGGAAGGTCGGTAGAGACCACGCTGCACATGTTGTGCCTAAAATAGAAGAATCCTTCGAAGCCTAGATGTACACTTTTCCGGTATGCATTGACATCGAAGAGGCCTTAAATAATGTGAGGTTGTCGGTCCTCACATTATATAAGGCCTCATTCAATCCAATCCTTAGAACAGTACCGGCCGAACCGGGTCTGCAGAGATTGGATAAACCACATTCTAAGGATTGCATGGATAAATTGTGGGTCCCATAACATATAGATCATGGACAAAGTGGCACGGGGTACTCTACAGGAGGCCATTGATCAGATTAGATCAATACTTGGATGGATGAAGTGCAACATAGGGACCAAACAACAGGTCAGGCGGGGTGATGAGGACTATTCTAGATATCCGGCCCATAGACACAGTATGAGCCAGTCACTGCTATGAAACTGAAGGCGATGGGATAATGGATAGAGAATAGGAGCGCCATTGTATCTTCGCGATATTATCGGGGCAACAAGAGGAAACCTGAATGAATTGAAGTTCAATCGAGTTCAAGGCACAGCTGTCAACGGCATAGTCTGGTATTGTCATCTGTGAGACTAGAGACTATGGGAGAATGGATAGAGGACGCAGCAGTTTCATCGCGATATAATCGAGACTACAATAGGAAACCTGTATGGAATGGAAGAGGTCGAGTGCAAGGGACTGCTGCCCACGGCATAGTCTGGTATTGGCATCTGGCTGTTCATGCTATACGCATGGATCAAAGCTAAAAGACAGGGTTGGTCTTGGGGTCTATGTGGAAAACCCAATGACTGAGATCTGTTTCCGAGTGCCTGACAATAATACGGGTCTGCAGGCAAAGATCTGGGACATCAAGAAATGCGTCAGGTAGCATGACAAGGACATCAAGTGTGAACATCATTACAAACAGTAAACTGTCCTTCAGGACTATAACAACCAAGACAGTAGGGTAGGTAAGGGGCAGTCTAGAAGTGAAACATGGAGATTAACATCTTCTCTAAGAATAGCCCGATCCACATCGTTTGAGCGAACAAAAGGGCAACGAATTGGGGGCTAAATAGCTGCCATCAGTAAACTTAAGAAATCTTTCGGGCGACACTGCCCCAGTTTAGAGCACGGTCAAAAAACTCGCATATATTGGGTTGCCCAAAAAGTAATTGCGGATTTTTTAAAAGAAAGTAAATGCATTTTTAATAAAACTTAAGCGGTGGTTATCCTCTCCTAATGCTGGCGACATTTGTGAGGAACTACGCCATTTGAAAAAATGGTATGACAGTCATGTAAAACTTTTCTCCCAAGAGGTGTCGCACTGCGGCACAACATTTGGACTTGGCTATAAAAGGAGGCCCCTTATAATTGAGCTCAAATTTGAATAGGGCAGCAGTCATTGATATGTAAGAAGTTTGCCCCTGTTCCCTAATGGAATGTTCATGGGCAAATTTGTTGTTGTTGTTATGCTCAACACTCTGATATGAATGGCGATCGTATGAATTCTCGTACCTTAATTTGTATGCTTCGCGTACCACCGCTTTTAACATCATTTTTACCCATGGCGGTGTTATGAGTAAATGTAAGACGACACACAGCACATTGACCCGAATCCTAATTATGGTGAGATGAGAAAACCCATTTATTTTAACAAAAATATATTTTAACTTTGCTTATATTTACTTTCGTTTCTGATTAAAAATTTTTACTATTTTTGTGATTGCGTTGTTTCTGTCAAAAACTCATCATACCACCGCATATGCAACAGACACATCAGCATAAGTATTTGCGGTGGTAGTTTCAACTCAGGCAACACTCGTTTGCTTGAAAGCGATACAATCACCTACCCATAGGTTGGGTTAGGTAAGGTTGAAAAGAGGGTGTAGGTATTGATCTGCCCCATGCCACTATGGACATACACCTAAGCTAGTAAGCGGCTTGTTGTGCGCTCTAAATACAAAAAGAGCAACCTCGAAAAAGAAAATTTCAAATTAGGAATTCCGTGCAACTTACAAAATCCTTTATTGTTTTGCATGCCAGTTCCCTAAGTGCCGGGCAATGACAGAAGGAAGCCTCCAACGTCTCATCTTCCACGCATACCCTACACATGCTATCACTTGCCGCACCGATTTTACCTAAGTGAGCTTGCATTCTAATGTGTCCCGTTAATACACCAATTGCTATACTGAGTACCTTCTTACTGCCTTTCAATAATAGCCTCGTCTTCTCACTATATGGATCCCCCCATAGGATTTTCGCCGTCCTACCGACCGTTTCGTTGTTCCACAGTGCTGCATGCGCATTCGTCGCCCACGCCCTTAACTCGAACTGCGTCGACCCGAAAGATTTCGGTTTAACCAAGTTTATTGACGACAGTCCTCTGGTTTTCACCCCTAAATCGTCTGCCCTTTCATTCCCCCTTACTCCGTTATGGCCCGGCACCCAAACGATGCGGATTTTGCAATTCTCAGAGAAGGCGTTAATCGCCGATATACACCGCAAGATTGTTCGTGATCTTACCGTTCTGGTTGTTATTGCCTTTATGACAATTTTACTGTCCGTAAATATGTTTGGAGGTCACCGTAGCGCAGAGGTTAGCATGTCCAACTATGACGCTGAACGCCTGGGTTCGAATCCTGTTAGGACCTACAGAACATTTTTCAGCGGTGGTTATCTCCTCCTAATGCTGGCGACATTTGTGAGGTACTTTGCCATGTAAAAACTTCTCCACAATGTGGTGTCGCTCTGCGGCACGCCTTTCAGACTCGGCTATAAAAAGGAGGTCCCTTATCATTGAGCATAAAATTGAATCGGACAGCACTCTTTGATTTGTGAAAAGTTGGCCCCAGTTCCTTAATGGAATGTTCATGTTGCAATGGTGTTCACATTCGACGTCCTAGCGTGTGTGCATCTCCGCCTGCAGGACCATATTATGGTCAGACAGTCTAAAACAGATCTCAGTCCCTGAGTTCTCAAAGTAGACCCCCAGAGGCAGCCACTGCGGTTGTGAGACTTAAAGCGATGGGAGAATGAATTGAGGATAGTAGCAGCTCATACCATCGCGTTATAATCGAGGCAACAATAGGGAACCTGGAAGAGGTTTCCGATCGGATAACTGAGATGAAACATGAGGTCGAGTGCAAGGCACTGCTGCCAGCGGTACAGTCTTGGATTGACGGAACCCTAGTATTGCCATTTGGAAGATTATGTTACACCTACCCATAAGCACAACCGCAAAATCATTTGTGTTCTTGTACAAGGCGTTTGCGTTGAATGGATACATAGGTTGCGTTGATTCAAAAAGACAAATATTTTTGCGATGTACCGCAAATTCGATGCCACGCTGCAGATCTCTGGACTACACATAGTCCGAGCACGCTCATCCACCTGATAGAACCGAACAATATCTCTGGTAAAAGAATTTACGTAGACTTCTATACAGATGGTTGCAGATGGGATGACCACGTGAGCTTTGGGATGTACTCTGAAGAACTAGGACTGGTCATATCGAGAAGGTTACCCGACCACTGTATCAAGCGAATATCCTTGCAATTAAACGGTGGATTGGCTAAGATATAATGTCATAATGACGATTGTCATTAATATCTTCTCTGACGGATAGGTAGCCCTTAAATTTCTTGGGGAATATATTTCTGGATTTAAAAGCCACTCTTGACTATCCCAACTCTATGAATGAGTTGGCTGAAAAGTTCAAAATTTTGCATGTTCTTGGTGCAGGGCTACAGAGACATTCCAGAGAGTTGTAGAGCAGATGAGCTTGTAAGACTAGCAACTACCAAATAAGTTAAAGGTCAACTGGAATCTGTGAGTATGCCTCTAGCGACATAGAAGCTAAGTCTTTAGGATCAGGTCCGAAGGGCAACGAATGACGGATGGTCACAAAGGGGTTCCAAAGGAAGTCAAAAGTTATGTGGTTTAATCTAGACTTGAAGAGGTCTATCGCCTTGCTGTCACTGGCTAGAAAAGACGACTCAGTCATTGTGTCTGTCATGACAGGTCACATTCTAATTGGAAAACATGCTGATACACTAAAGGTTGCAAGTAACAATTTTTAAAGCTTTTAAGAAGTCGAGGAACAAAAAACTATGGAACATCTGCTTGTATGTACTGGCCGGCAAAAGAACTCTCACCTCAAAGATGGCTGAAAAGTTCAAAATTTCGCCTGTTCTTGGTGCAGGTCTGCAGAGACATTCCAGAGAGTCGTAGAGCAGATGAGCTTGTAAGACTAGCAACTACCATACAAATTTAAGGTCAACAGGAATCTGTGAGTATGCCTCTAGCGACATGGAGGTTAAGTCTTCAGGAACAGATGCGAAGGGCAACGAATGACGGATGGTCACAAAGGGGAGATTGTGAACTTTTCAAAGTTATGTGGTTTAATCTAGACTTGAAGAGGTCTATCGCCTTGCTGTCGCTGGCTAGAACAGACGACTCAGTCATTGTGTCTGTCATGACAGGTCACTGTCTGATTGGAAAACATGCTGATACACTAAAGGTTGCAAGTAACAATTTTTAAAGCTTTTAAGAAGTCAAGGAAGAGAAAAATGTGGAATAACTGCTGGGTGCCCGTATGCACGGGCAAGCAAAAGAACTCTCACCTCAATCTATTAACAGACGCTCCCATGCGAGGGCTATATATTCTGTGTGTGTAAGATTTTTCTCTTCTAAGGAAATTTTAATCTTAAGGCCAAATATCTCATCTCTATCTTCATTAGATTTTTAACGGCTTTCAGTCAGGCTCATGCAAAATATTTTAATACTTAATGAAAATGTGTTATCCACTCTAAGAATTCGACATAAATTCTGCTTGAAAGAACTGATGACTGTGTTATGAACTCCAAGAGCTTTTGCTTTCTTTCATTAAAATGAAATTGAATGGTCTATAACTTATCATAACTTCTGAGATAATATCAAACAATTAAAAAGTTTAAACTATGTGTGCAGACAATCATCAAAACAAGCCCCCTCTTCCCAGTCACCAAGCAAGAAAACTCGGTTGATTATAGATTTTTTTCTTCGCCATAGAAGAAAATAACCGTCAACTGCAACGCCACCATCAACGAACCAATGAAGTGATTAAGGCTTGCCTTGATGCAAACTGGCAGCCATCATTATAAGGCGCTACTGGCAACTTCCCAAGAGAAGTGCCTCAGAAATTGTGGCTCAAAGGCGCACCTTAGTTATATGAGATTTTGTTATTTACTATAAATTTTTTTATAAATATTTAATTAGATTGCGCTGAAGAGTAAAAAACACTAAAATAATAGCGAAAATGCCTGAAATTAGACAGTGCACAAAATGCATAGCAAATGAGCGAATGAGTGCAACCATATTGGCTGCCATGCACCATGACAACAGCCACCGCATAGGAATGTTGGCCTTTTTAAGATGGTATAACCAAACCAAAACTCTTAAAGTTAATTAAAAACAAGTAAAAGCGTGCTAAGTTCGGCCGGGCCGAATCTTATATACCCTCCACCATGGATCGCATTTGTCGAGTTCTTTTCCCGGCATCTCTTCTTAGGCAAAAAAAAGGATACAAGAAAAGATTTGCTCTGCGATTAGAGCGATATTAAGATATGGTCCGGTTTGGACCACAATTAAATTATATTTATGTTGGAGACCTGTGTAAAATGTCAGCCAATTCGAATAGGAATTGTGCTCTTTGTGGGCTCAAGAAGTAAAATAGAGAGATCGATTTATATGGGAGCTGTATCGGGCTATAGACCGATTCAGACCATAATAAACACGTATGTTAATGGTCATGAGAGAGTCCGTCGTACAAAATTTCAGGCAAATCGGATAATAATTGCGACCTCTAGAGGCTCAAGAAGTCAAGATCCCAGATCGATTTATATGGCAGCTATATCAGGTTATGGACCGATTTGAACCATACTTGGCACAGTTGTTGGATATAATAACGAAATACTACGTGCCAAAATTCTTTCAAATTGGTTAAGAATTGCGCCCTCTAGAGGCTCAAGAAGTCAAGACCCAAGATCGGTTTATATGACAGCTATATAAGGTGATAGACCGATTTGAACCATACTTAGCACAGTTGTTGGATATCATAACAAAACGCGTCGTGCAAAATTTCATTCCAATCGGATAAGAATTGCGCACTCTAGAGGCTCAAGAAGTCAAGACCCAAGATCGGTTTATATGGCAGCTATATCAGGTTAGGGACCGATTTGAACCATACTTGGCACAGTTGTTGGATATCATAACAAAACACGTAGTGGAAAATTTCATCCCAATCGGATAAGAATTGCGCACTCTAGAGCCTCAAGAAGTCAAGACCCTAGATCGGTTTATATGGCAGCTATATCAAAACATGGACCGATATGGCCCATTTACAATACCAACCGACCTACACTAATAAGAAGTATTTGTGCAAAATTTCAAGCGGCTAGCTTTACTCCTTCGGAAGTTAGCGTGCTTTCGACAGACAGACGGACGGACAGACGGACGGACGGACGGACGGACGGACGGACAGACGGACGGACATGGCTAGATCGACATAAAATTTCACGACGATCAAGAATATATATACTTTATGGGGTCTAAGACGAATATTTCGAGTAGTTACAATCAAAATGACGAAATTAGTATACCCCCCATCTTATGGTGGAGGGTATAAAAATATATATATAAATTAAGTCCTCTTCTCCCCTTTTGCCAAAAAAAAAGATAGCTGATAAGCTAGAAATGGCTGCTTTAGCTTTTATGAAAATAATGAGAAAATACATTGTATTTGGACATTCATGGCGGCCAAATTGAACAATCGGTTCATGCTCTGTGCTATCTTTAATTAATCTAAGAAAAACATAAACATTTCATAAATAGAGCGATAAAATTCTTTTTTGATTGAATTTTCGGATTAAGTTTGGCTAGCTTAACTACACTAACTGACTCCCAGCTTAAGCACATGTATGTCTAGTTGCATATAATTTTCTCATATACCTAAGGGAAGGAGAGTCTTAGGAGTCATTCTCGTTCCAAAAGAAGGAAAACCATACCACACGACATTGATGGAGCTATGCATTTAAATTTTTTTTTTTTTTTTTTATTTATTCTTTATTTTAAATAATTACAATTTTGTTTTAATTTATTATACCCACCACCATAGGATGGGGATATAACAATTTAGTCATTCTGTGGTAACATCTCGATATATTGAGCTAGGACCCCATCTTCTTAACATATAAAATTAAATTTTTGTTAGTTTGTTCCGTATAGACTCAAAAACGGCTGAACCGATTACCTTGAAATTTTGGCAGATTATGTAGGTCAATCTAAAAGTAAACAGAGGCTACATAATTTTTTGATATCGGGAGGGGGGCGGACCCTCCCCCTTATCCCAAAAGTACTACCCAAAAATAAAAGTGGATCGATCGGGTCAATATGGAATTCAAATGAAAGGTATTTAAGGGTAGAGTATGAATTTCATAATAAAAGTTGGGTCCAAGTACCTGGGGGGCCGCCCCAGCCCCAAAACCCCCTAAAATAGGTTTATTCGACGATCATGACAATAGGGTACTCAAATGACAAGTATCCGGGAGTAGATTACGAATATGTTCAGCAAGAAGAAATATGCTCTATAATTTGTTGATATCGGAAGGGGGCGAGCCGTCCCCGTTACCTCAATAATACCACCCAAAATCACAAGTGGACCGATAAAGACAATATGGATATCAAATGATAGGTATTGAAGAGTAGAATACGAATATGGTATTAAAAATTGGCTCCAAGTACCCAAGAAGTCGCCCAAACCCCAAAATGTCTAAAAACAGATAAATTGATCGCCCATATCAACATGGTGCTTAAAGGAAAATATTTGGGAGTAGATTACGAATCTGACATACCAAATCAGATCGAAGTGTAGGAGGTCACCCCACCCCCAAAAACTCCCCAAATGGGCATATGACCCATCATGACTATATGGGACTCGGTTTGTTTGTTTGTTCCGTAGAATCAAAAAAGAAAACATACACTATATAATTTTTAGATATCGGATGATGGCTGACCCTCCCTCTTACACCAAAAACGCTACACAAAACCAAAAGAGGATTGATGGGCACAACATGGGTATCAAATGAAAGGCATTGGAGACTAGAAAATGAAAATCATACCCAACCCAAAAACTCCTCTAAACAGAAATATTCGACGTTCCTATCAATATGGGACTCAAATGAAAAATATCCGGCATTAGATTACAAATATGGCATAAACAATTTGGTCCAAGTAATGGGAGGTCGCCTCACCCCCCAAATACCCCCAAATGGCCATATCAGCCGACCATGGCTATATAGGATTCAAATGAAAGATATTTGGGAGTAGATTAAAATTTGCGTTCAACTCAAGGTTGCTCTTTTTCTCCTAAAACTACGATGAATAGAGCAATTGACCCATTATGACAATATGGGACTCAAATGAATGGTATTTGAGAGTAGAAAACGAATTTGATATCCAATTTTAGGGGTACGCCCTAAATCACCCTTAAACTGAATTTTATGTCCGACTATAGCAATATGGAGCTCAAATCAACGGTATTTGGGAGTAAAGATCGAATTTGATATCTATTTTCAGGGCAAAGTGCCGGTGGCCTCCCCAGCCCAAAAAAAAAAAAAGGTTTCTATTGTTGGGGACGGGTGCCACGGGCACAGCCCAAAACCCCTTCAAATGGATATATAGATCAATCACGGCAATATAAAGCCATATGTTTGGAGCCGTCCCACCTCAAAATACCTCCCTATTATATAAAAGCTATTTGGGTGGATATTTATTGATTTTCGGGAAATTTAAATTCATTTTCAGGACAAAGACCCTGGGGTCCATTTTCGGGACAAAGACCCTGGGGACAAAGACCCTGGGGACAAAGACCCTGGGGACAAAGACCCTGGGGAAAAATACCCTGGGGTCATGACATTATGGGACTCATACGAAATGTTTCTGAAAGTAGAGCACGAATCCTATATTTACTTTGATGGCCAAGTGACCACCCCCGAAAAATCCCCTAAACCCAAAATATTTACCAATACAGTAATATGGGGCTTAAAGGAAAGACATTTGGGAATAGAGTAAAAATTTGCCAAGGGACCGAGCGGGGGTAAACTTTTCATACATCAATGAGTGCTTTCCGCTTCAAGTTGAGTTTATCATATATTAAAGAAGGCGCAGCGAAGCGGGCCCTGTCCAGCTTGTTAAGTATAAATATTCTTGACCGCCTCGACATCTGAGAAGATCTAGACTTGTTCGTCCGTCCGTCTGTCGAAATCACGATACCAATCGAAAGGGTAGAGCTAGCCGCTTGAAATTTTGCACATATACTTTATATTGATATCGGTCATTGGGGATTGCAAAAGGGCCATATCGGTTCAGAGTTGAATATAGCTCCTATATAATTTTGCACATAATGTTCTGTTATGACTTCCCACAACTGTGCCAAGAACAGTTCAAATCGGTCCGTAACCTGATATAGCTCCCATATAAACCGATCTCCCGATTTGACTTCTTGAGCCCCTGGAAGCCTCAATTTTTGTCCGATTTGGCTGAAATTTTGCACCTGGTGTTTTAATGTTATTTTCAACACTTGCGCTTAGTATGATTTAAGTATTTATCTAAGTATTTATCGGTATGTGTATGGCTTAGTATGCCGCAAATCGGTACATAACCTGATATAGGTGTCATATAAACCGATCTGTGATCTTGACTTCTTAACCCTCTAGAGCGCGCAGTTATTATTCAAGTTGGGTGAAATTTTGTACAACGGCTTCTCCCATGACCTTCAGCATATATGTGAAATACGGTCTGAATCGATCTATATCGATATCGATGAATTCTACACTCAAATACCCTTTATTTAAGCCCATATTGCCATGCTCAGTAAATAAGTCCCGTTTGGAACGTGTTTTGAGGAAGGGTGGACCCCCTGAAACTTGGTCCCATATATGGATATCAGATTCGTATTCTACTCGCAAATACCTTCCATATTGCCATGGTCGGTAATAACGTCCGATTTAGGGGTGTTTTGGAGGTTGGGGTGCTCCCCCTAACACTTGGTCCGACAATTGGATATCAGATACGTTTTCTTATCCTAAATACCTTTCATTTGAGTCTCATATTGTCGTGATTGGTGTTAATATATATTTGGTAGGTTTTAGAGTGGGACGGGCCCCTTAGGTGCCCCATCCAAAAATTGTATACCAAATTTTTGTTTATAGGTTAGAGAGCACACAAAATTTAGCTTAAATCATACCATCCATCTCCGAGAGATGGCGTTTCTGAAAATTAGGGTAAGGGGGAGGGTCCGCTCCCCCTTCATATATCAAAAAATTTAGTACCCTATATTCACCGAGGCAACATTATGCACCATCTGTGAAAATTTCTAGAAAATCGGTTCAGACGTTTCTGAGTCTATAAGGAACACACAAACAAACCTGCATACAAACATAAATTGATGTTTATATATAAGACTAGTGTTGTAGCTTGAGTTCTAATAAATACAATATTTTATTTTATTTTACTTTTTTTTATTTTATTTTAATTTATTTTATTTTATTTTACTTTATTGTATTTTATTTTATTTTATTTTATTTTATTTTATTTTATTTTATTTTATTTTATTTTATTTTATTTTATTTTATTTTATTTTATTTTATTTTATTTTATTTTATTTTATTTTATTTTTATTTTATTTTATTTTATTTTATTTTATTTTATTTTATTTTATTTTATTTTATTTTTTATTTTATTTTATTTTAATTTATTTTATTTTTTTTATTTTGTTTTATTTTATTTTATTTTATTTTATTTTATTTTATTTTATTTTATTTTATTTTATTTTATTTTATTTTATTTTATTTTATATTATTTTATTTTATTTTATTTTATTTCTTTTTTATTTTATTTTATTTTATTTTATTTTATTTTATTTTATTTTATTTTATTTTATTTTATTTTATTTTATTTTATTTTATTTTATTTTATTTTGTTTTATTTTATTTTATTTTATTTTATTTTATTTTATTTTATTTTATTTTATTTTATTTTATTTTATTTCATATTATTTTATTTTTTTTTTATTTTATTTTATTTTATTTTTTTTTTTATTTTATTTTATTTTATTTCATTTCATTTTATTTTATTTACAAAAAAAAGCAATATTCGTGTTTCAAACCCATTTTGATAAATGCCTGGTCATCATTAACACCAATGTTCAGTGCAGTGGAAAATTTACGCCATTGTCTTTTTTCCAATTCAGGGCTAATTCAAACCTCAGTCGAAACCTGCCCTTTAGCTGCCCCTAACAACTAATAGAGAAAAAACAGTATGGCAGCCTGTGCATTCCAAAACAGCAATTATAGGCACAGAAACAACAAAATTCTATGGTTGTTAACAATAAATATGCATACCAACCCAATGGCTATGTTGCTAGCCTTAGAGTCGGAAAGAAACACAACCAAAAACAAGCAAGGACCTTTAACATATTACGACTAATATGTGTTGTTTTCTCCTTCTCAGAGATATGTACATCGTTGGGCACATGACCTGTACATATGAACTCTGTTTATATCCTTTAACTACATATCCTTGTTGCCTACTATCTACCAAAGCAAATAATGGAACACCAATAATAACAAGCAAAGCTTTTGACATATCCAAGGACCAGTTTTAACTGTTTGTTTTAGCCTTTTTCTATGGATATGGTCAACACCATGTATACAACTACCATACATTTAAGTGACTAATTTTTTTTCTAGCTGCTAGTATTTCTTTTTTCCATGGGTAAACATAATAATTACATTTAATTGACATCACTGAACATTAAATTTAAATTATACACCTCTTTTTGTGTATTTAATGGTGTAGCCATATAGGGCCAAAAAGAGAGGATGAGGGGTTTTTTTATATTAAGCTCCCATTGTGTTTTTTTCATAGAAAACAAGAAGCAATGGAATCCAAGCAATATGTTATAAAGCGTTAAAGAGTTAGGCACATCCATGGGTCTATTTCCTCCCACATATAAGACGAGAGGGCATTTCAGAGAAGAATCTTCGTGAAGAATCTTAAAACTACTGGAAATTTACTACTAAACCTTCAAATCAAAATTTTATCGTTTCGAAGATATTAAAAACATTTCCATATCGCACCCCAGAATTACCCTCTTCCTCAAAAAAACTACCTTGACAAAGTCCTCCCCCATTAACTGCTGTATTTAAATTGTTATCGGCCATAATGGCCGAACACCATTGAAATGAAAGCTAAAAGCAAAAACTACCCCCCATATATGGGTGGCAATATCAAATCCCTACTGCTTGCTCTGAGTTGGGGTTGGGGATTTTTATGCACATCTTCAACCATTTTGAATACGAAAAGGCCGTAACAGAATGTCATCCATGAGGGTTGAAGGCCATTAAAAGAATCTTAGCCACTGCCATTGGTCTATAAATTTCAAAACCATTTGCATAGACATTCATTTACTTTAGCCATTTAGAAAAATGATTTATTGCCCAAATGCACAACAAAAACCCCCAGCCCATTAGAACTGACTTTCTCTATGCAATGCAAAAACTATGCAATTTTTTCCAAGTTAGATACCTAGTTAAAATATATCCCTATTCCTGCTACTTTGGATTTTATCATTGTTTGTCTCTCATTCCAACAAACCTGCCCCCTGCTCAGATTTGAAGCATTGATTGGCTTAGTTCACAAAAAAGTTAGCGATGTCTGTGCCGAGATAAAAATCCATAGTTTTTCATTTTTCCACCTTAATTTGCAGTTGGCCAATTTTAAACAAGAACAAAAATGGTAAACATTAGCCAGCTATTGCTGAGGGTGTGTGTGTGTGTGTGGAAAGAAAACCAAGTTAGAACAAGTAAAAGTGTGCTAAGTTCGGCCGGGCCGAATCTTATATACCCTCCACCATGGATCGCATTTGTCGAGTTCTTTTCCCGGCATCTCTTCTTAGGCAAAAAAGGATATAAGAAGAGAGTTGCTCTGCTATTAAAACGATATCAAGATATGATCCGGTTCGGACCACAATTAAATTATATGTTGGAGACCTGTGTAAAATTTCAGCCAATTCGTATAAGAATTGCGCCCATTGGGGCTCACGAAGTAAAATAGAGAGAACGATTTATATGGGATCTGTATCGGGCTATAGACCGATTCAGACCATAATAAACACTTTTGTTGATGGTCATGAGAGGACCCGTCGTACAAAATTTCAGGCATATCGGATAATAATTGCGACCTCTAGGGGTCAAGAAGTCAAGATCCCAGATCGGTTTATATGGCAGTTATATCAGGTTATGATCCTATTTGAACCTTATTTGACACAGTTCTTGGATATCATAACGAAATACTTCGTGCAAAAATTCATTCAAATCGGATAAGAATAGTGCCCTCTAGAGGCTCAAGAAGTCAAGACCCAAGATCGGTTTATATGGCAGCTATATCAGGTTGTCGACCGATTTAAACCATACTTGGCACAGTTGTTGGATATCATAACGAAATACTTCGTGCAAAAATTCATTCAAATCGGATAAGAATTGTGCCCTTTAGAGGCTCAAGAAGTCAAGACCCAAGATCGGTTTATATGGCAGCTATATCAGGTTATGGACCGATTTGAACCATACTTAGCACAGTTATTGGATATAATAACAAAACACGTCGTGCAAAATTTCATTTCAATCGGATAAGAATTGCGCACTCTAGAGGCTCAAGAAGTCAAGACCCAAGATCGGTTTATATGGCAGCTATATCAGGTTATGGACCGAATTGAACCATACTTGGCACAGTTGTTGGATATAATAACAAAGCACGTCGTGCAAAAATTCATTCCAATCGGATAGGAATTGCGCCCTCTAGAAGCTCAAGAAGTCAAGACCCAAGATCGGTTTATATGGCAGCTATTTCAGAATAGGGACCGATTTGAACCACACTTGGCACAGTTGTTGAATATCATAACAAAAAACGTCGTGCAAAATTTCATTCAAATCGGATAAAAATTGCGCCCTCTAGAGGCTCAGGAAGTCAAGACCCAAGATCGGTTTATATGGTAGCTATATCAAAACATGGACCGACATGGCCCATTTACAATACCAACCGACCTACACTAATAGGAAGTATTTTTGCAAAATTTCAAGCGGCTAGCTTTACTCCTTCGGAAGTTAGCGTGGTTTCAAAAGACATAAGGACGGACGAACAGACGGACGGACATGGCTAGATCGACATAAAATGTCGCGACGATCAAGAATATATATACTTTATGGGGTCTCAGACGAATATTTCGAGTTGTTACAAACAGAATGAGGAAATTAGTATACCCCCCCATCCTATGGTGGAGGGTATAAAAACAGGTTGTAAAATTATTTACAAAATAGTTACAGGTCTTTGGCGTTTTATGACCATCATCAATGGTCTGTGCCTAATGGTGTTCTCCCATACTTGTAAAAGCTCTGCACTGGTTCTGGCCACTGAACACTATGATTAAACATAATTAATTTTCACAAAATTACCCTCCATTCAGGCGCTGTTTTGCGGTAATACAATAGGCGACCAAAGGACAGCAAAGAAGATTTTTGTGACGCCGGTGTTAGAGGAAATGTCGCACTTGAAAAATTAAGTGCCTTATATATACCTTATGGCGTCTTAGACGCATATTTCGAGGTGTTACAAACAGAATGATGAAATTAGTGTACCCCCATCCTATGGTGGGGGGCATAAAAAGACTAAATGATGGCTATTTAATAGGTAGTCATATAGTCATTTAAAGACAACTACCACATCATGATCAATGTTATAGGTATTAAGCCACTTCAAGCGAGTAAAACTATCATTTAAACTAGCGCCATCTATTGGCTGTGTACAATTGGATCAATTGAATGGAAACGCCAACACGATCAAAGAGAGAGCGGAGTGATCAAAATTGATCGATTTGCATTTATCTTTGTTATGACAACACATCGATCCTTTTAATTAGGCCGTCCCTTACACATAATACCCCAAATAGGATGTATTTGTTGATCTCGGCAATTTGGATCTCAAATAAAGGGTATTTGATTGTGGAGCACGATGCTGATATTTTTTTTGGCAGTGCCAACCCCCGAAACACCCTGCAAACCAGACATATTTGCCGACTATGAGAGTAGAGTAGGCATCTGATATCCAATTTTTGGGGCAAAGGGTATGGCTACCCCTATCCACCACCAAAACCAAACCGTAAATATTTACCGACCATGTCAATATGTGGCCCAAATACAAAGTAGTTGGGAATAGAGAACAAATTTTATATCCACATTCGAGACGATATGCTTTGGGGGGATTGAAGTTTCTATCGAAATAGTCTGATTTAATCAAACTGGTCGAACTGCAAATTGAATCATATGATCAATGTTATAGGCTTTAAGCCACTTCAAGCGAGTAGAACTACCATTTAATCTAGCGCCATCTATTGGCTGTTTACAATTGGATCAATTGAATGGAGACGCCAACACGATCAAAGAGAGGGCGAAGTGATCAAAATGGATCGAATTGCATTTATCTTTGTTATGACAACACATCGATCCTTTGAATTAGACCGTCCCTTCCATATAATACCCGAAAGAGGACGTATTTGTAGACCTTGGAATAGGCATTTTTTTTTACAAAAATTGGACAAATTCTTCTTGTTCCCAAAACGCAACCTTAAACCTTCCATTTGGCTTTATGTTGTTATTACCTCATATGCCTTCTAAGCTCATGCAAACAATTTTTTACTTGAAACTTATTTTGTTTGGTGCACCAATATATGAAGCCTTCACAGCTTATTCACTAAAAAATGTTAATTTCTAAACCATCTTTGCCCGAAATGGGTACTTAAATTGCCAAGGGGTTGTCTTTACCCACTCTCAAACGGCAGATTTTTATACCCTCCACCATAAGATGGGGGGTATACTAATTTCGTCATTCTGTTTGTAACTACTCGAAATATTCGTCTGAGACCCCATAAAGTATATATATTCTTGATCGTCGCGAAATTTTATGTCGATCTAGCCATGTCCGTCCGTCCGTCCGTCTGTCTGTCGAAAGCACGCTAACTTCCGAAGGAGTAAAGCTAGCCGCTTGAAATTTTGCACAAATACTGCCATATCGGTCCATGTTTTGATATAGCTGCCATATAAACCGATCTAGGGTCTTGACTTCTTGAGCCTCTAGAGTGCGCAATTCTTATCCGATTGGAATGAAATTTTGCACGACGTGTTTTGTTATGATACCCAACAACTGTGCCAAGTATGGTTCAAATCGGTTCATAACCTGATATAGCTGCCATATAAACCGATCTTGGGTCTTGACTTCTTAAGCCTCCAGCGTGCACAATTCTTATCCGATTTGAATGAGTTTTTGCACGAAGTATTTCGTCATGATATCCAACAACTGTGCCAAGTATGGTTCAAATCAGTCCATAACCTGATATAGCTGTCATATAAACAGATCTGGGGATTTGACTTCTTGAGCTTCTAGAGGGCGCAATTCCTATCCGATTTGGCTGAAATTTTGCATGACGTATTTTATTTTTACTTTTAACAACTGTGTCAAATAAGGTTCAAATCGGTTCATAACCTGGTATAGCTGCCATATAAACCGATCTGGGATCTTGACTTCTTGACCCCTAGAGGTCGCAATTATTATCCGATATGCCTGAAATTTTGTACGACGGATCCTCTCATGACCATCAACAAACGTGTTTATTATGTTCTGAATCGGTCTATAGCCCGATACAGATCCCATATAAATCGTTCTCTCTATTTTACTTCGTGAGCCCCAATGGGCGCAATTCTTATACGAATTGGCTGAAATTTTACACAGGTCTCCAACATATAATTTAATTGCGGTCCGAACCGGACCATATCTTGATATCGTTTTAATAGCAGAGCAACTCTTTTCTTATATCCTTTTTAGCCTAAGAAGAGATGCCGGGAAAACAATTCGACAAATGCGATCCATGGTGGAGGGTATATAAGATTCGGCCCGGCCGAACTTAGCACGCTTTTATTTGTTTATTAGTTTTTTGATGCTGGACCCCATCTATTGATATTTCAGTTCCTTGCTGTCCCAACCAGTCCAAATATTCCCTAGGGTAGTTTTTTGGTGGAGCTTCCCATGGAGGTTTTTTACTTTAATGGGGTTTTTTGATGGTGTAGGTCCCTAAAACCGGTTCGTCTGTCTGTCCATGTACTCTGCGATCAAGTTCCAGGTCGCATTTATGGTCCGATTGTCATCAAAATGCGCAAGTCTCTTTTTTGGCCCAAGAATGAAGGCTATTGAACCGAAATCGGTTCAGATTTAGATATAGCTTCCATATATATCTTTCATCCGATATGGCCTTTTTAGGCTGTAGAAGCCACAATTTTGGTTCGATCTTTACAAAATTTGGCATGGGGTGTTTTATTCAAAGGCCTCATATGTGTCCAAAATTTCATAAAAATCGGTTCAGATTTAGATATAGCTCCCATATATATCTTTCATCCGATATGGCCTTTTAAGGCTGTGGAAGCCACAATTTTGGTCCGATCTTTACAAAATTTGGCATGGGGTGTTTTATTCAAAGTCCTCATATGTGTGCAAAATTTCATAAAAATCGGTTCAGATTTAGATATAGCTCCCATATATATCTTTCATCCGATATGGCCTTTTAAGGCTGTGGAAGCCACAATTTTCGTCCGATCTTTACAAAATTTGGCATGGGGTGTTTTATTCAAAGTCCTCATATGTGTGAAAAGTTTCGCCACAATCGGTTCAGATTTAGATAAAGCTCCCATATATAACTTTCATCCGATATGGCCTTTTTAGGCTGTAGAAGCCACAATTTTTGTTCGATCTATACAAAATTTGGCATGGGGTGTTTTATTCAAAGTCCTCATATATGTGCAAAGTTTCGCCACAATCGGTTCAGATTTAGATATAGCTCCCATATATAACTTTCATCCGATATGGCCTTTTAATGCTGTAGAAGCCACAATTTTGGTCGGATCTTTACAAAAGTTGGCATGGGGTGTTTTATTTGACGTCTCCTTATGTGTGCAAAATTTCATAAAGATCGGTCCAGATTTAGATATAGCTCCCATATATATGTAACGCCCAATTTGCACTTAAATGGCCGTAGTAGCTACAATTTTCAACCGATCTGCACAACAATTGGCACGGACTGTTTTGTCGCTGCACTTAATATATATGAATTTCATAAAAATCGGTTCAGGTTTGGATATAGCTCCCATATATATATCCTTCATCCGATTTGAACTATTAAAGCTGTAGAAGCCACAATTTTGGTCCGATCTTTAGCAAATTTGGCGTGGAGTCGTTTTTGTGAAGTCTCAATGTATGTGCAATATTTCATAAAAATCGGTTCAGATTTGGATATAGCTCCCATATATATATCCTTCATCCGATTTGAACTATTAAAGCTGTAGAAGCCACAATTTCGGTCCGATCTTTACAAAATTTTGCATGGGGTATTTTATTTGACGTCTTCATATGTGTGCAAAATTTCATAGAAAATCGGTTTAAATTTAGATATAGCTACCATATATATCATTCATCCGATATGGGCTTTTAAGGCTGTAGAATCCACAATTTTCGCCCGATTTTACATGAGATGTTTAAATTGACGTTCCAATACGTGGGCAAAATTTCATTAAAATCAGTCCAAATTTACATATAGCACCAATTAAAAATATTTCATCCGATATGGACTTTGAAGGTAGTAAAAACCCGCACTCCCATATAATCTTTTATCCGATATGGCCTTTTAAAGATGTGGAAATCCAAATCTTTTGTCCTGCAAATTGCAAATTTTGCCCATGAACATTCCACTAAGGAACAGGGGCAAACTTCTCACATATCAATGAGTGCAGTCCGATTCAAGTTTAAGCTCAATGATAAGGGGCCTTCTTTTTTTATAGCCGAGTCCGAACGGCGCACTGCGACACCTCTTTGGAGAGAAGTTTTACATGGCATAGTACCTCACAAATGTTGCCAGCATTAGGAGGGGAAAACCACCGCTGACATTTTTTTTTTCTGATGGTCTCGCCAGGATTCGAACCCAGGCTTTCGGACATGCAAACCTCTGCGCTACGGTGGCCTCTTTTGTCCTATGATAGGAAAATCTTACAAGGTCCTAAATTGCTATTTCAATTGGTATCCAAACTAAAATCTGACTAGATTTCGAGATAAGTTCTAAATATAAAAGGTACTGCATGCACTAGGTGGAGTAGGGTATTATATAGTCGGCACCGCCCGACTTTAGCCTTTCCTTACTGTTTTTTTTGATTCGTTTTCTTTTGATTCGTTTTCTTTTGATTCTAGCCTACTGTTTGGCGTACTATCCACCTAACCACCTAACCACCTATCCAGCAAACCACCTATCCACCTAACCACCTAACCACCTATCCACCTATCCACCTTACCACCTATCCAGCTAACCACCTAACCACCTATCCACCTATCCACCTAACCACCTATCCACCTAACCTACTAACCACTGTTAGACGTACTATCCCAATCAGTCCAATTGTTATCTTATTCTAAATTTCCCATGATCATTCCATTAAGAAACAGGGCATACTTCTCTCATATCAATGAGTGCAGTCCGATTAAAGTTTAAGCTCAATGATAAGATGCCTCCATTAACGCCGAGTCCGAACGAGGTGCCGTATAGCGACACCATTTGGTAAAGAAGTTTTAACATGGCAGGATACCTCACAAATGCAGCCAGCATTAGTAAGGGGACAACCACCGCTGACAATTTTTCTGATGTTTAGGCAGGGATTTGAACCCAGGCGCTCGGCGCCGTTGGCGAACATGCTAACCTCTGCGCCACTGTGGCCTCCTAGGGTTGTTTTTTGGAGGAGCCATGGAGGTTTTGGGCTCATTTAATGGGGCTTTTTGATGATGTGGGTTTACTCCCTGAAACTTATGCTGATGCTTGCCCCAAATTTGTATGACAGAATCGAACTTTACTCGCATATATTGGGTTGCCCAAAAAGTAATTGCGGATTTTTCATACAGTCTGCGTTGACAAATTTTTTCACAGCTTGTGACTCTGTAATTGCATTCTTTCTTCTGTCAGTTATAAGCTGTTACTTTAAGCTTGCTTTAGAAAAAAAGTGTAAAAACAGTATATTTGATTAAAGTTCCTTCTAAGTTTTATTAAAAATGCATTTAATTTCTTTTAAAAAATCCGCAATTACTTTTTGGGCAACCCAATACTTTTCATAAGACTCCCATATTGTCTTCATCAGTTTATATATTTTTCTTGTGTCAATCTCCAGCCCCTTAATTCCCCGACACTTGCCTCAAATATATAAACAAATTCAAGCTCTACTCTCACATTCATTTTATTTGAGTTCTATATTGCCTTGATTAGTTTGGGTTTTCATATTGATTGGGTGACCCATAATTCTCCTTACTCTATGCTTTATGCCACATTTGAACTCTGCTTGTAAATACCTTTTATTTGAGTCCCATATTGCCATGATCATCCTTAATGTCCAATGGTGAGCCTTTTTATGAGTAGGCAGAAAATCTCCACAGACACCACATTAGCCAGCAGGATAAGCAACTTCACATTTCCATCCATAAGTAATATCTGCCTTACTAATGTGTTTTCCCTATCTAACTGTAACAAAAAAACCAATTCGCACTCCCCCTATCTTCAGTTTCCTTAGCTTATATGACATCTACACATGATTGAGTTTCCAAAAAAAACAAACACCCCCTCTCTCTCGAAACAAGGTCATAATGGTTAATTACTTTCCCAACTGTTTAGCTCATCTTCCTGAGTGAGTTTTGTTCTCATTTCCTAGTTGCAACCGCGCCAACTTTGAAAAAATAATTCGATAATTTTTTTTTCTTGGTTATTACTTTATTTGTTGTTTATTTGATTGAATGTAGAGAAGAAATGTTTACTAGTGTGTGAGCTTACATGTGCATGTGTATGTGTGTGTGTCTACACATGAAAGACATTTCTTAAATTTGTTTGAAGTACTTAAACGCAAATTTGCGTGTTTCCAATTTTACTTCTCTGACGCTTTTTCTGTTTCGTACTTTTGGTTTCTTCTTGCAAACGTCATTGCTGTTGCTGTTGCTGTTGTTACGACGAATTTGTATTGAGACCAAACAAAACAATTATGTCGTGTTTGTCGTTTTGTTCTTTCTTGGTTTTCTTCTTCTGTTGTTCAACATTTTATTTTTATTTTTATTTTGTCTTCCAATGGGGCAATTTCACTTTGCTTCTCAGGATCATTGTAACCCCTTATGCCATGAAATAAAAGAGGGCTATTATTTCTTATTTTATTTTCAAAACTATGGCCTTGACTGTGCCATTAATAGATCAATGGGTCAATGCAATAAGAGAATAGTTTGTGGTCGGGACTTCTATGGAAAATTGAGGGGGAATACATATTTTATGAGAACTTTATATAAAGAAAATTTTACTTGTACTAAGAATGTGATAAACTTAAAAAATAACAAGTAAAAGTGTGCTAACTTCAGCCGGGCCGTAACTTGGGAACCCACCACCATGGATTCTGCTAAAAATGTATTCAAAATAAATCTAGTTAATGGGCATATTTTTATTCTACATACCAAACTTTTGTCAATTCAGCAAAAAATAAAGCTTCTAGCAACCGAAGAAGGATGATCGAGAGACCGGTTTATATGGGAGCTATATCAGGTTATAGACCGATTCGGACCGTACTTGGCACAGTTGTTGGAAGCCATAACAGAACACCATATGCCAAATTGTAGCCAAATCGAATAAAAATTGCGGCTTGCAGGGGCTCAAGAAGTCAAATCGGGAGATCGGGTTATAGGGGAGCTATATCCAAATCTGAACCGATATTGCTATTTGTAATCCCCAACAACATATATCAGTAAGAAATAAAATGCAAATTTTGCCCATGAAAATTCCACTAAAGAACAGGGGCAAACTTCTCACATATCAATGAGAGCAGTCCGATTCAAGTTTTAAGCTCAATGATAAAGTGCCTCCTTTTCATATCTGAGTCCAAACGGCGTGCAGCAGTGCGACACCTCTTTGGAGAGAAGTTTTACATGGCATAGTACCTCACAAATGTTGTCAGCATAAGGAGGGGAAAACCACCGCAGAAAATTTTTTCTGATGGTCTCGCCAGGATTCGAACCCAGGCGTTCAGCGTCATAGGCGGACATGCTAACCTCTGCGCTACGGTGGCCTCAGTAAGAAGTACCTTTGCAAAATTTCAAGCGGGCTGGCTTTACATGTTCGACAGCTATCGTGATATCCCCAGACGGATGGACTACCATGGCCAGATCGACTTATAATGTCAAGACGATCAAGTATATGTTTCCTCTATGGGGTTGCAGATCAATATTTCTAAGTGACACAAACGTAATAACTATTGTAGATTAATCCTATGTTAGTTGGCATAAGAAGGTAAATTTTTGTTATTTTCCATCAAAGTTGAAAATAGTGGAAACAAGTAAAAAGGCATTAAGTTCGACCTGACCGAACTTTGAATACCCATCACCTCGGGTATATATATATATTAAAAACCTTTCGTCAAAATACAATAAAAAATGCATCATCTATGATCCCATAGTAGCTATATTTAAATATAGTCCTATCTCCCTCATTTTCAAGAAGGCTATGTAAGGATCTATATATATATATATATATATATATATATATATATATATATATATATATATATATATATATATCTGAACCATATAGAATATGAATGACGAGGAGTTTAACACAGCCTACTGTTTCAAATTTCAGCGAAATCGAATAATAAACGTGCTCTTATTGTCTCAAGAACTTAAATCGAAAAATCGTTACATGTGGCAGCTATGGGTTGCCCAAAAAGTAATTGCGATTTTTTATATAGTCGGCGTTGACAAATTTTTTCACAGCTTGTGACTGTGTAATTGCATTCTTTCTTTTGTCGGTTATCAGCTGTTACTTTTAGCTTGCTTTAGAAAAAAAGTGTAAAAAAGTATATTTGATTAAAGTTCATTCTAAGTTTTATTAAAACTTTAAAAAAATCCGCAATTACTTTTTGGGCAACCCAATATATCCATATATAGCCCGTTCATGTCTATACTCGGTATGAATGTCGAGGATATCGGTATTAAACCGAGATGTCGAAGAGCCTAACACAACTCGCTATACCAAATGTCTGCGAAATCGGACAATAAATGAGCCTATTATGGGCTCAAGACCTTAAGTCAAGAGATCCGTTTATATGACAGCTATATCTAAAATCTAAAGATGTCGAGAGGTCTAACATAACTTATTGTCGCAATTTCAGCGAAACCTGATAATAAATACGCCTTTTATGGACCCAAAACCTTAAGTCGAGGGATCGGTCTATATGACAGCTATATCAAAACCTGTACCGATCTGGGCCATGGATGTTGAGAGGTCTAACATAACTTATTGTCCCAAATTTCTGATAATAAATGCCCCTTTTTTGGGCCCAAAACCGTAAATCGAGAGATCGGTCTATGTGGCAGCTATATCTAAATCTGGACCGATCTGAGCCGTATTGAACTAAGATGTCAAGAGGCCTAACACAACTCACTGTCCCAAAATTCAACGAAATCGTATAATAAGTGTAGCTTTAATGGGCCTAAGGCCTTAAATCAGCAAATCAGTCTATATGGAGGCGATACCAAAAAATCTGTGCAAAGTTTCAGCTCAATTTCTCTATTTTCTAAAGACTGTAGCGTGATTTCAACAGACAGACGGACACACGGACGCACAGACAGAGAAGGACGAACAGACTGACTGACGGACAGACGGACGGACGGACAAACAGACAGACGGACTAACTTACGGACAGACAGACGGTCGGACAGACAGACAGACAGACGGACGGACGGACAGACAGATAGACGGACAGACAGACAGACGGACGGACAGACAGACGGACACACGGACAGACGGAAGGACGGACAGAAGGACGGACAGAAGGACGGACAGAAGGACGGTGTGACGGCCAGACAGACACACGGACTGGCTGACGGACAGACGGACGGACATGCAGACGGACAGACAGACAAACGGACGTACAGACAGACGGACGAACAGACAAATGGACGGACGAACAGACAAACAGACGGACGAACTGAGAGACAGACAGACAGACTAACTGACGGACAGACAGACGTACACACGGACGGACGGACAGACAGAGAGACAGACGGGCGGACAGACAGACAGACGGACGGCAGACGGACGGACAGACGGACGGTGTGACGGCCAGACGTACTGACTGACGGACAGACGGACGGACTTAATCCATCCATAACCTTTTAAGTTCCATAATTGGAAAATTGGTTTATATATCGTGGACTAACATTGCTCATTTGTCACGAAGAAGTTTAGCTGGGAGCTACCAGGCGCGTCCACATGTTGCGGATGGTGTAATGTTCCATACGGAGAAGTTGCAACTGCAGTCGCGGACAATCAACAGTATCGGATGGAGAGTCACAGTGTGAGGCCGGGTGGCTAAGGTAAAAATGAAATTGCAACCAAATGATGCCACTTAAATTTATTTCTTGGACTTCTTTTTAAATTTCCGACATAGGTACTCAAGTACCGGAATGTCCATTACATAAAAATCTCAGAAAAATTCAAATATCAAGATACTAAAGTCGAATAGTGACAACTTCTTTAACTTTGATTAAAATGTTTTTCTCAGTAATCATATAAAAACAACCATTATGGCAAACCTATAACAAACCTTTTAACCTAATCTACTTCACCAAAAACGTCTTCAAAATCTTAAAATTTTTAACACGATTCAAAGAATTCACCTACTTAACTTTAAGATTCTCAAGACCTCTATAGACTTCATTATGTTTTTGCACTCAAATTTGATCCCTACAAACATTTCTCCTCACTTCCAATTGAGTGGTATACTTTTGACTCATTTTCCCCTTTCACCTGCTCTCGCTTCCAATGGGAATGCTATGAAATGAAAATGGAACAGCGCCATATTTGTAAAAGGAATAAACAACCCATACCAACCATTCAAACAACAACCAAAATTCACCAACACATAGATGAAGGGCATTTTAATTCAACTTCAACACCCCTTGTTAAACACCATATGCTACAGTGTGGAGTGAGTTGACTACGCAGTACAATGGTGGTTGTAGTTGTTGTGTATTTACTGTTCATGGTGGTTGATTTGATTCAGTCACCATTAGGGCGGGGCTTCAGTAGGCCTTTAAGTAACCACAAAACATCGCAAGCCATATGGCACAACAAAGAGTACTCAGAATGGCTGAAGAGATGAACTTTTGTGAATTGAAGTGTTTTACTTTCGAATGCGGAAACTTTATTTAATGTAAGATGCTTCTTTTAGCTCAGCATGAGGCAATTAAAGTTTTTTCAACTAAAAGAAAATAATGTGAAAAGTGTATGGTCATTAATCAGTAACAAAATTGTTGAATTAACCAGTCCCAAAGATTTATTTTAACAATCAAAAACAACAACTGCTCATGGGATTGTAATATTTGGGAATATGTTTAGTAAAAAAAAGTTTTTAGAACCTTTTAAAAAGTGTTACTGTTATGTTTAGTAAAAAAATGTTTTCAAACCCTTTAAAATAGTGATGTCAAGGGAGCAGTTTTTTTTTCAAATTTATCACAATATGAAAAATGGGAGGCCACCGCAACGCAGAGGTTAGCATTGCCGCCTGTGACGCTGAACGCCTGGGTTCGAATCCTGGCAAGACCTTCAGAATGCCGGATCACTTAATATTAGCAACATTTGAGAGGTACTATGCCATGTAAAAACTTCTCTTCAAAGAGATGTCGCACTGCGGCACTCCCTTCGGACTCGGATATAAAAAGGAGGCCCCTTATCGGACTGCACTTAATGGGCAAACTTTGCATTAGCATGACAAAAGAGGAGTTAACAACCAACTCCTCGATAATGTTGGCGACATTTGTAACGCCTTTAACCACATTAAAAGTTCACAACAAAGAAGTGTTGCTCTGATCGACGGAAAAGGAAATCTTTAAAGGAATTTGACAAAATTAAAAAAAAAAAATATACTTAAGGTTAACTATCAATGAAAGGTTTGGCCCATTTTGTTTAAAGAGCTAATTTTCCTGTAAGTAGGAAGAAGGAAAAAGAAGGACAAAAGATGATGGAATAAGGATCTCAGGTTACTCCTAAGCGATGCCAGAAGGGCGTTCAATGCGGCCACTAAGAGTGATGACAGAGAGTTATGGTTGGACTTTAGGATCAAAGTGAAGATATACAAAGAGTAATTAAAGAGTGCCAAAAGAGAGGACTTTGTTGGATTGATAGAAACAAAGAGTACTAAATTTCTTTCTTAAAAAAGTACAAAGCCATCCTTTCTCAAAGAAAAAGGTACTAAAATTATACTTTTTTTAAAGGAAATGGTACTGAAACAGACCTTTCTTAAAGGCAAGGGTACTAAATTTACCTTTTCTAAAACAAAAAGGGTACCAAAACTATCCTTTTTCAAGGAAAAGGGTACTTAAACTACCCCCTATTAGAGGATATGGTACTAAAACTAGCCCTTATTAGAGCAAAGGGTACTAAAATTACCCCCTATTTAAGGAAAGGGTACCCCTGATTAGATGAAACTACCATTTATTAGAGGAAAGGATACTAAAACTAGACTTTTTTAAGAAAAAGGGTAGTAAAATTACACTTTCTTAAAAAAAGGGTACTACAATATATGGGAGCTATATATGTGCGTCCGATTTTGAGAAATACTGCAATAAAGTGCTCATTTGTTAATCGATTCTCTCGAAATTTGGTAGAAAGCTTTTTTTCTTGACTCTCGATATTTGTGGCGAATTTCATAGAAATCGGCTCAGATTTAGATATAGCTGCCATTTATGTATATCGCCCGATTTTCACTCCAAGAGCCACTGCAAGCGCATTTATTGAACCATCTTGCCAAAAATTTGCACAACGTTTTCCTCTACAGCTGCCATATTATTGGAAAAGTTTTCTCGAAATCGGTTCAGATTTAGATATAGCTCCCATATATATGTTTGTGCGATTTTGAGAAATACTGCAATAAAGTGATCATTTGTTAATCGATTCTCTCGAAATTTGGCAGGAAGTATTTTCTTATGACTCTCGATATTACTGGTGAATTTCATAGAAATCGGTTCAGATTTGGACATAGCTGCCATTTATATATATCGCCCGATTTTTACTTCTTGAGTCACAGCAAGCGCATTTACTGACCGTTCTTGCCAAAAATTTGCACAACGCTTTCCTCAATGACTACCACAATATCTGAGAAGTTTGCTCGAAATCGGTTCAGATTTAGTTATAGCTCCCATATATATATTAGTCCGATTTGCAGTAATATTGCAATAAAATAATCATTTAATAGCCGATTCTCTCGAAATTTGGCAAGAAGCATTTTCTTATGACTCTCGACATTTGTGGTGAATTTCCTAGAAATCGGTCCAGATTTAGATATAGCTGTCATATATGTATACCACCCGATTTTAACTTCTAGAGTCACAGCAAGCGCATTTATTGACCATTCTTGCCAAAAATTTGCACAATGTTTTCCTCAATGACTACCACAATATCTGAGAAGTTTGCTCGAAATCGGTTCAGATTTAGATATAGCTCCCATATATATGTTCGTCCGATTTTGAGAAATATTGCAATTAAGTGCTCATTTGTTAACCGATTCTCTCGAAATTTGGCAGGAAGGATTTTCTTATGACTCTCAATATTACTGGTGAATTTCATAGAAATCGGCCCAGATTTCGATATAGCTGCCATTTTATATACCACCCGATTTTCACTTCAAGAGCCACTGCAAGCGCATTACTTGACCAATATTCCCAAAGTTTGACATAACGCTTTCCTCGACGACTACCATAATATCTGAGAAGTTTCCTTGAAATCGGTTCAAATTTAGATATAGCTTCCATATATATGTTTGTCAGATTTTGGGTAATTTGCAATAATGTTGTCATTTGTCAACTGTAGTTAGTTACAGTTTGAACATATTTGCTCGAAATGTGATACGGATTGTTTAATAACCCATCTGAAAACATCCGCCGAAGTCCATCAAAATTGTTTCAGAACTGGATATAGCTCCCACATTGTACTTATAGAGTAGGTGTAGGGTATTATATAGTCGACACCGCCCTACTTTTGTCCTTCCTTACTGAGTTTTCTTTGCTATTCCACAAAATTTTCACTTTTTCACCAATTTTCTCAGGCGTCATCATTTGTCAATTCAAAATTAACTCAAATTAAAGTATAAAAATCAGTAACAAATTAAAACAATTTATTTAATTTCTCTTAATTAAATAATTAGTTGTAATCTCATAACTATGTTTTTTTCCCCATTCTTATGAAGGTTAACTTAAAACTCATTTTCCATAAACCCCCAGCCATTCGTCGACAATAATAGACAAAATTATGACAATAACGCGCACAGAGAAAAAAACCAACGTAGGTTCACAATAAAACTTGCCATTGTAACAATTTGAAAATTATTGTTAATTTTACAAAATGAGAAAAAAACACACACAAAATAAAAGAAGAACAAAACAGCGAAACATAACTGCAAACAAAACAACAGCATGAGGGAAAACCAAAAAACATTGAAATAAGAATCAAAAACAAATTTTATAACCTTCACATACAAATGGTTTCGGCGAGAAAATTACAACATTTGAAACGAATCTTAAGGGGAGGGGAGTTGTTTGTGAAACTTCAATAAGGCATTACAAAACAGGCAATAAATGTGAATATATGTGATTTTAGATACTTGAAATTGAAATGCGCATACATATATGAGAAGTAAGTATAACAAAATTAATTGTTTTTTTAATCATATATTGTACATACCTTTGGATGTTTATGGGAATGCTGAAAACAAAAAGTAAATTTTAGTATTAATAAAATTAAAAAAATTAATAGCAATTGAGGAATTAAACTAATAATTGTGTTCTTAAAATATCAAATTATATAATAACCCATTAGCGCATGATCACCAATTTCCTGGTCCGATATATAAAAAAAAACAAGTAAGAGCGTGCTAAGTTCGGCCGGGCCGAATCTTATGTACCCTCCACCATTGATCGCATTTGTCGAGTTCTGTGCGCGGTATCTCTTTTTAGACAAACAAAGAATATTGAATAAGAACTCTTATGCTATTGGAGCTATATCAAGTCATAGTCCGATTCGTACCATAAATGAATGCTGAACATTGTAGAAGTCATTGTGTAATATTAATTCAATTAATTCTGATAAGAATTGCGCCTTGTAGGGGCTCAAGAAGCAAAATCAGGAGATAGGTTTATATGGGAGCTGTATCAAGCTATTGATCGATTTAGACCATATCAGACACGCGTGTTGAAGGTCATGTCAGAGAAGCCGTTGTACAAAATTTCAGCCAAATCGGATGAGAATTGCGCCCTCTAGAGGCTCAAGATTCCAGATCGGTTTATATGGCAGCTATATCAGGTTATGCACCGATTTACGCCATACTTAGCACAGTTATTGGAAGTCATAACAAAACACCTTATGCAAAATTTCAGCCAAATCGGATGAGAATTGCGCCCTCTAGAGGCTCAGGAAGTTAAGACCTAAGATCGGTTCATATGGCAGCTATATAAAAACATGGATCGATTTAAACCATACTTAACGTAGTTGTTAGAAGTGCTACCGAAACACTACGTGCAAAATTTCAGTTACATCGGACGAGAATTGCGCCCTCTAGAGGCTTAAGGAGTCAAGACCCAAGATCGGTTTATATAGCAGCTATATTAAAACATGGACCTATTTGAACCATACTTAGCGCAGATGTTGAAAAAGATACCAGAAAACTATGTGCAAAATTTCATTCAAATCGGATGAGAATTGTGCCCTCTAGAGGCTCAAGAAGTCAAGACCCAAGATCGGTTTATATGGCAGCTATATCAAAACATGGACAGATTTGGACCATTTACAATACCAACCGACCTACACTAATAAAAAGTATTTGTGCAAAATTTTAAGCGGTTAGCTATACTCCTCCTTAAGGACAGACAGACAGACGGACGGACGGACATGGGTACTAATTCTAGCTTTTCCTTTGAGAATAGCGCTAAAACCACCCTTTCTGTAGGAAAAGGGTAATAAAACTACCCTTTCCATAGGGAAAGGATAATAAAACTACCCTTCCCATAAGGAAAGGGTACTAAAACTACCCTTCCCATAGGGATAAAGTACTAAAACTACCCTTTCCCTTGGGGAAAAGTACTAAAACTACCCTTTCCGTAGGGAATGGGCAAGGAAAAGGGTAATAAAACTACCCTTTCCCTTGGAAAAGGGTAATAAAACTGGGAAAGGATGCTTAAACTACTCTCTCCTTGGAAAAGGATACAAAAACTACCCTTTCCTTTAGGAACTTGTACAAAAAGGGTACTAAAACTACCATTTGCTTTTGGAAAGTGTACTAAAAGCGTACTAAAACTATACTTTCCTTTGGGAAAGAGTACTAAAACCACACTTTTCTTTGGGAAAGAGTACTAAAAATATCCTTTTCTTTGGGGCAAGTGTACTAAAACCATACTTTTCTTTGAGAAAGGAAAAACCATCCTTTGCATTGAAAACTATCTTTTGCTTTGAGGTAAGGTTACTAAAACTAATCTTTCCTTTTGGCCGGGGTACTAAAACAGCCCTTTACCTTAAACCAGGATACTAAATCTATTCTTTAGTTTAGGACAAGGTACTTAAACTATCCTTTCCTTTGGGAAAGGACACTAAAACTACCCTTTACTATGGGAAAGGGTACTACAACTACCCTAAGCTATGGGAAACTACTCTTTCCATAGGGAAAGGCTTCTCAAACTACCCTTTCTATAGGGAAGGGGTACTACACCACCCTTTCCTTTGGAAAAGGGGACATAAACTACCCTTTCGTTTGGGAAAGGTTATTAAACTCCCCTTTCCCTTGGTAAAGGATACAAAATCGACCCTTTCCCTTGAGAATGGTTACTAAATCTACCCTTTTCCTAAAACTAACCTTTCCCTTGGAAAACGGTACTAAAACTATGCTTTCCCATAAGAAAGGGAACTAAAACTACCCTTACCTTTTGGTGTAGTAAAACCACCCCTTACCCTGGAAAAAGTCCTAAAGCTACGATTTCGCCTAGGAAAGGGTACTTAAATTACCCTTTCTACTGGAAAACGGTACTTCAATTACTCTTTCCCCTAGAAAAGGGCTTTATGACAATAACTACTGTTTTCTTGGGGGCAGGGTACTAAAAATATCTTTTCTTTTTCGATAGAGTACTAAGATTACCATTTACATAGGACAAGGGTATTAAAAGCTATTAAACTTACCCTTTCTACAAGTAAGGGGAACTAAAACTACCCTATGAATGAAGGTACTAAAACTACCCATGACCCTGGGAAAAAGTACTAAAATTACCCATGCCCCTGGGAATAAGTACTAAAACTACCCTGCTAAAGAGTACTAAAACCAATTCCCTCGGGAAAGAATACATTCCTCTGGGAAAGAGTACTAAAACTATCCTAAAAAGTACTAAAATTACTCTCTTCCCCCGGAAAAGCTATTAAACTTACCCTTTCTACAAGTAAAGGGTACTAAAACTACCCTATTCTTGGGAGAGGGTACTAAAGCTACCCTATTCTTGGGAAAGGGTACTAAAGCTACCCTATTCTTCGGAAAGGATACTAAAACTACCCTTCCCCAAGGAGAAGGCTAGTACCCTTTCCCTATTCCTGGGGAAGGGTACTAAAATTACCCTATTCTTAGGAAAGGATACTTAAACTACCCTATTCTTGAGAAAGGGTACTAAAACTTGCCTTCTCCTTGGGAAAGGGTACTAAAACTATCCTTTTCCCTGGAAAATGGTACGCAAACTACCCTTTCCTTGGCAAAGGGTACGAAAATTTGTCTTTCCCTTGCGAAAGGGTACTAAAACTACCCTTTCCCTTGGAAAAGGGTACTAAAATTACCCTTTATCATGGGAAAGAGTACTAAAACTATTCTATATTGGGATATGGTTCTAAAACTACCCCTTACCCTGGAAAAAGTCCTTAAGCTACAATTTCGCCTGGGAAAGGGTACTTAAGTTACCCTTTCAACTGGAAAACGCAACTTCAATTACCCTTACCCCTAGGAAAGGGCTTTACGACAATAACTACAGTTTTCTTGGGGGAAGGGTACTAAAAATACCCTTTCTTTTTCGATTACCATTTACATAGGACAAGGATATTAAAATACCCTTTCGTCTGAATGAAGGTACTAAAACTACCCATGCCCCTGGGAAAAAGTGCTAAAACAACCCATGTCCCTGGGAATAAGTACTAAAACTACCCTGCGAAAAAGTACTAAAACCAATTCCCTTCGGAAAGAATACATTCTTCTGGGAAAGAGTACTAAAACTACCCATGCTTCTGGAAAAGAGTGCTAAAACTATCCTAAAAATTACTAAAATTACTCTCTTCCCCAGGAAAAGCTATTAAACTAACCCTTTCTACTAGGAAAGGGTACTAAAAATACCCTATTCTTGGGAAAGGGTACTAAAATTACGCTATTCTTGAAAAAGGATACTAAAACTACCCTTCTCCTTGGGGAAGGGTACTAAAACTATCCTTTCCGTTAGGAAAGTACTAAAACTACCCTTTACCTTTGGAATGGGTACTAAAACTATCCTATTCTAGGGAAAGGGTACCAAAACTAGTCTTTTCCTTGGAAAAGGGTACTAAAACTATCCTATTCCCTGGAAAATGGTACGCAAACTACCCTTTACCTTGGCAAAGGGTACGAAAATTAGCCTTTTCCTTGCGAATGGTTACTAAAACTACCCTTTCCCTTGAGAAATGGTACTAAAACTACCCTTTCCCATAGGAAGGAGTACTAAAACAACCCTTTCCCATGGGAAAGAGTAGTAAAACTATCCTTTCCTGTTTGAAAGGGTACTAAAACTTCCTTCTCCTCCGGGTAAGGGCACAAAATCTACCTGGCACTAGGGAAAGGCTACTTAATCTACCCTTGCACTAGGGAAAGGGTACTAAAACTACCCTCTGCCTTGGAAAAGTTACTAAATCTACTCTTTCTATAGGGAGAGGGCACTGAAACTACTCTTTCCATAGAGAAAGCGTACTAAAACTACCTTTCCACAGAGAAAGGGTACTAAAACTACCCTTTCTATAGTAAAAGGGTACTAAAGCTCCCATTTCCATAGAGAAAGGGTACTAAAACTACTCTTTTCATAGGGAAGGTGCACTAAAGCTACACTGTTCCTCGGAAAAGGGTACTAAAGCCCTAACTGCCTAAACTAAAACTGTCCTTTCAATTGGAAAAGGGTACTAAAAATGCCCTTTTCTCTGGAACAGGGTATTGAAGCTAACCTCTCTCTTGGGGAAAGGTTCTAAATCTACGTTTGCACTAGGATAAAGCTGCTCTTTCTATAGGGAGAGGGCACTAAAACTATCCTTTCCATAGAGAAAGCGTACTAAAATTACCTTTTCAACAGATAAATAGTACTAAAACTACCCTTGCTTTAGTGAAAGGGTACTAAAGCTCCCATTTCCATAGGGGAAGTTACTAAAACTACTCTTTTCATAGGGAAGTGTACTAAAGCTTCACTGTCCCTCGGAAAAGGTTACTAAAGCCCTAACTGCCTAAACTAAAACTGCCCTTTCAATTGGAGCAGGGTACTAAAACTGCCCTTTTCTCTGGAACAGGGTATTGAAGCTAACCTCTCTCTTGAGGAAGGGCTCTAAATCTACTTTTGCACTAGGGTAAAGCTACTAAATCTACCCTTTCCTATGGGAAAGGGTACTAAATGAGAAAAATTACTAAACCTACCCTTTTCTTTGGGAAAGGGTACTAAAACTACCATTTCCTATTTGAAAGAGTACTAGAATTTCCCTTTCCTCCGGAGAAGGGTACTAACTCTACTCTTGCACTGGGAAAATGATACCAAATCTACCCTTGCAGAAGGAAAAGTGGACTACGACTACACTTTCCCTTGTAAAAAGGTACTAAAACCACATTTCCTTTGGGAAGGGGTACTAAATCTACCCTTTCCTTTAGGGAAGGTTGCTAAAGGTACCCTCAGAATTGGGTAGCTTTAGTAAAAGGGTACCCTTTACCCTTTTGCTTGGTAAAGGGTACTTAAACTCCCCTTGCCTTAGAGAAATAATATTAATACAACCCTTTCCCTTGGGAATGGGTACTAAAATTACACTTTCCTTTGGGAAGGGGTACTTAAACTACCCTTGCCTTAGAGAAATAGTATTAATACAACCCTTTCCCTTAGGAATGGGTACTAAAATTACACTTTCCTTTGGGAAGGGGTACTAAAAGTATACTCTCCTTTCCCAAAGGTGTACTAAAAGGTGTACTTAAGGGTACTAAAACTACACTTTTCTTTGGGAAGGGGTACTACAGCTAACCTCTGATTTTGGAAAGGGTACTAAAAAAACCCTGTCCCTTGGGAAAGGGTACTTAAACTATCCTTTCCTTAGGGAAATGGAAATAAAAATAAATCTACACTTTCCTTTGGGAAAGGGTACTAAAACTACACTTTCCTTTGGGAAAGGGTTTTAGTTTCTTTTACTTTCCTTTGGGAAAGTGTACTAAAACTAACCATCCGTTTGGGAAAGGTTAATAAAAGTACCCTATGATTTGGGAAAGGGTACTTAAACTACATTTTCCCTTGAAAAATCGTACTTAAACTACCTTTTCCTTTGGGAAAGGGTACTAAAGCTTCCCTCTCTTTTGGGAATGGGTACCAAAAACTACTATTAAAACCACATTGTCTCTGAAATTCTTGATTGGAAAAAACATTTTGAGATTCTGGTGATATTCTTAGCTCTTTTTTTCGAAAAACCAGAAAAAAAATTAAGATAAAAACGAGTTCTTTTCCCGGCATCTCTTCTTAGGCAAAAAAGGATATAAGAAAAGATTTGGTCTGCTATTAGAGCGATATCAAGATATGGTCCGGCTTTGACCACAATTAAATTATATGTTGTCAGCTAATTCGATTAAAAATTGGTTTTTATGGTAGCTATTTGAGGTTATGAACCGATTTGAACCTTATTTGACACAGTTGTTGAAAAAAAAAATTCAGCCAAATCGGATAGGAATTGCGCCCTCTAGAAGCTCAAGAAGTAAAGACCCCAGATCTGTTTATATGACAGCTATATCAGGTTATGGACCGATTTGAACCATACTCGGCACAGTTGTTGAATGTCGTAACAAAACACGTCGTGCAAAATTTCATTCCAATCGGATAAGAATTGCGCACTGTAGAGGCTCAAGAAGTCAAGACCCAAGATCGGTTTATATGGCAGCTATATCAAAACATGGACCGATATAGCCCATTTACAATACCAACCGACCTACACTAATAAGAAGTATTTGTGCAAAATTTCAAGCGGCTAGCTTTACTCCTTCGGAAGTTAGCGTGCTTTCGACAGACAGACGGACGGACGGAAGGACATGGCTAGATCGACATAAAATATCGCGACGATCAAGAATATATATACTTTATGGGGTCTCAGACGAATATTTCGAGTAGTTACAAACAGAATGACGAAATTAGTATACCCCCCATCCTATGGTGGAGGGTATAATGAATAAATATTTGTTAAAAAAACAATGTAACCCTATTTTAAGGCATAATTTCAAATGTTCCCCCTATTCCTAAAATAGAATATTCTTGGGAAAATATATAATTTCGCATGCCAATTTTTTAAAACTAATTTAAATTTCTTAAAATACCATCCATTCAACATCTTTGAATTCCTTATTTACAGCCTTTCAAAATAGCCAACACCTTAATGCTATGCTAAGCCTTGGTGTGGTATGTCACTGTCTCCAAATAAATTTTTTTTTGTGGTTTTCTGTTGACCCCGCCTTAGGTCTCCGCAATTCCAAGTCCAAAGATACAATAATAACTATGTAGCCTCAACTCCACATCCGGTGAAATTAATTTCAAAGCTTTTTTTCTCTTCAATTCTTTTTTTTTCAGCTCTTACCACAGAAACTCTGAACTGAAAACACATCTCCTCGGGGTTAGGGCTAGAAGACATAGTCAGCAAGAAATTGATTTCAAATTTCAAATAAAATAAAAAAAAAAACCCATCCAGCAAATGTCTTGGCCTTCTGTTCATACCAATTGAGGGTTCCTTCATCTCCTTTTGAATGCGGCGGCATGGTCGTCACTGTTGTTGTCTCCCAAGAAAGTGTCAATCAAAAACTAGGTTTGGGGTTTTATTGGCTGTTGTTTTATTACTTTCGGCTATCATTAACAATTCTGATGATGGATTAGGTTTTTTCCTCTTCTTCTTCTTCTTTTTCTTTTATTTGGACTTTTTTTTTTTTAGTTGTTGACGCCACAACGTGCGCCACTCTAGAAACGTGTTTTTCCATTCGAAATTTATGAATGAATTTTGTTGAATGCCATCCCATGGCCCACCACCATCACTGCTACACTTGAATGATGAAATGTGGAAGCCAACCCCAAGTTTAGTTGATCGTCGAGACGGAATTGTTGTTTATGCGGTCATTGATTTATTTTTAATTGGTTTATAAATAAATACAATAACAATAAAAAAAAAATATTAAAAACTGGAAGTGTTAGTTGAAATTTGTGAATGGCAGGCTGGGGAAGGCCTGAAGACATGATTTTTTTTTTCCTTCAGTTATCTCATAATCATTAATAGAGAGTAGTTATGGAAATGATATGAGTGAGTAATGTTATTCATTTAAAAAATTGGATATATTATGGAGAACATATCATTAAGGCATCACAACAGCATCAAATGTCAGCAAAGCGGATCTAAAAGTTCTTTAAGAAAAGCTTTGAACTCCACAATTAACTTTTTTAGAAAAGAGATAGAAGGCCAAGAACACTCTAGCGCTTAAAGTAGTATTCCTACAGTTTCTATCTACTCTTTCAAGTTTTGGAATTTTTTTTTGTTTTTTAGAAAAGAGATAGAAGGCCAAGAACACTCTAGCGCTTAAAGTAGTATTCCTACAGTTCCTATCTACTCTTTCAAGTTTTTGAAATTTTTTTCAAAATTTTTATAAAAAAAAAAAATTCAAAAAACTTTAAAGAAAATGTAGCAAATCAAAATCTTTTGCCAATGCTTTACTATCAACTTAAGGAGAGCAAATAAAACTTCAGCTTTAACTGGTGACTGTTGATCCCATAAATACTTGGCAACAAGTGAAACCCAACAAATTGAAGCAAATTGCGTATTGAATGATTCTGTAAATCTGCCCAAGATGACAGGGCATTTCGAAAGTGATCTCTGTTTCAAGCCCTGTTTTAGCCCTTTTCACATTTCATGACAATGAAGGGCCATTACGGTTATTTTAAATTGGCTGCAAAATAGCCGTGGGATTGTAAAACTTAAAAATTGGCTTTGGGGGCATTTTAAACCATATCGAATTATTTTTTAGCAGTACACCATTGGGTTTATTTTGTTCACATTTCCAATCGACAGGATATCTTAAAAGTCTTGTCTTCCCCCATCCCATTACGAAAAGTTTTGAGGAAAAAACAAAAGACGAAAATTAAACTGCAACTAACTTACAGAACGTGGTGGAAGGAGGGGGCAATGCAAGAAAAATTATAACTTCTCTTATGTGGCGTATGAAATTTTTGTACCGTCTATGATTGACAGCTTAAATGAGATTTTAATGATGGCTGAAAGATGGGCTCTGTTTCTTTGTAGTCTGCATCTGTTTCTTTTTTCATTGTTGTCCTCTCCTCTCTGGTTAACTTTTCATTCTTTTCTTTGGATTATGGTAGAAAACATCACAGAAAGGTTGGTTATAATTCCAGCCACAAAAAAAAACTTTAAGCTGATGTTGATGGACTTCGATCAACTCAAATCGAAATCTGAGGCATTATTCTGACCCTGAAAATTAGGGCCAAAATAAAATTAAGGATAATTATTTTATGTGCATGAAAGCAATTTAAAAAATTACTGCGAACCGTTATACTCTGATAAAAAAAAACTAAACTATTGAAAAAATCTTCATATAAATAAAAAAAAAAACACTATAAAAACAATTCAAATAGTTGACTTTTGCACATATGCATGTAGAAGAACAACCTCCAGACAACACAATTGCTGCGAAAGCCCAAAAATAAACTGAAAGGGTACTATCCACACATTTCCAAAAAAAAAATATAACATTTATAAACATTTTTAAACTAATACTAAAGCAACGGTACTATAACTACCCTTCTACTACCGTTTCTTAAAAAAAAGGAAGACAAACTGCTCTTTCTCAAAGTAAAGGGTACTAAAACTACCCTTTCTCAAAGTAAAGGGTAATAAAACTACCTTTTCTCAAAGTAAAGGGTACTAAAACTACCCTTTTTCAAAGTAAAGGGTACTAAAACCACCCTTTCCAAAAGTAAAGGGTGCTAAATTTACCCTTTCTCAAAAGAAAGGGTACTAAAAATACGCTTTTCCAACGGAAAGGGTGCTAAAGCTAGGGTACTCGTAAGAAAGGGTGCTAAAACTACCCTTTCTCGAAGGAAAAAGTGCTAAAACTACCATTTATCAAAGGAAAGCGTAAAGCAAAGAGTATTAAAACCACCATTTCCAAAAGGAAAGGGTAACAAAACTACCCTTTCCTAAAGGAAAGGTTACTAGAACTAACTTCTCCTAAAGGAAAGGGTACAAAAATTACCCATTCCCAAACGAAAGGTACTAAAACCCCATTTCTCAAACGAAAGGTACTAAACCCACTTTTTTCCAAACGAAAGGGTACTAAAACTACCCTTTCTCAAAGTAAATGGTACAAAAATTACCCTTTTCCAAAAGAAAGGATGCTAAAGCTATCATTTTCCAATGGAAAGGATGCTAAAGCTAGGATGCTAGTAAGAAAGGGTGCTAAAACTACCTTTCCCAAAGTAAATGGTACTAAAACTACCTTTCTTCAAAGCAAAGGGAACCAAAACTACCCTTTACTAAAGGAAAAGTTACTAAAACTACCCTTTTCCAAAGAAAAGGTACTAAAAATATTCTTTCCCAAAAGCCTTTCTTTTGGGAAAGAATAACAAAAACTACCCTTTCCCAAAAGCCATAACGCTTTGCCAAAGGAAGGGGTATTACAACGACCCTTTCCTAAAGAAAAGGGTTTTAAAACTACCATTTCCCAAGAACAAGGGTACTGAACTACCCTTTCCCAAGAAAAAGGTTACTAAAACTATCCCTTCCCAATAAAAAGGTTATTAAAACTAACCTTTCCCAAAGAAACGTTAAGTAAAGGGTATTCGAACTACCCTTTCTCAAAGGAAAGGTTATCAAAACTATCCTTGCTAAAAAACGGGTTATTTAGCTACCCTTTCCCAAAGGAAAGGGTATTACAACTACCCTTTCACAAAAAATGGGTACAAAAACTACCCTTTCCCAACGAAAAGGGCACCGTACTATCTTTTCTCAAAGGATAAGGTACTAAAACTACCCTTTCTCAAGTAAAAGGGTATAAAAACTACACTTTCCCAATAAAAATGATAAAAAACCTTTCCTTTCCCAAAAAAAAGGGTGCTAAAACTACCCCTTCCCAAAAGAAAGAGTACTAAAACCATCATTTCTCAAAAAAAAGGGTGCTAAAACTACATCTTCCCAAGGAAAAGGGTACTAAAACTGCACCTTCGCCAAGAAAAAGGGTACTTAAACTATCCTTTTCCACAGGTAATTGTACTAAAACTAACCTCTCCCAAGGAAAAGGGTACTAAAACCACCCTTTCCCAAGAAAAAGGTTCCTGAACCTTCCCCTTTCCAAAGAAAATGGCACTAAAACTACACTTTCCCAAAGGAAAGGGTAATAAACTTCCCTTTCCCAAAGGAAAGGGTGCTAAAACTACCCTTTTCTAAAGGAAAGTGTATTAAAACTACCCTTTCTTTTGGGAAAACTCCCTAAACTACTCTTTCCCAAAGAAAAGGGTACTTAAGCTACCCTTTCCCCATAGAAAAGGGTACCTAAACTTACCTTTCCCAAGGAAAAGGGTACTAAACTACCCTTTACCAAGGAAAAGGGAACTAAAACTAAGCTTTCCAAGAAAAAGGGTATTAAAACTAGACTTTCCCAAAAAAAAGGTACTAAAACTACCCCTTCTCATGGAGAAAGGTACTAAGACTACCTTTTCCCAAGGAAATGGGTACTAAAACTACCCCTTCTCAAGGAAAATGATGCTAAAACTACCCTCTCTCAAGAAAATGGATAATAAAACTGCAATTTGCCAAAAAAGGGTACTAAAACTACTCTTACCCATGGAGAAGGGTACTAAGACTACCCTTTCCCAAGGAAAATAGTACGAAAACTACGCCTTCCCAAGGAAAAAGGCAACTTAAAATACCCTTTCCCTAGAAAACGGGTACTTAAACTATCCTTTCCCACAGAAAGGGGTACTAAAACTAACCTCTCCCAAGGTAAACGGTACTCAAACTACCCTTTACCAAGTAAAGGAGCACGAAAACCACCCCCTCCCAAGGAAAAGGGCATTAAAACTACCCTTTCCCTTAGACGGGTACATCATCCTTTCTAACAGAAAGGGGTACTAAAACTAACCTCTCCCAAGGAAAAGGGTACTAAAACTACCCTTTCCCAAGGAAAAGGGACTAAAGCTACCCTTTCCCAAAAAAAGGGCTACTAAAACTACCCTTCCTAAGAAAAATTTTACTAAAACTTCCCTTTCCCAAAGAAAATGGCACTAACACTACACTTTCCCAAAGGAAAGGGTAATAATCTACCCTTTCCCAAAGAAAAGGGTGCTACCCTTTCCCAAAGAAAAGGGTGCTAAAACTACCCCTTTCTGAAGGAAAGGGAATAAAAACTACCCTTTCTTTTGGGAAAACTACCAAAACTATTCTTTCCCAAGAAAAAGGGTACTTAAGCTATCCTTACCCATAGAGAGGGGTGCTAAGACTAAATTTTCCCAAGGAAAAGAGTACGAAAACTACCCCTTACCAAGGAAAAAGGCACTAAAACTATCCTTTCCCTTGAAAACGGGTACTTAAACTATCCTTTACCACAGAAAGGGGTACTAAAACTAACCTCTCCCAAGGAAAAGGGTCCTAAAACTACACTTTCCCAAGGAAAAGGGAACTAAAGCTACCCTTTCCCAATGAAAACGTTAATCAAACTACCCTTTGCCAAGGGAAACGGTACTAAAACTACTCCTTCCCAAGAAAAAAGGGTACTAAAACTACCTTTACTCATGGAGAAGGTACTAAGACTACACTTATTCAAGGAAAAGAATACGAAAACTACCCCTTCCCAAGGGAAAGGGCACTAAAACTACACTTTCCCTTGAAAGCGGGTACTTAAACTATCCTTTCCCACAGAAAGGGGTATTAAAACTACTCTTTCCTAAGGAAAAGGAAACTAAAGCTACCCTTTCCCAAAAAAGGGTACTAAAACTACCCTTTCCCAAAAAAATTTTACTAAAACTTCAATTTCCCAAAGAAAATGGCACTAACACTACACTTTGCCAAAGGAAAGGGTAATAATCTACCCTTTCCCAAAAAAATGTGTGCTAAAACTACACTTTTCTAAAGGAAAGGATATAAAAACTACCCTTTCTTTTGGGAAAACTCCCAAAACTACTCTTTCTCAAGGAAAATGGTATTTAAGCTACCCATTCCCAGAGAAAAGGGTACTTAAACTAACCTTTCCCAAGGAATAGGGTACTAAAACTACCATTTCCCACAGAAAAGGATACTTAAACTAACCTTTCCCAAGGAATAGGGTACTAAAACTACACTTTCCCAAGAAAAAGGATAATAAAACTTCCAATTCCTTATGAAAAAGGTACTAAAACTACCATTTTTGAAGGAAAGAATACTAAAACCTCCATTTCCCACAAGAAATGGTACTAAAACTACCCCTCCCCAAAGAAAAGGGTACTAAAACTACCCTTTCCCAAAGGAAACGGTACTAAAACTACACTTTTCCATAGAAGAGGGTACTAAAACTACCCCTTCACATGGAAAATGATACTAAAACTTACATTTCCCAAGGAAAAGGATATAAAAATTACCCATTCCTTAAGAAAAAGGTACTAAAACTACCATTTTTGAAGGAAAGGGAACCAAAAGTTCCATTTCCCACAAGAAATGGTGCTAAAACTACCCCTTCCACAAAATAGAGGGTACTAAAACTACCCCTAACCAAAGGAAAGGGTACTAAAACTACCCTTTCCCAAAGGAAACGGTACTAAAACTACACTTTTCGAGAGGAGAGGGTACTAAAACTACCCCTTCCCAAGGAAAAGGGTACTAAAACTTCCATTTCCCAAGGAAAAGGGTACAAAAATTACCCATTCCCTAAGAAAATGGTACTAAAACTACCCTTTACAAAAAAAAGAGTACTAAAACTACCCTATTACAAAGGAAAGAATACTTAAGTTACCTTCTTGCTAAAGAAAGGGTACTAAAGCTACACTTTGCCAAAGGAAAGGGTGCTAAAACTACACTTTTTTAAAGGAAAATGTATTAAAACTTCCATTTTGCCAAGGAAAGGTAGCATTTTTCCATGGAAATGTACTAAAACAAACATTTCTCTAGGGAGAGGGTGCTAAACTACAGTTTCCGAAGGAAAAAGTACTAAAACGACCCTTCCCAAAGAAATGGGTTCTTCAATTACCATTTTCCAAAGAAAAGGGTTCTTCAACTACCATTTCCCAAATGAAAAGGAAGGCTACCATTTCCCAAAGGAATAGGGTACTTTAACTACCATTTTCGAAGGAAAGGTTGCTAAAATTACAATTTCCCAAAGGACAGAGTACTAAACCTATCTATTCCTAAAGGATGGGATACTGTAACTACCCTTTTCCAAATAGAAGGGAAGGGTTCTCCAACTATCATTTCCCAAATGAAAAGGAAAGCTACCATTTCCCAAAGGAATAGGGTACTTTAACTACCATTTTCGAAGGAAAGGTTACTAAAATTACCATTTCCCAAAGGACAGAGTACTAAACCTATCTATTCTCAAAGGAAATGGCTACTTTAACTACCCTTTTCCAAATAGAAGGAAACTTATACTACACTTTTCCAAAGGGAAGAGTGCTTAGACCATCTTTTCCATAGCAAATGGGACTAAAACCACCCATTCACAAAGCAAAGGTTACAAAAACTACTGGGAAAGAATATTAAAACTACACTTTCCCTTGGGTAAAGGGTACTTAAATCACCCTCTCCCTTGATAAAGGGTACTGAAACCGCGGTTGTCCTTCATAAGGGCACCCTTAACCTTAACCATAAAATCCCTTTTCTATGGTTAAGGATACTAAAACCAAGCTTTTTTTTGGTAAAGGTTGCTAAAACTACTCTTACCGAAAGCAGAAGGTACTAAACCCACCCCTTCTTTAATAATAAGTACTACAACCACCCTCTGCAAATGCAAATTTTGCCCATGAACATTCCACTAAGGAACAGGGGCAAACTTCTCACCTATCAATGAGTGCAGTCCGAATCAAGTTTAAGCTCAATGACAAGGGGCCTCCTTTTTATAGCCAAGTCCGAACGGCGTGCCGCAGTGCGACACCTCTTTGGAGAGAAGTTTTACATGGCATAGTACCTCACAAATGTTGCCAGCATTAGGAGGGGAAAACCACCGCTGAAAATTTTTTCTGATGGTCTCGCCAGGATTCGAACACAGGTGTTCAGCGTCATAGGCGGACATGCTAACCTCTGCGCTACGGTGGCCTCCATAACCAAATCTTAGTACACTTTCCCAAAGGCAAAGATTTTCTAATACCCTCACACAAAAGAACAGATGTTTGAGAACGCTATTCAAAATTACATGGTGGGTTTAGTAAACCTTCCCAAAAGAAAGTTAAGATTTAGTACACCTTTCCAATAGAAAGTGAAGATTTAGTACCCTTTTCCAAAGAAAAGTGTGATTTTAGTACGTTTTACCAAAGTAGAGAGTAGAGGATAACCACCCTCTACTTTGGTAAAACGTACTAAAATCACACTTTTCTTTGGAAAAGGGTACTAAATCTTCCTTTTTTATTGGGAAGGGGTACTAAATCTTAACTTTCTTTTGGGAAGGTTTACTAAACCCACCCAGTACTTTTGAATAGCGTTCTCAAACATCTGTTCTTTTGTTAGAGGGTTTTAGAAAATGTTTGCCTTTGGAAAAGTGTACTAAAATATGTCCCCCTTTGGATAAGGGTACTTAAACATGTTTCCCTTTTGGGAAAGAGTACTTAAATGTAACTTTCCTTATGTAAAGGACCTACAACTACTCGCACGCAATGGAGTAGGTACTAAACACACCATGTGTTTGGTAAAAGGTACTAAAAACACCCTTTTCTTTGGTAAAGGGTACTAAAAATATCCCTTTCTTTGATAAAGGGTACTGAAATCACCGTTCACTTTTATAATGATTGCTAAAACCACCTTATGTTTGGTAAAACGTAGTTAAACCTTCTTTCCTTTGGTAAAGGGTACTAAAAACACCCTTTTCTTTGGTAAAGGGTACTAAAAACACCCGTTTCTTCGGTAAAGGGTACTAAAAAGGGTAAAGGGTACTAAAAACACCCTTTTCTTCGGTAAAGGGTACTAAAAACAACCTTTTCTTCGGTAAAGGGTACTAAAAACACCCTTTTCTTCGGTAAAGGGTACTAAAAACATCCTTTTCTTCGGTAAAGGGTACTAAAACCACCCTTTTCTTCGGTAAAGGGTACTAAAAAGGGTAAAGGGTACTAAAAACACCCTTTTCTTCGGTAAAGGGTACTAAAAACAACCTTTTCTTCGGTAAAGGGTACTAAAAACACCCTTTTCTTCGGTAAAGGGTACTAAAAACACCCTTTTCTTCGGTAAAGGGTACTAAAACCACCCTTTTCTTCGGTAAAGGGTACTACAACCATCCCTTCCTTTGGTAAAGGATAGCAAAACTAGCCTTTCCTTTGGTAAGGATACTAAAACTGTGCTTTTTTAGTAAGGGTACTAAAACTGTCCTTTTTTGGAAAAGGCTACTAAATGCCCCCTTTCCTTTGCCATAAAGTTCTATAACTAATCTTTCCTATTGGAAAGGGTACTGAAGCTAGATTTTCGTTTGGGAGAAGGTACTTAAACAGCCTTTTAAAGGGTGATTTTTTTGAGGTTAGGATTTTCATGCATTAGTATTTGACAGATCACGTGGGATTTCAGACATGGTGTCAAAGAGAAAGATGCTCAGTATGCTTTGACATTTCATCATCAATAGACTTACTAACGAGCAACGCTTGCAAATCATTGAATTTTATTACCAAAATCAGTGTTCGGTTCGAAATGTGTTCATTCACCGTTCAGCGATGAGGCTCATTTCTGGTTGAATGGCTACGTAAATAAGCAAAATTGCCGCATTTGGAGTGAAGAGCAACCAGAAGCCGTTCAAGAACTGCCCATGCATCCCGAAAAATGCACTGTTTGGTGTGGTTTGTACGCTGGTGGAATCATTGGACCGTATTTTTTCAAAGATGCTGTTGGACGCAACGTTACGGTGAATGAACACATTTCGAACCGAACACTGATTTTGGTAATAAAATTCAATGATTTGCAAGCGTTGCTCGTTAGTAAGTCTATTCATGATGAAATGTCAAAGCATACTGAGCATCTTTCTCTTTGACACCATGTCTGAAATCCCACGTGATCTGTCAAATACTAATGCATGAAAATCCAAACCTCAAAAAAATCACCCTTTACATTGAACCGACTATGTGGTTTCTTCTTTTTGAACCGATTATATTTTTTCGCTCCTTAATATCGTTGTAAAAATAAAATTATAAAAACGCCAACGCAAAATCAAAACAAAAACTATGAAATAGCAGTGCGTGTCATCAACTTGGTCTAAAGTGACAGTTACGATTTAATGGCCAAATGGTCAACGTTTCAATTTAATAATAAAGACCAGAAGCAATGAATGCAAGCAGAACAAAAACTGCAACGAATGTTTTGGCTAAAAGCATTTTCAGCCAATCCACGGCTGTACTTTGCAAACAAACACACACACACACACGCACACCATCAACTACATATGAGCATGCATTAGACCATTTTAAAAGATAGACTGGGTTGAGTTTGGTTTCCTACTATCCTACGTTGTGGTCGCAATTGCAATTTTCGCCTTTGTCTGTCAGGTGTCTAGTGGGCTGGGGGAAAAATGGCCATGCTGTTGGCCAAGTTGTGGTGGACAATTAGCACCTTTTGCATGGCAGCCTAAGCAGGCATGGGCCCCCTGTCACATAGAGCGGTAAGCTAAGTTAAGGCGGCAGTGTCAATGCAAACACGAATCCGCACCAAACTACACCCCCTTCATTAAGAAAATCGATTAAGCCTTAATTGATAGTATTTATGGAAAATAATGGACTTTAAAGAGTTTTCAGTTTTTTGTTGCCGCCATTATTCATTTTAATGGGTAGCTATGTAGTGAAGAAATTATATTTAAATATTATATATTAACGTGATTTTATACATAAATAAATTTGATGGAAAAAATTTCCATAAACTCCACCTATTCAATAGAGAGTCCAGAAATTGTAGGCTGTGATTCACAGGTTATGTGCTTTTGAACGGGTGGGGGAAAGTGCCATTTAGAACAGTCCCTATACTGTTGGCTCTTTTTGAAAGTTTAAATATGGGGTAGAAGACGTTCTCAAATTGCCCACCAACCAATGGTTTCAATTGCCTTCAGCAAGTAACTTCTTCTCTGAGTCCAGAGCTTGCTTGACAAATGGATCGCCTCTGGACATTTCCAACTGAATGACAATTAGAAGGCTTTGGAAAAGACTTAGAAGCCATGGCAAAGAACACAATCTGCAAAAGCTCCCAACTCCCCTCCATTCCGATGAAGACTATGTAAAATTTTCTTCTATAACCCAAATGGCATCTTTGTTTGCATTTATTTTTCCTACATCTATTTCGAGTCAGAATTCCATTTTAATTAAATTTGATGGACAGCTACATGTTGCCTTGTTTTCACTTCACTTCATCATTTCGATATTAATAACACAGTGATTATTTCGTTCAACATAAAAAAGGCTCTTTGCTGATATTCATGTAGCTTGTTTAGTCTAATCTCAAGCCCGTAAATCAAAAATGTGTTAAGGCAACTTAAGAAAAAAAAAATCGCAAGTTTAGTTATTATTTATCTACATGGAGGCACAATGGTAAATGGCCAAAAGGCATTTGCATTTTAGCTAGAAATCAAAATTTAAATAATGCAACATAAATTTGCTTTTAGCACAATTTTCTTATGTTTTTCCTATTTTGTTTTTTCTTAGATACTTGGCTTCTATGGCTTGAGTGATGGGTGGAGGAAACAAGAGAAACATAGATTTTTTTATGGGCGCACCAAAGCTCACAGTAGGATAGCCAGGTGCATTTATTTCTTATTTTGTTTGTAACAACAAGTTTAAAAAAAAAAAAAAATTAAAAAAAAAATTATATAAAAGTTGGTTTAAAAGTTTTTTAAAATATTAATTTTATATAAACATAAACATTAAATTTAAAAAATTTTTTTATAAAAATAAATTTCCAGCAAATTTCCTTTAAAAATTTGTTAAGGCAAAAATTTAAGCCTTAACAAATTTTTAAAGGAAATTTTGCTGAAAATTTATTTTTATAAAAAATTTTTTTAAATTTTATGTTTATGGAAAATTATTTTAAAATTTTGTATTTAAATTTTTATTTTTTTTTATTAATTGGTGATTTTTTTAATAAAATCTCCATTTGGTTTTAAATCAAAATTTTTTCTAAAATTTGGTCGAAAGGTTAACCGAACTGCAGTTTCCATCCCTTCATCAGCGGAATTCGTCAAACAATACGGGATGTAGTCCCAGAAATTGCAGTCCAGTTAACCTTTCGACCAAATTTTTGGAACCATTTTGATTTAAAACCAAATGGAGATTTTATTGAAAAAATTTACCAACTAATAAGAAAAAAAATTTAAAAACAAAATTTTAAAATAATTTTCTATAAACATAAAATTTTGACAAAATTTTCTATATAAATAACTTTTTGGGCAAAATTTACTTTAAAAATTTTTAAGGCAAAAATTTAAAAATTTTATATAAAATTAAAATATAAAAAAAATTTTAAACAAAAAACTTTTTGACTTAGAACCAAAATGAGATTTATTTAAAAATATTATTTAACAAAAAATGTTGTCAAAAAAATTTTATTAGAAAATTTCGCTGGCTTAATTTTTATAGAAAATTGTCACAAAATTTTATTATATACAAAGTTTTACTAAAATTTTATTTTTATTGAAATTTTGGCCAAAATTTTAGTTTTATTTTATAATTTTGTCACAATTTTACTTTGTTTTTGAAAAAATTTCCAAAAGTTACAAAATTTTTGTTAACATTTTATTTTTCTTAAAAATTTTTCTGAAAAAAAAAGATTTTATAAAATAAATTTTGTCAAAATTTTATTTTTAATAAAATAATAAAATAAAATAAAAATTTTTTCAAATATTGTTTTTTTTAGAGAAAATTTTTTAAAATATTATATAAAAAGAGAATTTATAAAATTTTATTTGTATGGAAAACTTTGTCGAAATTTTATTTTTATAGAAAATTTTTTTTCATTGTTTGTGAAAAATTTTCCAAGATTTATTTTTGTTAACATTTTATTTTTCTAAAAAATTTTTCTGAAAAAAAAAATTATAAAATAAATTTAGTCAAAATTTTTTCAAAACTTTATTTTTAGAGAAAATTTTTAAAATATTATATAAAAAGAAAATTTATAAAATTTTATTTTTTATGGATAACTTTGTCGAAATTTTATTTTTAACAAAATGTTTTTTAAAAAAATTTTTTTTTTCAAAAGTTTTTGTAAATGTTTAAGTTTTATAGAAAACTTTGTCCAAATGCTATTAAAGTTTATTTTATAGAAAATATTTTCAATAATTTTTGTACAGAAAATGTCAAAATTTATTTTTTTTTTGAAATTTTGTAAAAAATATTATTTTTCTAGAAAATATCTCAAAATTTAATTTTAATATAAAATATTCCTAAAAAATTAATTTTAAGGAAAAATTATTTTATATAAAAAATTTTGTAAAAATTGTATTTTTGTAGAAAATTTTGAAAAATTTTATTCTTTAGAAAATGTTGTCAAAATTTTATTCTCATAGAAAAAAATTTTATTCTCAAAAAAAAAATATTTTTCAAAAATTTATTTTTCATAAAAAAAATATTTTTCATAAAAAAAAATATTTTTCAAAAATTTATTTTTCATAAAAAAAAATTTCAAAATTTTTTTTTTCATAAAAAAATTTTCAAAATTTTATTTTCATAAAAAAAATTATCAAAATTTTATTTTCTTAAAAAAAAAATTTCAAAAATTTTTGTTCAGAAAAAATTTTTTTTAAATTTTATTTTAGGCAAATTTAGTTGGTATAGAAGAATTTGTCAAAAATTTGGGTTTAAATAAATGTTATCAGAACTTTACTTTGATAAAAAGTTTCGTCAAAATTTTATTTTTATAAAAATTTTCATCTTAATTTTATTTTTATAAAAAATTTTTGTTAAAATTTTATTTTTAGAGAAAATTTAGTCACAATTTTGATTTTCTAAGAAATTCCTTCAAAAAATCTCGTTATATAAAATTTTATATATTATAACCGGGCCCGCTCCGCTGCGCCTTCTTAAGCTCTCTAATATCTTTTTAGGGTGGGGACACTTCGCCCTGAATGTGCTACTGTAGCCTATGTCCGCTGAACGCCTGCGTTCGAATCCTGGCGAGAACTTCGGACAAAATTTAAAGCAATGGTTATAACTTCTTAATGCTGGCGACATTTCGCTAAGTACCATGCCATGCATGGTTACGTAAAAAATTCTCCCCAAAGAGGTGTCGCACTGCGGCACGCCGTTCGGACTCTGCTACAAGAAAGGTCCCTTATCTTTGATAAACTCAACTTGAATCAGAAAGCACTCATTGATATGTGAGAAGTTGGCCCCTGCTCGGTTCTACTCCTAAATGCCATTCTTTTGAGTCTCATATTACCGTATTGGAAAATATTTCGTGTTTAGAGGGTATTTCAGGTGTGGCCACTTGACCATTAAAGATTCGTGCTCTACTTTCAGAAACATTTGATATGAGTCCCATATTGGCATGATCGGTAAATAAGTTGTGTTTGACGGTGAGGTGGACCCCAAGGTCTTTATCCAGAAAATGTACAGGGTGGCTGATGAAAGCCGCTACCAAAAAAAAATGTAATAACTTTTTTTCTATTTAATAATAATAATTTAATAATTAATTTAATTAATTAATTAATTAATTTAATTAATAATAATTTAATAATTAATTTAATAATTTAATTTAACATGAATAAAAGAAAAATGTATTCCATACACCGAAAAAAAAATGTAGCAATATTCATCATTGTAGCAATATTCATCAGCCACCCTGTATATAAATTTCCACCCCAAATAGCTTTTATATAATAGGGAGTTTTTTTGGGGGATGGGGCGGCTCCCTAAACACATGGCTTTATATTGTCGTGATTGGTCTATATATCCTTTTGGTGGGTTTTGGGCAGCCCCCGCGGCGCCCGACCCTACCAATAAAAACCGTGTTTAATTTTTCGAAAAAAATTTCAAATGAATCACATTACCAATCTTCAAGATCTGGTATTTTTGAAAATAAGGGTAAGGGGAAGTGCTTTTCAGGGGAGACATTTCGACTAAAATATCGATATCAAATTCGTGTCCACTTCCAAATCTCTTTAATTTGGGCCCCATATTGTCATGGCCAGTAAGTATGAACCGCTTGGAGGGTGTTTTGGGGTTGGAGCGGTCACCGGCTCTTTGCCCTGAAAATATTTATCAAATTCGTTCTTTACTACCAAATACCGTTTATTTGAGCACCATATTGCCATAATCGGAAATGAAGTTCAGTTTAGAGGATGCATTAAGGCTTACTCCACAACACTTGGCTCCAAAATTGGATATCAAATACGTTTTCTACTCTCAAATACCTTTCATTTGAGTCCCATATTGTCATAATGGGTCAAATAACCCATTTGACGTATCTTTAGGACGAAAAGCGCCACCTAGACTTGAACGCAAATTTTAATGACATATTCGTAATCTACTCCCGAATTCCTTTCATTTGAGTCCCATATAGCCATGGTCGGCTAATATGCCCATTTGGGGGTGGGCGACCTCCCGTTACTTGGACCTCAGACTCAAATTTTAATACCATGTTCGTTTTCTGATCTCCAATACCATTCATTTGATACCCCTATTGTGCCCATTGGACCACTTTCGGATGTGGGTGGCGTTTTTGGGATAAGGGGGAGGGAACGCCTCCACCCGATATCCTTCCCGCCAAACGTACACAATCTATGAAAATTTTAGAAAAATCGGTTCAGCCAAGTATCATATAGTCATAATGGGTCTAATGGCGTTTTTGAGGGGTGGCGTGACCCCCTATGCTTCAATCTGATCTTGTATGCCGCATTCGAAATCAACTCCCCAATACCTTTCATTTGAGCCCCATACTGATGTGAACGTCCAATATGTCTGTTTGGGGGAGATTTGGGGTTGGGGGCGACCCCAGTTACTTGGACCCATTTTTATTACGAAATTCGTAGTCTACTCCTGAATACCTTTTATTTGAGTCCCATCTTGTCTTGATCGGTCCACTTTTATTTTTGGGTAGTACTTTTGGGGTTAGGGGGAGGGTCCGCCCCCCTTCCGATATCAAAAAATTATAAAGCCTATGGCTTCTTTCAACCAACCTACACAATCTGTGAAAATGTCAAGGTAATCGGTTCACCCATTTTTTAGTCTATACGGAACAAAAAACAGCGCGCAACAATTTATTTTATATAAAGGGTGATTTTTTTGAGGTTAGGATTTTCATGCATTAGTATTTGACAGATCACGTGGGATTTCAGACATGGTGTCAAAGAGAAAGATGCTCAGTATGCTTTGACATTTCATCGTGAATAGACTTACTAACGAGCAACGCTTGCAAATCATTGAATTTTATTACCAAAATCAGTGTTCGGTTCGAAATGTGTTCATTCACCGTAACGTTGCGTCCAACAGCATCTTACGCTGTTAGTGGGTGATAGTACGCCTTTCAGATATTTCGCGCCAATGTGGATATCATATTGGTGCTCTACATCGAAATTTATTTCTTTTGAGTCCTATATGGCTATGGTCGGTAAACATGTCCGGTATGGGAATGTTTTTAGGTGTGAGGTGGACCTACATGTATCAGATTCGTGCTTTACTCTCAAATACCTTTCATTTGAGCCTAATATTGTAATTTTTGCTTTTAATTTCCATTAGGTGGAATTTGAGGGTGGGGCGGCCGCCCCAGACAACCCGCCCTCAATAAATATACCAAATCTCTGTTTTTGAAACAAACTAAATTTCGTGAAATCGTCTCACCCATCTCCGTGATTTGGCGTTTTTGAAAAAAGGGTAAGGGAAGGGTCCGCCTATTAAAGTTTGGATGTTAGATCTACTATATATGTGTGGTGGGGGAGGGGGAGATAATAAAGCGTTACTTCTCACTATTGCGAAACAAACTAATCATCAAAAGCATGCTCTACACAGTACTCAACAGTCGTTGGATATGTAGAGCACCCTAATCAATTTGACAAAGGTGTTGATACATGGCTTATCAGAAATCGCGATCCACCATGCCAGTCAAAGTGTTTTGGAAAACAGCACACACTTGCCTAACTTTTAAAAGTTCTTTGCTTTGCTATTTTTTGAATAGACGCTAGAAGATGTTCGATAAATCATGAAAAGCTTTTAAAGATCAAAATAAAAGAGCTCCAAACAAACAAAATTAAATTTCGAAATATTTTACTTCTATGGAAAATTTTGTCAAAATTTGTAAAAATTATGTTTTTAAAAGAAAATTAATAAAAACAAAATTTTTAAAAATTTTTCCATAAAAGAAAAAATGTTGACACAATTTTCAATAGAAGTAAAATTTTTTAATTATCATGATGGTAACCAAATATTTGTCCCGACCAAACCTAATTTTATACCCACCACCGTAGGATGGGGGTATACTCACCTAGTCATTCCATTTGTAACACCTCAAAATATTGATCTAAGACCCCATAAAGTATATATATTGTTGATCGTCTCAATATTCTGAGTCGATCTAGACATGTCCGTCCGTTTGCCGAAATCATGATAGCGGTCGAACGCGTAAAGCTAGCCGCTTGAAATTTTGCACATATACATTGTATTGATGAAGATCGTTGGGGATAGCGAAAGGGCTATATCGGTTCAGATTTAGATATAGCTCCCATATAACCGACCTCCCGATTTGACTTCTTGAGCCCCTGAAAGCTGCAATTTTTATCTGATATAGCTGAAATTTTGCAGATAGTGTTCTGTTAACAGTTCCAACAACTGTGCCAAGTACGGTCCAAATCGGTTTATAACCTGATATAGCGCCCATATAAACCGATCTCCCGATTTGACTTCTTGAGCCACTGAAAGCCGCAATTTTTGTCCGATTTGGCTGAAATTTTGCACATAGTGTTCTGTAATGACTCTCAACAACGGAGCCAAGTACGGTCCAAATCGATTTACAACCGGATATAGCGCCCATATAAACCGATCTCCCGATAAGACTTGTTGAGCCCTTACAGGCCGCAATTTTTGTCCGATTTGACTGAATTTTTGCATGTGGTGTTCCGTTATGACTCCCAACAACGAAGCCAAGTACGGTCAAAATCGGCCTATAACCTGATCTAGCTCCCGTATAAACCGTTCTCCCGATTTAACTTCCTGAGCCCCGGAAAGCCGCAATTTTTATCTGATATAGCTGAAATTTTGCAGATAGTGTTCTGTTAACAGTTCCAACAACTGTGCCAAGTACGGTCCGAATCGGAGTATAACCTGATATAGCTCCCATTAAAACCGATCTCCCGATTTGACTTCTTGAGCCACTAGAAGCCGCAATTTTTGTCCGATTTGGCTAAAATTTTGCACATAGTGTTCTGTTATAACTCCCAACAACGAAGCCAAGTACGGCCAAAATCGGTTTATAACCGGATATAGCTCCCTTTAAAACTGATCTCCCGATTTGACTTCTTAAGCCACTAGAAGCTGCAATTTTTGTCCGATTTGGCTGAAATTTTGCACATAGTGTTCTGTTATAACTCCCAACAACGAAGCCAAGTACGGCCAAAATCGGTCTATAACCTGATATAGCTCCCTTTAAAACGGATCTCCCGATTTGACTTCTTGGACCCTTACAAGCCGCAATTTTTGTCCGATTTGGCTGAAATTCTGCACATACTGTTCTGTTATGACTCCCAACAACGAAGCCAAGTACGGTCAAAATCGGCCTATAACCTGATCTAGCTCCCATATAAACCGTTCTCCCGATTTGACTTCCTGAGCCCCTGTAAGCCGCAATTTTCGTCCGATTTGGCTGAAATTTTGTACATGATGTTCTGTTATGTATCCCAACAACTGTGTCAAGTACGGTCCAAATCGGTCAAGAACCTGATATAGCTCCCATATAAACCGATCTCCCGATTTGACTTCTTGAGCCACTGGAAGCCGCAATTTTTGTCCGATTTGGCTGAAATTTTGCACATAGTGTCCTGTTATGACTCTCAACAACGAAGCCAAGTACGGTCAAAATCGGCCTATAACCTGATCTAGCTCCCATATAAACCGTTCTCCCGATTTGACTTCCTGAGCCCCTGTAAGCCGCAATTTTTGTCAGATTTGGCTGAAATTTTGTACATGGTGTTCTGTTATGTATCCCAACAACTGTGTCAAGTACGGTCCAAATCGGTCAAGAACCTGATATAGCTCCCATATAAACCGATCTCCCGATTTAATTTCTTGAGCCCTTACAAGCTACGATTTTTATCCCATTTTGCATATAGTGTTCTGTTATAATTCTCAACAACTGCGCCAAGTACGGTCCAATTCGGTCTATAACTAGATATAGCTCCCATATTTTAGCAGCATCCATGGTGGTGGGTTTCCAAGATTCGGCCCTGCCGAACTTAGCACGCCTTTACTTGTTTACTTCTATCATTTTAAACTTTTAATTTGGACTCTATGTAAAGACTTTTTTCAATGAAGAAAAATTTTCAGTTAGGCCACTTTGGTGGCCACCTCTTCATCAACACCATTCTCGTCACCATCACCATCACCGTACCCATCGGCATTGCCATCCTCATGAGGGCGATTGTATTGTGGCCGCTGCCTTTTGTAGCCGTTTGCAAATAATTTATATTTTTCTATAATTCATTTTGGTTGGTTACTGTGTAGTTTTCTTGCAATTTGATGGCGTTAAATTTATTCATAATTTGCGTGTGAATAAATTGTATGATACTCACACACACACACACACACACAGCAACTATAACAACAAAAGGGAAAACAACATTGAAATTTTCCATGTGTTTTTCTGCAATGCTTTTGTTTTGTTTTCCAACAAAGTATGTTGGTAGAATGCGAAAAACATGAAGAAAAATTATAACGTTTGATGTTGCTGCAGTTATCGCTTGAAGAAATTTAAATTAAATGCCTTGGCCGGCCAAGCAAATGCAGGCAAAAGCCTAAATAAAAACTCAATATGACAACAATTCGTGGGCATACCATAAAGAGAGACTCAGTGAACATCCTATAGGAGTCCTTGGAAACAAAAATTTTATTTCACTCTGTGTGAAAAATTGAAAAAAAATTTTCTTTTTCTAGATATTTGCAATTGTTTTTGCATACCCCTAAAATATGTCCTTCCGTCAGTCTGTTGAATGAGCACCTTGAAATCCTATGTTTGACCACTTGGGCTCAGTGAAAAGTTTAGGAATAGCAACTCCTGACTTTTACACCTGCAAGAGGGCTATTGGCAATCGTTGCGGGTGTAACCAGAGTAGGACATACTGGCTTCATTTCAGCAAAAAGTCAGAAAATTACTTAGCCGGTTTCTTGATCCTATACTAAATATTGCCACCAAATTGCTATACATTCTAAACATATTTAGGAAATCATGAAATCGGTATATATGACAGCCATATCCAAATATGGTCTGGTCTTAATCATGCTATGCACGACCGACGAAGGGCTTAACACAACTCACTATGCCGAATTTCAGCGAAATCGGATATTTAGAACTTTAATCAGGAGATCTGTCTATATGGAGGCAATTACCAGATATTGTTGGATCTGCATTATATACAAAACCGTTGTCGAGTGCTAAACTTCAGCGAAATCGGGTAATTAATGCGGCTTCTATAGCCCTCACTTTTTAAGTTAAGAGATCTGTCTATATGGGGCTATATGAAGATATTGTCCGATATAGCCCATCCTCCCATCCCAACCTGCCTATGGTAAAAAAAGTTATTTGGACCAGATTTTAGCTCAATATCTTCATTTTTATACCCCCCACCATAGGATAGGGGTACACTTATTTCGTCATTCCGTATGTAACACATCAAAATATTGATGAGAGGCCCAACAACGTATATATATTCTTGATCGGCTTGACATTCTTAGTCGATTTAGCCATGTCCGTCCGTCTGTTTGACGAAAGCACACTAACTTTCTAAGGAGCAAAGCTATCTGCTTGACATTTTAAATAAAAACTTTTTATTAGTGCAGGTCAATTGGAATTGCAAATTAGCCAAAGCGGTTCATGTTTTGGTATAGCTGCCATATAAACCGATATCGGATCTTGACTTCTTGAGCCTCTAGAGGTTCAAATCGGTTCATAACCAGATATAGTTCCCATATAAACCGATTTCGCATCTTGACTTTTTGAGCCGCTAGAGGGCGCAATTATAATCCAATTTGGCCGAAATTTTGCACCTCAACTTCTTGTATGCCAATTTTGCTAAGTATAGCTGCCATAAAAACCGATATCGGATCTTGACTTCTTGAGCCTCTAGAGGCTCAAATCGGTTCACAACCAGATATAGTTCCCATATAAACCGATTTCGGATCTTGACTTTTGGAGCCGCTAGAGGGCGCAATTGTTATGCAATATGGCTAAAATTTTGCACCTCAACTTCTTGTATGCCAATTTTGCTTAGTTTTGCTGCCATAAAAACCGATATCGGATCTTGACTTCTTGAGCCTCTAGAGGCTCAAATCGGTTCACAACCAGATATAGTTCCCATATAAACCCATTTCCGATCTTGACTTTTTGAGCTGCCTGAGGGCGCAATTATTATCCAATTGGGCTGAAATTTTGCACCTCAACTTCTTGTGTGCCAATTTTGCTAAGTATAGCTGCCATATAAACCGATATCGGCTCTTGACTTATTGAGCCTCTAGTTCCCATATAAACCGATTTCGGATCTTGACTTTTTGAGCTGTCGGGGGCGCATTTATTATTAAAGTTGGATGAAATTTTGGACATCAACTTTCTGTATGACCTTTAAATATGGTCTGAATCGGTCCATAACCTGATATAGCTTCCATATCAACAGTTCTCCCAATTTTATTTCTTGAGCCGCTAGAGGGCGCAATTATTATTTAATTTGGCTGAAATTTTGCACAATGAATTCCACTTTGATCTCCAACAGCCAAAGCAAGTATGGTTCATAACTTGGTATAGCTGAAGTAGCATGCAAATGCAATTTTTTCCCATGAACATTCCACTAAGGAACAGGGGCAAACTTCTCACATATCAATGAGTGCAGTCCGATTCAAGTTTAAGCTCAATGATAAGGGGCCTCCTTTTTATAGCCGAATCCGAACGGCGTGCCACAGTGCGACACCTCTTTGGAGAGAAGTTTTACATGGCATACTACCTCACAAAAGTTGCTAACATTAGGAGGAGAAAACCACCGTTGAAAATTTTTTTCTGATGGTCTCGCCAGGATTTGAATCCAGGCGTTCAGCGTAATAGGCGCACATGCTAACCTCTGCGCTACGGTGGTCTCCAGCTGAAATAGCACAGCAATTCTTATTCATTATCCTTTGTTTGTCTATAAAAAGATATCGCCTCAGGTAAGGTTAGGTTAGATATATGTGGCAGTCTGCCATCAGACTCACTTAGATGTTCTCGTCCATTGTGATACCGCAGGAACAGGAGAAGGAAGATGACTTCTAGTTCCTACCATTCAACCATGCCGATCGCTTTAAAAAGCCCAACAACTTGCGAGTGTTCACATCCGCTAAATCAGACAGGTTCTCAAAGAAATGAGAACCTAAAGTGGAACTCCTTCTAACTGCTAGTGGGACACACACACACACAGTAGGTGTTCTATAGTTTCCTCTTCTTCGATGTCCTAATAGCTTCTGCAAAAGTCGTTACTGGCAACCTTCACTCTATCGATTAGACGGTGACCTGTCATGACGGACACAATGACTAAGACGTCTGCTCTAGCCAATGACAGCAAAGTCACAGTCTAGAATTCAACAGATAATACATCATCAGGACCTGGCTACTTAATAAAGTCGAAACTTCTTATCGCCCAAAGGATTTTAAGCTCAGACACAATTTCTCCAATAACCTATGACAAATGCATACCAATGACAACCTCTTTTGGCGCCACATTGTCCGTTGGAGAATTTTCCGGGAAATGTGTATCAACGAGTAGCTCTAGAGTTTCTTCACTAGAAATTGTCCATAGATTCTCTGACTTTTGAATATATCACACCGTAATAGGTCTCGAGGAATCTTCTTAAGCCCAGAGGCCTCAGATGTATCCCCCATGGAGCTGCAGAATTCTACCCAGAATTTGTTCTGAGACTTTCTCAGCTCTCCCTTATAAATATTTTCTTAGCTCAGCCTTATAGATGTCCCAAGCGTGTGGTGCTCTTGTGGCTTTCGCCCTGTTGAAGAGTCTTCCGCAGTCCTTCCTTAGACCAACCAGTTCTGGGGTCCATCGTGGCGGTCGCTGTTTGCCCCTTAACTTGACACTAGGACATGCTGATACTCGCTTGACCATTAAGCCTACATCCTCCGCAGTTTCCACTTCTTTTCTTGGTCTAGAAGGGATAGAGGTGCAGAATTTGTGCCGAAATTTATCCCATTCCGCCTTTCGTCTGTTTAGCCGAAGTAGCACTTCTACAGTATTCTCTCCAAGGCTGAAACTAGTATAACGATGATCGAGGTAACTGTGGTCATCCAACACTTCCCAGTCGTAATATCTAGTACCTCCTGCCTGCTCCTGGTAATAAAGGTCGGTTTATCCCTGGCTACTACTAAATCTTCAGTGCTTAGCGACGGGAGAAGAAAAACATTTAGACTACTCTTTGTAAGAATACAGGCTCTGTGTCTCCTAATGCCGGAATTCTTAGTCCACAAACCATTCCTCCACACACCCATGGTTTCTGGATAAGAACCACGAAAAATCCTCCTGCCATCAGGAGGAATTTTAGTGCCACCGAAACGGCCTTACAATGGTTGAGATTTATCTTTAGAAACCGGACCATAGTCAGTATTCAGTACTTCCACCACTGTTGTGTTAGCCTCGTCTTCTGATTCCACCAGAAGTTCTCCTCACAAGATTCTTTGCATCTTGTCTTGAGCTTCCGTACGCATCCAGGGGCAGGTGAGAAAGCTGTGGAACCACTCTCCCTCAGGGCACTGGACACTTACGGTGTGGACGATTCCTCCTTAGATGGTTCGTACTTTTTGAGTTCCGCGCTTTCCCGCTTGCGCACACCTTGAACCCAGTCCATTCGGATGACCCACCCATACAAGGCTTGTAGGGTCCCGTTTCGATGCCATCCCCTCCTATCTCGATTGTGGCAGGGGGACTTTCAGTCTCCAGCAATCCGCCAGACTTAAGCGATGTGGTCCATAGTGTCCAGGCAAGTGTTCAGCAACACTGCTGAGTCGTCTCCTGATTCCCCAACCCCATCTTTGAATCGTGTGCCATATATGGGGAAGCCAGCCTGTATTGAGACTTGTTTATTTCAAGGCTGGCTACTACTAAATCTTCAGTGCTTAGCGACGGGAGAAGAAAAACATTTAGACTACTCTTTGTAAGAATACAGGCTCTGTGTCTCCTAATCCCGGAATTCTTAGTCCACGAACCATTCCTCCACACACCCATGGTTTCTGGATAAGAACCACGACAAATCCCCCTGCCATCAGGAGGACCTTCAGTGCCGCCAAAGCGGCCTTACAATGATTGAGGTTTATCTGTAGAAACCGGACCATAGTCAGGATTCAGTACTTCCACCACTGTTGTGTTAGCCTCGTCTTCTGATTTCACCTGAAGTTCGTCCTCACAAGATTCGTTGGATCTTGTCTTAAGCTTCCGTACGCATCCAGGGGCAGTTGAGAAAGCTGTGGAACCACTCTTCCTCTGGACACTGGACACTTACCGTGTGGACGATTCCTCTTTAGATGCTTCACTAGCTGCTGCTGTCGAAGTACTTTTTGAGTTCCGTGCTTACCCGCTGGCGCAAACCCACCCACACAGGGCTTGTCGGGTCACGTTTCGATGCCATCCCCTCCGGTCTCGATAGTGGCGGGGGGATTTTCAGTCTACTGGAATCCGCAAGACTGTAGCGATGTGGTCGATAGTTCCTCAGGAAGGTGTTCAGCAACACTGCTGAGTCGTCTCCTGATTCCCCAACCCCCCCGCTTCTATAGATCTTCAGCTTCAACTTGTTGAATCCATAGAAACCAACTCCTTCAGACATGTTGATGTCTGCGAGACAGCCGGAGTTTAGTACGAATACTGCATGTCTCCGGTCACCATCAGCCTCATCCAATCTACCAATCTTCCAGACGGTGGTTGAAAGATTGGGAATACATTCCCTTAGTCTTCCAAGTATCGCTTCAGGATCTGAGGGAACCCTTGGTATCCCAACCAGGCGCCATTGGTCGAGAAGCCAAATCTTCCTTCTTGACTAATTCTAGTGCTGCACCTGGCCAGATCTCACCAATGTTTTTTAGCTTACAACGATACATTTCAATTGAGCGTTGATCGCCGAAGACAATTAGTCTGTATCGGCCTCGATACCAGCCTGCATCGTCACCTACTGGAGAAGACCCAGGAAATTCCGCAAGAACATGGGAGTATAGTGAAGACAGTCCATTGACTATGGAGCGCAGAGGTTAGCATGTCCGCTTATGACGCTGAACGCCTGGGTTCGAATCCTGGCGAAACCATCAGAACAAATTTTCAGCGGTGGTTTTCCCCTTCTAATGCTGGCAACATTTGTGAGTTACTATGCCATGTAAAACTGCTCTCCAAACAGGTGTCGCACTGCTGCACGCCATTCGGACCCGGCTATAAAAAGGAGGCACTTTCTCATTGAGCTTAAACTTGAATCGGACTGCACTCATTGATATATTACAAGTTTGCCCCTGTTTCTTAGTGGAATATTCATGGACAAAATTTGCATTTGCAGTCCATTTAGTATCCCACTCCAATTATTCCTAGCTTTGCAGCCCTGTTCTTCTCCCTTGTCGACAACTACCATCTCCAAACTGTCCCTAGCGACATTAGCAAAGGTTCTAGGACCCATCTTACTATTGTTCGTCCTAGGTGATCGCAGTCTTTTGCCTGACTGCGGCGCAGTTTCCGCATCTAGACGTGTTGTCTTTGGGGTAGGCTGTGCAGCGAATTCCCGAGTCCAATTTACGGAGTCTCTCTCCCTATTAGTGAGAGTCTTAGGATCATTTGCACCAAACCTCTCAATAAACCAGAGAGCGATCCGTCTTCTTGTTGTTCTTGTTGTTCCAACCTCCTTAAGAGCGTGGTGGTTTGCCGGGGAAGGCCGATGGGATAGGCAAATTTTAGGCATGCGTAGAAAGAATATGTTCGGCCTTGTCTTTAACACTCCAACCAGGTGTCTTCGTCAGAAGTCCCTGCTGACCAGTCGTCTGTCGGCTAGTGGAGCCTGGAGCAGCCACTCCACTAAACGAGTTTTCAGTAGCAGACAACATTATACGGCCTGATACCACCAACGCAGCTGTTGGTTCTTTGGAGTCCATTCTAAGTCTGCTCCCGGGCTCTAGATCCGCCGCTTTACTGGAAACAGACGCAGATCATCAACCGCTTAATAGATAATACAATTGCAGCTATCCTTGAGTGACTTAAATTTTTCTTCCAAAAATAATGACCTATTACGAGTTACAGGAAAATTCATGCGGAGTGAAATAACAAAACATCCGCTCCATTCAACGGTTCAAAAAAGAATCAACCTCCACCGGTACATGCAACGCAAACGAGGAAGACCAAAACTCTGATGAAATTATCAAGCGGAGAAAGACATCTTGAAACTAGGATCACAGAAGATAAATGTTTTTGGAAATCTATTTAGAATTCGGTTAGTGTCATTGTAGGAACCAGAAACAAGGACCTTTTTCTTTCAGGCATCAGGAGGAGTTAAGAGGACTAAATCATGACAAAGTTTAGTTTTTCATTACAGTGTACAAGAAGCTACCTTGAGATAGACTATCATCAAAGAAAGTCTACGTCAGTTGAACTACCCGTATCTTTGAAAGGAAGGAGTTTAAGGATTCACAATTCACACTCACATCATTTTTACTATTGGGCGCCAACAAAAATATTTAAAGCCCCATAAAAATAATGCCACAACATCAACTGCAAATTTTAAATGTTTTCAAATTTAAATGGATGAAAATTATAACAAAACAGAAAAGAGTTTAAAAAATCCTTGATTTTGCAACAAAGCACTACCCTATATTTTAAATAGTTTTTTTTTTTTTGTTGGTAAAAACCCAAATTACAAAAAGGACTTAAACAGCAGAAACAAAGCAAAAAACTCCATTTTTCATATGCCAGACGAATACTAAAATCCTTTGTAGGGAACAAGCGTTTGCGTGTTAATGATTGGAATCTTATCTGAATAAAAAAAAAACGATAGAGAAAATTGTAAGCAATTCCAAGGCAATGTATACAGAAGGGATTGAATATACACAGAGATATTCCATAAACAAAAACAAGTATAAAGCCCCCACAAGTATCAACAAATGAAAGCACATATGAAAATATTAAAGTGGTTCGAAGAGGTGCTCTAATACAAATGAACAATCCATAAAGGATCGGGGGCCTCCAGGGGTGCTATAATAGCAACATGTAGTCCGCCATTTCAAAAAGTCTCCAAGAGAAATAAAAAACTTAAGTGGTAGATACCAAACCTCTTTTTTAAGATCCTCACATCTTCTCGTTTGATAGTTTGGCCCCAAATTTCAAAAAAAATTGTCTTTGGAGTCCTTTTGGAGCCTATACTATGATTTCCAGTTTTTCGTCTGTTCTATAAGTCCCCGGAATAACTGCATTGGGTATGTATACTACAGTTGTCAGACCTATAATGCTATATGGTGTTGTGGTCTGGTGGACGGCGCTTCAAAAATCCACCTACTGCTCAATACTTAACCGGATCCAAAGGATGGCTTGTTTGTGTGTGCATCGAATCCGCACTGAGGACGACACCATCTGATGCACTGAATTTAATGCTGCATCTAATGCCAGTGGCCATTGTGGATAGACATATTACAGCGACCGCTGACTGAGGTTAAGGATGCTTTCCCAATGGTCATGTAGTGGCTACGGACACTGTGTTATCCTTGATACAATATCCGGTGTTGTGGTCTGGTGGACGGCGCTTCAAAAATCCACCTACTACTCAATACTTAACCGGATCCAAAGGATGGCTTGTTTGTGTGTGCATCGGAGCCTCACTGAGGACGACACCACCTGATGCACTGAATTTAATGCTGCATCTAATGCCAGTGGCCATTGTGGCTAGACAAATTGCAGCGCCCGCTGCCTGAGGTTAAGGGAGCTTTCTCAATGGTCATGTGGTGGCTACGGACACTGTGTTATCCTTGATACAATATCCAGTGTTGTGGTCTGGTGGACGGCGCTTCAAAAATCCCCCTACTGCTCAATACTTAACCGGATCCAAAGGATGGCTTGTTTGTGTAACACAGCCGCAATGAGGACGACACCACCTGATGCACTGAATTTAATGCTACATCTTATGCCTCTGGACATTGTGGCTACCCAAATTGCAGCGACCACTGCTGTGAGGTTAAGGGCGCTTTATCATTGGTCATGTGATGGCTACGGACACTGTGTTATCCCTGATACAATATCTGGTGTTGTGGTCTGGTGGACGGCGCTTCAAAAATCCATCTACTGCTCAATACTTAACCGGATCCAAAGGATGGCTTGTTTGTGTGTGCATCGGAGCCGCACTGAGGACGACATCATCTGAAGCACTGAATTTAATGCTACATCTTATGCCTCTGGACATTGTGGCTACCCAAATTGCAGCGACCACTGCTGTGAGGTTAAGGGCGCTTTCTCATTGGTCATGTGATGGCTACGGACACTGTGTGGATTACACCCTACCTGAGCCGCCTTTTGATAAAAAGTACTGTACCACTGTTCCTGATGGAACCGATTGGAACTACGATTTTCCTGGTATTGGAAGTTACATGGTCTTCGATACAGATGATTCACAACTAGACGACCAGGTAGGCTTTGGGTGTACTCTACAGATCTAGAACTGGTAATATCGAGAAGGTTACCCAACCACTGCAGTGTGTATCTAGCAGAGATCCTTGCAATTAAGAAAGTGGAGGAATAGCTAAGATATTTGCATAAACATCTTCTCAGGCAGCCAGACAGCCTTTAAATCCCTGGAGAACGCATTTCTGAACAGAAAAATTGTTGCAGATCTCTTAACGAGATGGCTGAACAGTTCAAAATTCACCTGTTCTGGGTGCCGGGCCACAGAGATATCGCAGGGAATTGTAAAGCGGACGAGCTTGGGAGACTAGGAACTACACTACATATTCCACGCATACTGGAATCTGTGGGTAAGGCTCTAGGGACATGTAAACTAAATTTTCAGGACCAGGCCCGAAGGATAAATGGTCACAAAGAGGGGGCTGTGAGCATTCCTAAACTATGTGGCCTAATCTAGGCTTGTCATTGGCTAGAACAGACGTTTCAGTCATTATGTCCGTCATGACAGGTCACTGTCTAATAGGAAAACATGCTGAGGGACTGAAGGTTGACAGCAACGACTATTGCAGCTGTGAGGACATCCAAGAAGAAGAGTCTTTAGAACACCTTCTGTGTGTGTGTCCCGCACTAGCAGTCAGAAGGAGTTCCACTTTAGGTCCTCATTGCTTTGAGAACCTGTCTGATTTATTGGGCTTTTTAAAGCGATTTGGATGGTTCAACGGTAGGAACTAGAAGGTATTTTCATGTGGTATCACAATGGACGAAAACGTCTGTGTGAATCTGATGGCAGACTGCCATTTAAACCTAACCTAACTGCGTTCCCCCTCTATTATAAAATAATTTTTTTTCTAATTTTTTACCTTTTATTTTATTAAATCACTAGCCGAACCGGGCCCACTCCGCTGCGCCTTCTTTTACTCTCTAATACCTTGTTAGGGTGGGGACACTTCGCCCTGAATGCGGATATCGAATTCGTGCCATTGTAGCCTATGACGCTGATTGCGTTCGAAACCTGACATTTGGACATTTGGAAGCTACAATGCCATGCATGGCCTTTAAAAAAATTTTCCCCAAAGAGGCGCGACGACGTTCGGACTCGGCTATAAAAAAGGTCCCTTATCATTGAGTTTAAACTTGCATCGGAAAGCACTCATTGATGTGTGAGAAGTTCGCAACAGCTCGGTTCCTGGTGTTTTTTATACCCTCCACCATAAGATGGGGGGTATACTAATTTCGTCATTCTGATTGTAACAACTCGAAATATTTGTCTTAGACCCCATAAAGTATATATATTCTTGATCGTCGTGAAATTTTATGTCGATCTAGCCATGTCCGTCCGTCTGTCCGTCCGTCCGTCTGTCTGTCGAAAGCACACTAACTTCCGAAGGAGTAAAGCTAGCCGCTTGAAATTTTGCACAAGTACTTCTTATTAGTGTAGGTCGGTTGGTATTGTAAATGGGCCATATCGGTCCATGTTTTGTTATAGCTGCCATATAAACCGATCTTGGGTCTTGACTTCTTGAGCCTCTAGAGTGCGCAATTCTTATCCGATTGTAATGAAATTTTGCACGACGTGTTTTCTTACGATGTCCAACAACTGTATCAAGTATGGTTCAAATCGGTCCATAACCTGATATAGCTGCTATATAAACCGATCTTGGGTCTTGACTTCTTGAGCCTCTAGAGTGCGCAATTCTTATCCCATTGGAATGAAATTTTGCACGACGTGTTTTCTTACGATATCCAACAACTGTGTCAAGTATGGTTCAAATCGGTCCATAACCTTATATAGCTGTCATATAAACCGATCTTGGGTCTTGACTTCTTGAGCCTCTAGAGTGCGCAATTCTTATCCGATTGGAATGAAATTTTACACGACGTGTTTCGTTATTATATCCAACAACTGTGCCAAGTATGGTTCAAATCGGTCCATAACCTGATATAGTTGCCATATAAACCGATCTGGGATCTTGACTTCTTGAGCCTCTAGAGGTCGCAATTATTATCCGATTTGCCTGAAATTTTGTACGACGGATTCTCTCATGACCATTAACATACGTGTTTATTATGGTCTGAATCGGTATATAGCCCGATACAGCTCCCATATAAATCGATCTCTCTATTTTACTTCTTGAGCCCACAAAGAGCGCAATTCTTATTCGAATTGGCTGACATTTTACACAGGTCTCCAACATAAATATAATTTAATTGTGGTCCAAACCGGACCATATCGCAGAGCAAATCTTTTCTTATATCCTTTTTTTTCCCCTAAGAAGAGATGCCGGGAAAAGAACTCGACAAATGCGATCCATGGTGGAGGGTATATAAGATTCGGCCCGGCCGAACTTAGCACGCTTTTACTTGTTAAAAATTAGAGTAATGAGAAGTGCTTTTTAGGGGTGGGATGGCACCTTAAACATTTCGACTCATGTATGGATATCAAATTCGTGCTGCACTTCCAAATCCCTTTAATTTGAGCCCCATATTGCCGTGGCCGGAAAATATGAACCGTTTGGAGGGTGTTTTGGTGCTGGGGCGGCCACCAGCACGGAAACGAAGTTCAGTTTAAGGGGTACTTTAGGGCGTACCTCAAAACACTTGGCTCAAAAATTGGATACCAAATTTGTTTTCTACTTTCGAATACCTTTCATTTGAGTCCCAGATATCTGAAAGTTATATAGCCTATGTTTCCTTCCGGACAAACGTACACAATCTATGAAGACTGTAAGAAAATCGGTTCAGCCAAGTATCATATAGTTATAATGGGTCTAATGGCGTCTTTGAGGGGTGACGTGACTCCCTATACTTTGATCTCATTTTGTATGACAGATTCGAAATCTACTCCCGAATACCATTCATTTGAGCCCCATATTGAAACGAACGTTCAATATGTCTGTGTGGGGGAGTTTAGGTGTTTGGGCGGCCCGATGGGTACTTAGAATCAAATTTTAATACCATATTCGTATTTTACTCTCCAATACCTTTTATTTGATACCTATATTGTCTCGATCGGTCCACTTTTGATTTTGGGTTGTGTTTTTGGCATAAGGGGGAGGGTCCGTACCCCGTCCGATATCGAAAAATTATATATCCTATGTTTCCTTCCAGACCACCCTACATAATATGCGAAAATTTCGAGAAAATCCGTTCTGCCATTTTTCAGTCTATACGGAACAAACAAACCGAGTCCCCTATATCCGTGATTGGCTAATGTGCCATGAATTTGTATGCCAGATTCGTTATCTACTCCCGCATACCTTTCATTTGATACCCATATTGTCTTCAACGGTCCAATTTTGATTTTGGGTGGTGTTTTTAGGGTAACGGGGGTGGGTCCGCCCCCTTCCGTTATCAATAAATTGTAACGCCTATTCCTACTTCGTAATATACTCCCGAATACCTTTCATTTCAGTTCCATATTGTCAAGATCGTCAAATAAACCTATTTTAAGGGGTTTTGGGACTGGTGCGGCCCCCCTGGTACTTGGACCCAAATTTTTTTTATGAAATTCGTACTCTACTCTTGAATACCTTTCTGTTGAATCCCATATTGTCCCGACCAGTCCACTTTTTTTTTTTGGGTAGTACTTTCATGATAAGGGGGAGGGTCCGCCACCTCCCGATATGAAAAAATTATATAGCCTATGTTTCCTTCCAGACCAACCTACACAATCTGTGGAAGTTTCAAGGTAATCAAAACAAATATACAAACAAACAAACACAAATTGAATTTACTATATAAGATTATTTACTCCCTTCCACCTTAATATGGAAAAATATGTACAAAATATACACACAGCGAGTATACAACCTTAAAAAACATGGTGAATTGGAAACACAAAACATGGGTTTCCATATTTACCTGAAAACAACAAAGAGGACACGAAAAACAACCAAACCAATAGACTTAAACAAGGAGCCCAATTTCAGAAACTACCCACAAAAGCTACAATTCCACTGCTGGCAAAAAAAGGACTCTGATTGTATGGTACGGTGTATGGTGGTGGTTATGGCGCCGCCGCCACTTCACAGAGCCTTGCGCCCATTTTCTGCTCAAATTTCAGACATCCCTTTATGGTGACTACCCTGGTTTTTCTTTGAGGTTTCCGTTTTTTATTTTGTTTATCACAAAATACCAATCACAAAACAAACGAAAGACCTCGCAACCAAAAAAAAACATCACCACCAATTCACCAGCGTCAGCAATAGTGAAAATTATTATGGATTATGGAATGAAGAAACAAAAAAAAACAGCCACGTCTAGCAACGTTCTCATCGAAGAAGCAGAAGTTGGCAACCATTCATTATGGCCGACAAAAATAATAAATCCTAAATTTTGCCCACACGAAAAGTGTTTCCACCATTCAAGCCAACCAAATCCTTGTTCGGTGTTTGCCTTTGAATGGCGATATTTGCCACAATTTCTTCGAATCCCATTAGCTGAAGTTTTGGGGCGTTTTACTTTTTGGCGTTTTTCTGGCATCGATAATAATTGATTTGATTGATGCCCATCAGCAGGAATCGCAGCAAGATGGAGTTATTGATGGTGGCAATACCCAGCAGCCGCTTTTTGAAGTTCGCATATCTACCTGATGTCCGCTGAAAAAGCAATCAAAGCTATTGGCAGCAATTTTAAGGATGATTAGGCAATTTGTAGGCTGTCTGAGAGGAAAAATTAATGAAAGGCAGAAGACAAACAAAAAAAAAAGTATACAAAATGGAGATTGAAAGGAAAGCCTCCAACATGGATCGCATTTGTCAGGTTCTTTCCCCCGTAACTCTTTATAGTCAAACAAAGGATAATGGATAAAAGTTGCTATGCTATTGGAGGTAAGATAGGTTATGGACCGATTAGGACCATACTTGGTTTAGATGGAGATCATAGTAGTAGTAGAAGTCAGTGTGGGAAATTTCAGCCAAAACGTTAAAGAATTGCGCCATCTAGAGGCTGAAGAAATCATCGGGCGATATATATATATATATATATATATATATATATATATATATATATATACCAATATATATATATATATTGGGTTGCCCAAAAAGTAATTGCGGATTTTTCATATAGTCGGCGTTGACAATTGACATTCTTTCTTCTGTCAGTTATCAGCTGTTGCTTTTAGCTTGCTTTAGAAAAAAAGTGTAAAAAAAGTATATTTGATAAAAGTCCATTCTAAGTTTTATTAAAAATGCATTTACTTTCTTTTAAAAAATCCGCAATTACTTTTTGGGCAACCCAATATATATATTAGGTTGTAAACCTATTTGAACTATAATTGGCACGGCTGTTCGAAACTATAGCCAAACTTTACGAGCAAAATTTCAGCCAAATCGGATAAGAATTGCGCCCCCTGGAGGCTCAATAAGTCAAGATCAGGGACCAGTTTATATGGTAGCTACATCAGGTAATAAAACGATTTGGATCATTCTTGGCAGTTATTAAAAATCAAAACAAAACTTCTCATGTAAAATAACAGCCAAATCAGAAAAGAATTGCTCCCCCTACAGGAAGTCACAGCAAACACCTCATGCAAAATGTTAGCCACATCGAATAAAAACTGCGCCCTCTAGAGGCTGAAGTAGTCATTCTTGGCTCAGTTCTTGGAAGTCAATACAAAACACCACATGCAAAATTTCAGCCATATCGGATAAGAATTGCGCCCTCTAGAGGCTGAAGAAGTCAAGATCCGAGATCGGTTTGTATGGCAGCTATTTCAGGTTTGAACCGACTTGGAGAATTCTTGGCACAGAAATTGAAAGTCAAAACAAAACACATCACCCTCTACAGGCTCAAAAATCAAAATCCGAGATCGGTTTATTTGGCAGCTATATGGCAGCTATATCAGGTTATGAATCTATTTCGATCATACTTGGCTCAGTTAATGGAAGTTAGAATAGAACACTTGATACGAAATCTCAGCCAAATCGGAGGCTCAAAAAGTCAAGAACCAAGATCAGTTTATATGACAGCTATATCAAAACCGATATGGCCCATTTATAATCCCAACCGACCTACGCTCTGGAGGATCCAGAAGCCAAGATCCGAGACATTCTTCGCAGTTATTGGAAGTCACAGCAAACACCGCATGCAAAATCTCAGCCATATCGGATAAGAATTGCGCCCTCTAGAGTCTGAAGAAGTCAAGATCCGAGATCGGTTTCTTTGCCAGCTATATCAGGTTATGAACCGATTTGGACCATTTTTGACTCAGTTATTGGAAGTGTGTACAAAAAACCGCATGCAAAATCTCAGCCATAACGGATAAAGGTTGCGCCCTCTAGAGGCTAAAGACAACTAGATGTGAGATCAGTTTCTTTGGCAGCTATATCAGGTTATGAACCGATTTAAACAATTCTTGGCACAATTATTGAAAGTCAAAACAAAACACCTGATGCCAAATTTCAGCCTAATGGGAAAAGAATTGCGCCCTCTACAGGCTTAAAAAATCAAAATCCGAGTTCGGTTTATATGGCAGCTATAACAGGTTACGTATCTATTTCGACCATATCTAACTCAGTTATTGGAAGTTAGAATAGAACACTTGATACGAAATTTCAGCCAAATAAGATCCTCTAGAGGCTCAAGAAGTCCAGATCCGAGATTAGTTTATATGGCAGCTATATCAAACCATGGACCGATATGGCCCATTTTTAATCCCAACCGACCTACCTTCTAGAGGCTCAAGAAGCCAAGATCCAAGACATTCTTCGCAGTTATTCGAAGACACAGCAAACACTTCATGCGAAATTTCAGCCACATCGGATAAGAATTGCGCCCTCTAGAGGCTGAAGAAGTCAAGATCCGAGATCGGTTTTTTTGCCAGCTATATCAGGTTATGAACCGATTTGGACCATTTTTGACTCAGTTATTGGAAGTCTGTACAAAAAACCGCATGCAAAATCTCAGCCATTACGGATAAAGGTTGCGCCCTCTAGAGGCTAAAGACAACTAGATGTGAGATCGGTTTCTTTGGCAGCTATATCAAGTTATGAACCGATTTGAACCATTCTTGACTAAGTAATTGGAAGTCGGAACAGATCACCTGATACGAAATTTCAGCCAAGTCAGATATGCACAATGTTGGCGCATTTATTGAATCGGATGGGAATTGCGTCCTTTAGAGGCTCAAGAAGTCAAGATCAGAGATCGGTTTGTATGGCAGCTATATCATATTTGAATCGATTTGAACAATTCTTGGCACAATTATTGAAAGTCAAAACAAAACACCTCATGCCAAATTTCAGCACAATGGGAAAAGAATTGCGCCCTCTACAGGCTCAAAAAATCAAAATCCGAGTTCGGTTTATATGGCAGCTATAGCAGGTTATGTATCTATTTCGACCATATCTAGCTCAGTTATTATACCCTCCACCATAAGATGGGGGGTATACTAATTTCGTCATTCTGTTTGTAACTACTCGAAATATTCGTCTGAGACCCCATAAAGTATATATATTTTTGATCGTCGTGACATTTTATGTCGATCTAGCCATGTCCGTCCGTCTGTCCGTCCGTCCGTCCGCCCGTCTGTCTGTCGAAAGCACGCTAACTTCCGAAGGAGTAAAGCTAGCCGCTTGAAATTTTGCATAAATACTTCTTATTAGTGTAGGTCGGTTGGTATTGTAAATGGGCCATATCGGTCCATGTTTTGATATAGCTGACATATAAACCGATCTTGGGTCTTGACTTCTTGAGCCTCTAGAGTGCGCAATTTTTTTCCGATTGGAATGAAATTTTGCACGACGTGTTTTGTTATGATATCCAACAACTGTGCCAAGTATGGTTCAAATCGGTTCATAACCTGATATAGCTGCCATATAAACCGATCTTGGGTCTTGACTTTTTGAGCCTCTAGAGTGCGCAATTCTTATCCGCTTGGAATGAAATTTTGCACGACGTGTTTCGTTATTATATCCAACAACTGTGCCAAGTATGTATCAAATCGGTTCATAACCTGATATAGCTGTCATATAAACCGATCTTGGATCTTGACTTCTTGAGCCTCTAGAGGTCGCAATTATTATCCGATTTCCCTGAAATTTTGTACGACGGATTCTCTCATGACCATTAACATACGTGTTTATTATGGTCTGAATCGGTCTATAGCCCGATACAGCTCCTATATAAATCGATCTCTCTATTTTACTTCTTGAGCCCCCAAAGGACGCAATTCTTATTCGAATTGGCTGACATTTTACACAGGTCTCCAACATAAATATAATTTAATTGTGGTCCAAACCGGACCATATCTTAATATCGCTCTAATAGCAGAGCAAATCTTTTCTTATATCCTTTTTTTTTGCCTAAGAAGAGATGCCGGGAAAAGAACTCGACAAATGCGATCCATGGTGGAGGGTATATAAGATTCGGCCCGGCCGAACTTAGCACGCTTTTACTTGTTGGAAGTTAGAATAGTACACCTGTTACGAAATTTCAGCCAAATAGGATCCTCTAGAGGCTCAAGAAGTCCAGATCCGAGATTAGTTTATATGGCAGCTATATCAAAACATAGACCGATATGGCCCATTTTTAATCCCAACCGACCTACGATGTAGAGGCTCAAGAAACCAAGATCTAGGATCTAGATCTAGGATCTTCGCAGTTATTCGAAGTCACAGCAAACACTTCAAGCGAAATTTTAGCCAAATCGGATAAAAATTGCGCCATCTAGAGGCTGTAGTAGTCAGGATCCGAGTTCGGTTCCTATGGCAGATATATCAAGTTATGAGCCGATCAGAACCATTCTTGGCTCAGTTATTGAAAGTCACAGGAAACACCTCATGCGAAAATTCAGCCACATCGGATTAAAATTTAAATATTTAATAGGAAAATGCTAGAAAACCCCATGAAATATATAATCCGAAAGCTCTTAAGGAATAAACAGTTTTTCTTTTATCCTTTTATAAATTATTCCTTATCTAACTTGCAAATAACATTTCGCATTACTTTTATTTTCATTTAATTCACTAAAATGAATTATGTTTATGTCTGCTTAAAAATCTCAACACATTTTATGAGACTTTTGCAAAAAAAAAAACGAAAAATATATACAAACATGCTGTTTTTGCCCCTCAAGCATGCTTTAATATTTTAATTTACACCGTCTGCAATATTTGTGAAATCCATTTTTTTTTCAGGGCTTAACAAATGAAACTGCATCTCACCCCAGACAGATATTAACAAAAATATCACCAATATTTGTAAATAAATCATAATGCTGCCATCGACACATTGTGGCCATCGTCAGCAAGGCGACCAGCAGCAACAGCATGGGTCACAAACAAATTTTTAAAATGTTTCCCGAGAATGCGTTGCAAAAATTCTCCTCATTGCAAGGAACGAGCGAAGAACAAACAAACCTGTCATAATCCCCTCATATAAATATTCAATGTCAGCGCATTCCGATCCCGTGAACTTTTGCCAACATTCCCGTGTACAAGGCAGAGAGGGGATTTTTCAACACATCTCCCCACCCCTCTTCTTATTCTGGGGGCATTAGTGCTACAATATGAAACTCAACATGTTTTTTTCGTTAGGTCCAATCAACTACCAATATTGGATTCCCAACTCTTGTTCTTTCTACTGCCTCAGCTTGCTTACGGATGTAATGTTTTCACAAAGGTTGGTAGGAGGTAGGTGATGCTGGTTGTGGGTTTTTTTGCGGCTCCAGTTTATATTGGCCTAAGATGGCGTATTGTATAACATCATTATGAGGATTACGTTCATGTTCATGTCATAATTTTCCCTAAGAGTACAAAAATCACAACTGTGCACCAATACCCAAAGTCCTGCCAAAACCCTGCATCAACAATCGTCGCAGAACTACGGACATGAGATGAGAACATACATTCCAATATTGCAATGCATTGGCTGGCTTGTGGGGAATCCACACCGGCAAAAAAAAAGGAAACGTTTAATGTTTATAGAAAACTTTGTAGTCGTAATCAGAAATTTAAGAAATTTCTTGTTATTTGATTTAAAAAAAAAATTTCGTCAAAATTTCAACAATTACGCGCCATGGTTCAGGCTCTCATAATTGCTATAGGTAGCATATATGTTGTAGGCTCCTTTGTGTTTTGTGTCTAAAAATCCTTTACTTTAATTGGCTATGACAGAATATTTGTTCCACTAGCCGCACGTAGAATAGCGTTCCAAGCGCCTCGATCTTCTGCGCTCATTCTAAAATCTCTGACACCAAGTGTCGAAGTGTCTCCCACAATTGATCTTTCCATCGGGCTTTTGGTCTTTCCGGTTTGCGTGTACCACCGTGTTTGCCTTCAAAAGACTTCTTTGCTGGAGCTTCTTCATCCATTCTGACAACATGACCTAGCCAACGCAGCCGTTGTATTTTGATGTCGTCGTCATACAGCTCGTGGTTCATACATCGCCTATATTCTCCGTTAACGCAAACTGGTCCATATATTTTACGAAGAATCTTTCTCTCAAATACTCCAAGCACTGCCTCATCTGCTTTCACAAGTACCCATGCTTCAGAACCATATAACAGCACGGGTAGTATCAGTGTCTTGTAAAGTGTAGTCTTCGTCTGTCGAGAGGTGGCCTTGTTTCTAAACTGCTTACTAAGTCCAAAGTAGCATCTGTTTGCCAGTATTATTCTTCGCTTTATCTCAAAACTGGTGTCATTCGTTTCGGTTACTGCGGTGCCGAGGTAGATAAAGTTACTGACTATCTCAAAGTTGTGGTTCCCAACTTTCTCCATTTTCTTTATCTGCTCGGTTGTACAAGGCTTTTTGGGAGTTGAAACCATCCACTTCGTTTTATCTCCATTTACTGCCAGACCCATTTTCACTGACTCTCTTTCGATACTTTCAAAGGCTGCAGTTACTACTTCCGGTGACCGAACTATGATATCGATATCGTCGGCATAGGCAAGTAGCATGTGCTCTCTTGTGATTAGTGTGCCATATCTATTCACATCTGCATCTCGTATAATCTTCTCCAGCGGGCTTTAAAGAGATCACACGATAGGCTGTCTCCTTGTCTGAAACCTCGTTTGGTATTAAATGGTTCGGAGAGATTCTTTCCTATTCTTATTGAGGTACGCGTATCAGCAAGTGTCATCCTGCAGAGTCTTATTAATTTTGCAGGGATACCAAACTCAGACATGGCTTGAAATACCTTTGAACGTAAAGGAGTATCGAAGGCGGCTTTGTAGTCAACAAAAAGTTGGTAGGTGTTAATTTGTCCTTCTCGGGTTTTTTCCAGGATTTGGCGCAGTGTGAATATCTGGTCTAGGGCGGATTTACCTGGTCTAAAGCCACATTAATAGGGCCCAACTATCTCATTGACTTTAGATTTTCATCTTTCACACAGTACCCTCGAGAGTATCTTGTATGCGATGGGGAGGAGACTTATTCCTCTGTAGTTGGCACATTCCGTCTTGTCTCCTTTCTTGTGTACGGGACATAGTATGCTGAGATTCCAATCATCGGGTATGCGTTCTTCTAGCCAGATAAGCTGATGCATACGCCTTATCAGCGTGTCGCCTCCGGTCTTAAATAGTTCAGCGGGTAAGCCGTCGGCTCCTCCTGCCTTGTTGTTCTTTAGTCGGTTTACTGCTCCTTGGACCTCATTCTGACTAGGAGGTAAACATTCTATGCCATCATCAGGGATTGGTTCTGCGGTATCCTCTTCGCCGCCAACATCGGACACTAGCAGTTGGGTAAAATGTTCTTTCCATATCCTCAGCATGTTGTCTGTGTCAGTTACCAGATTTCCTTCTTAGTCTCTGCAGGAGGATGTGCCTGCACCAAAGCCATCGGTTTGGTGTTAAATTCTTTGGTAGAATTTCCGGACTTCATTCTGACTCCTGTACATCTCAATTCGCTCGCACTCACGTCTTTCCAGAATAGACGTTTCTACTCTCTCCTTTTCTCCCGATACCTTTCCTTCATCTGGCGCGTTTCTACTGATTGCAGGGTTGCTCCATATGCCGCATTCTTGGCTTCAGTAGCATCTCGACATTCTAGGTCATACCATGGGTTTTTTGGAGGAGGCTTCCGGTACCCAAGTACGGATTTCGCGGCATTTTCCATGGAGTGGGCAATACTTTGCAACTGCACCATTATATCATTGGAACAAGGAGTGCTTTCATGAAGCAGTTGGGTCAGTCGAGTGAAGTATGCCACTGCCATTTGGTTGTGTTTGCAGCTTTTCAATGTCCAGCTTTCGTGCAGTGCCAGATCGTACTTTCCTCGCCATGTTCAAACGGGTGCGAACCTTTGCTGCAACAAGGTAATGATCCGAATCTATATTCGCTCCACGGATCGATCGTACATCTAACACGCTGGATGAATGCCTTCCATCTATCACAACGTGATCAATTTGGTTTCTCCTGTTTTGATCGGGTGATAGCCATGTGGCTTTGTGAATATTTTTATGTTGAAATCTGGTGCTACTAACTACCATGTTTTTTTGCCGCGGCGAAATCTAGCAGCCTCAATCCATTACTGGATGTTATCTCGTGGAGGCTAAACTTTCCGACTGTTGGACCAAAAATGTCTTCCTTCCCTACTTTCGCATTAAAATCTCCCAGAACGGGCAGCGGTCATATTCTCTCTCTAGGCGCTCGTAGAAAATATCCTTGGTCTGCTCGTCTTTGTCTTCCGTCGGGGCATGGGCACAAATAAGGATGATGTTGAAGAATTTGGCTTTTATGCGGATTGTGGCTAGCCTCTCATCCACCGGAGTAAAGAAACATCACCCTATAAGCAGTCTCAAATTTTTGACATAACTTAAATGCTTGTAAGTCTTGAATATTCATCTAATCGTGGAAGAGCGCTCAGAAAAGCGTTATCAAAGCCTTATAATATGTTTATCTGACAGATCTATAAAGGAAATCTGTCAAATAAACCTATTTTAAATCTACTTTAAGTTTTGTGAATACCGACGCAAATTCTGGAATTGGGCCAGCGTTTTCAATTCGCACCTCCAAGAATAATTCCTCACATCGTGATAGGTACATTTTTTTCCGCTAGAGTTTCAATCTTAGGATGGTTATACATACCAAATATACTTTAGATGGTTGATGCTCTGCGTCTGCTCTCTATTGGATTTGCAGGCTAAAATCTGGGAGTACGATTGAGATGGACCCCAAGGACCCAGCTTCGGAATGAAGGAAAGTGTACGATGTTTATTACATCGTAATAGGTAACTTCTATCCCATAATTTCCCAGTCTCCATACAGTTAGAAAATATACTCCATATGGTTGGTGCTCTGCGACTATATTGAACTGGCATATTACTGTCTGGTTGGAGGCTTTAAGTGGGTTCTAAAGAGCCAACAGCTACAATGAACTATTCAGTGAAATTAAAGTTTCTTTAACTAGCTTCGCAAAAACTTAAACCTTACTTCGTAATAGGTACCCTTTTAACCGATACTTTTTCAATCTCATAGGTGCTTTGCATCTGTTCGATATTGAGGCGAAAGACTTACTGTTAGAATAGACTTTCAGTGGACTCCAAAGAGCCAACAGCTGCGCTGAATTATTCGCTCCCGAAAAAAAGTCATCACTTCGTAATAGGTAGCCGTGGAGTGGAGCGGGAGTGTTTTTATTTCGCTCTTCAAAGAAAAAAATATCCGTGTCTCGGAATAGGTACTACCTATTACGAACAATTTTGGCATAGCATGTTGTTCTCCTCTCCCATAGGTGTGGGAGCCTTGGCACCTGTTGTCGAAAGTAATGCTTCAATCGCACAACTAGTCGTCTGACTAATTAATGAGGAAGAGACGGATTACCCAGAGGGGCGCACAGTTCATCCGACTCGGATTCGGACAGCGACGGTGTGAATGAAACAGTCATCGCAGCCGAATCGAAAGATGAGGGAAGCGGGATGACGGCAGAAATGGGCGATGGCTTTGTTAAGCTCACAAGCAGACCGAGAAAACCAGAGGGATGCACAGTTCATCCGACTCGGATTCAGACAGCGACGGTGCCAATGAAACAGTCATTGCAGCCGAATCGAAAGATGAGGGAAGCAGGATGACGGCAGAAATGGGCGATGGCTTTGTTAAGCTCACAAGCAGGCCGAGAAAACCATCCTGGGCACGACGAAAGAGACATAGAAGTATGTACCGGCACCGCAATCGGGCGATAGTGCATGATGCTGGAAGGGATAGAACTGACATTCCAAGCACTTCTATGGAAGCTGGAAAGAGAATCAGATCTCCCGAAGAGTATAACACGGCTAAAATTCTGAAAAAGAGCTCCCCGCTTTCAAGTACTCTAGGAAAACCAAGCCAGACATCCCGCAATGGAGACTCCAGACAGTGTCCTGTGGGGATAGACAAAGTCGGAATAGAAACGAAGGAAGTGCGCATGGCCCATGAGTTTTCATGGAGCTGTGACTTCCAACAAGAAGGCCACATCCATCACGGAAGGGGAAAATGGTCGCTGAGAATGGTTAGGAGACGCCCGCTTACGCCACAGTGACAAGGAAGCAGAATAGAGATGAGCTGACTTATGCAATCATCAATATCGGCAGGGCATCCGGTAGGATTCCACCAGATCATCGGTCCCAAGTGGAGAATCTGGTTAACGAACGGATTTTCGAACATGTGTGGAACTCTGTAGATGATGAGCTGCGAGTATAGATGGGACATCTTTACGCTGCGTTTTGCGTGGGCGGAATGTATTGATACCGTCCAGCAGCTCCTCAGAGGTATCCACGCTCCCTGGGAGAGCACAAAGCTCGACCTGGTGAGAAAGATGGACATCCCCCAGCTTACAATGGCGACGGTCTTCGTCAAGAGAGGGGCAGTAAATTTGCGATGGAACGCATGTTGGGATTCTTTGGGCAAGCAAAACAAAGGTTTGGTTGCAGAGAAGTGGGAGGTCTTCCACAGGGAGGATAAGGAGGAAGGAACTCTCCTTGTGGTTGACATAAATCAAATCTCCGTGACGAGTATGGCTAAGGCCATGGCGCACTACGGGAGCAAGACTGACTTTTTCAAGATTGGGAAGACTAGGGTAAGTAGAAACCCTCATATTGAGACATCAGGCCGTGCAGTGGCAAGTGACTCAATATCGCCAGTCCTATGGGTGACCACCATAAATGACCTATTACGGATGCAGACTGAGGAGAGATTTGAACGCGCCTGCTACGCAGACGATGTTATAATACTTCTAAGGTGTCAGGATCCGAACCAGCTATACAGACGGGCCGAAAGAGGCTCACGACTGGGCTAAAACCACGAAGACAAAGGTGGGCGAATTTGAGACACCACGCTTCATCTATAAAACGATTTGGATATCCGTCAAGGTCAGTTACTTAGATGTGATCTTGAACAGGAAACTGAATTGGAAGTGTTACATTCAGAAGCATACCACGAAGGCTCACCGATGTTGGACATTACGTAGACGGGTCGTAGGCTCGAAATAGGGCCTGAATCCATGGATAGATCACTGATAAGACCGATACTTACTTACGTCTCAGTAGCAGAAAAGTGCAACGTAAGAATAATACAACAGGCTCAGAGAACATGTTGTCTTGGCATAGGCGGAGCGATGAAGACCACGCCCAGTAGGGCACTGGAGACTATTCTAGATATCCAATCCATAGACATACAGATTATGTGCGAGGCAGCCACTACGGCTATGAGACTTGAGGCTATGGGTGAATAGATTGGGGATAGGAGCAGCTTATACCATCGCGGTATAATGAAGGCGACCATAGCAAACCTGGAAGGAAGGGAAGAGGTTTCCGATCGGATACCTGAGACGACATTTAAGGTTAAGTGCGAGACACTGCTGTAGAGCTGGCAAAATATCGATGGCACTATCGATATTTAATTTTTTGATTTTGATTGATATTTTTCCAATGGATACTATCGCAAAAGTAGAATTTTTTTGCAAAACTGAACAAAAATAAGCAATTCCACACTGAATGTATTCTTTGAGAAACATTGCGCCTATAGAGGGCGCAATTTTCATCCGATTAGGCTAACATTTTGTACAATGATTTTTCTCATGACTTCCAACTGACTTTATTAAGCATTGGTATTGCTTCAATATAAATCGATCTCCTGATTTTTACTTCTGATGTTAAATTAACGATAGTATTGATACTATCGATATTTATTATTAAAACTATCGAAAATATCGAATGTTGCGATTATCGATAGTTTGACAGCTCTACACTGCTGCACAGCAGTCACAGCGGCACAGTCTTGAATTGACGGAACCCTAGTACTGCCATCTGGAAGATCATGTTACACGGATGGATTAAAGCCAATGCCTGGGGGTCTACATTGAGAACCCAGGGACTGAGATCTGTTTTAGACTGCCTGACCATAACACGGTCCTACAGGCAAAGATCCGGGCGATCACGGAATGCGTGAGGTGGTGTGGTGTTAACGCGAGGCGGTCGAGTATGAACATCTTTACTGACAATAAACAGGTCATAAGGGCAATAACAACCAGGTCGGTAAGATCACGAACTGTCTTGGAGTGTAAGAAGGAGATTAACGCCTTCTCCGAGGATGGCACGATCCGCATCGTTTGGTTGCCGGGCCATAGCGGAATAACTGGGAATAAGAAAGCAGACAATTTGGCAGTGAGTTCCAAAAAACTGCAGTCCGAGTTAAAGGCGTGGGCTACGAATGCTCATGTAACCATGTGGAACAGCGAAACCGTCGATAAAATGCAAATTTGCCTATGAACATTCCACTAAGGAACAGGGACAAACTTCTCACATATCAATGAGTGCTGTCCGATTCAAGTTAAAAGCTCTATGATAAGGGACCTCCTTTTAGCCGAGTCCGAACGGCGTGCCGCACTGCGACACCTCTTTGGGGAGAATTTTAAATGACACAAATGTTGCCAGCTTTAGAAGGAGAAAACCATTGTCGATATGACGGTGAAAATCCTATGGGGAGATCCAGATCGTGAGAAGACGAGCCTATTACTGAAAGGAAGTAGGAAGGAGGTCAGTATAGCTAGCTACAATATTTGTATCATAACGAGACACATAAGACGACGAGCTCACTTATGCAAAATCAGTGCGGCAAGTGATAGCATGTGTTGGGCATGCGGAGAAGGTGATGGGACGTTGAAACATTTCCTTTGTCATTGCCCGGCTTTCGCATATAATAGATACCGGCACTTGGGTGGGAACACAATACCAGATATGAACCAACTTAGGGGGGTGGAATGGAAAAAAAACTAAGAATTTTGTTTTTTAGTATTTAGAGCGCACAACAAGCCGATTACTGGCTTAGGTCTATGTCCATGGTGGCATGGGGCGAATTAACATCCGCACCCATAGTGACATGGGGCGAATAACCTACTGAAAACAAGATTTAATTTTTTTAATTCTAAACAAGTAATGGTTCATTTCGGACCATAATTGAACTGAATATTGGAGACCATAGTAGAAGTCATTGTGTAAAATTTCAGCCAAATCTAGTAAGAATTGCGCACTTTAGGGGCTGAAGAAGTAAAATAGGGAGATCGGTTTATAGGGGAGCTGTTTTAGGCTATAAACGGATTCATGCCATATTCGACACGTATGTTAAAGGTCATGAGAGAAGCCGTTGTACAAAATTTCAGCCAAATGGGGTAATACTTGCGCCCTTTAGAGGCACAAGAAGTCAAGATCCCATATTGGTTTATATGGCAGATATATCAGGTTATGGACCGATTTGATCTATTCTTAGCACAGTTGTTGAAAGTTATAACAAAACACCTCATGCGAAATTTCAGTCAAATCGGATAATAATTGCGCCCTCTAGTAGCTCAAGAAGTCAAGACCCCAGATCAGTTTATATGGCAGCTATATCAGGCTATATACCGATTTGAACTATTCTTAGCACAGTTGTTGGAAGTCATAACAAAACACGTCGTGCAAAATTTCAGCTAAATCGGATAGGAATTGCGCACTCTAGTAGCTCAAGAAGTCAAGACCCCAGATCGGTTTATATGGCAGCTAGATCAGGTTATGGACCGATTTGAACTATTCTTAACACAGTTGATGGAAATCATAACAAATCACGTCGTGCAAAATTTCAGCCAAATCGGATAGGAATTGCGCACTCTAGACGCTCAAGAAGTCAAGACCGCAGATGGGTTTATATGACAGCTATATCAGGTTATAGACCGATTTCAACCATACTCAGCACAGTTGTTGGAAGTGATACTAAAACACCTCATGCAAAATTTCAGCCAAACCGGATAAGAATTGTGTCCACTAGCGGCTCAAGAAGTCAAGATCCCAGATCGGTTTATATGGCAGCTATATCAAAACTGGGACCGATATAGCCCATTTACAATCCCAACCGACCTACACTAGTAAGAAATATTTGTGCGAAATTTCAAGCGACTAGCTTTACTCCTTCGAAAGTTAGCGTGCTTTCGACAGACAGACGGACGGACGAACAGATGGACGGACATGACTAGTTCGACTTAAAATGTCATGACGATCAAGAATATATATATTTGATGGGGTCTTAGACGAATATTTCGAGTAGTTACAAACAGAATGACGAAATTAGTATACCCCCATCCCCATGGTGGAGGGTATAAAAAAATGTAATTAAATTTTTTTTTAAATTTTTTTAATACTTCGATACCGCTTCGAAAGCGACAACTTTCTCGTTCATCTGCCTTTAAACGTCTGTCTATTTCAAAATTTCCGCCCCTAGCTGCATGTGTGTGTGACAGTTCCTATATTTTTATGCTTTTCAACTTTGCCATTCAACCCATTCTTATGCTGAGGCCTACTCTAGTACTGCCAATGTTGCTGGGTCGTGTTCCTGGGCTTCAAGGGCTTTTGGTTTGCTCTCGGAGCTAGAGCATAGCATAGCTACGTTCTATGAGGTTTGAGAGTCAATAAAAGACCAACCGGAGTCACTAAAAGACAGCTCTTATTACCAGGAAGAAGTAGATTCTTAAAAACGTCAATTTTACTCACAAAATTGGTTTACAAATATTAGCCAACTTTAATTTTTTATTGGCAATTTTCTCAAAATCCTAATTTTCTAGAAACTGTTTAAAATATTTATGCAGGTTTTCTTATTTAAAAGATAAAATTTTTCCTATATTTTTTTCAGTGCATCATCACCAGCATAGCTTTATGTTGGTTTGGCGCTTTTTCTTTGTTTTTGTTTTGGGTCTTTGCAGGTTGACATGGTTTGTTGGTATCGTTTTTATCCGCTTGCGATGTACTGCACCTCAGATAAGCGACATCTATAATCGCTGCTGGCCTTTACGATTTCAAAGATCTTCGATAGGACTGTTGCTGATTTTTTTTTTTTGTTTATTCTTCTTCATGTTTTATTCTGTTGAGTTGGTTGTTAAACAGGCTCGAAAAAAGAAGAAGCTCTTGTGAGTAATTAAACAAATATTTCATCTAAATTGTCAAGCAGCAGCGGAATAGAGGGTTCATAAATGAAGGGTTCAAAATTTGAAAAAACTAATGCAGCTGTCAAAGATATCGAGATTCCCATAGGGTGACACAAATCGGCAAACATTTTGAGCATGAGATTTAAGTGGAATTTTGAGGCCATAGTAGCACAAAGGTTCAATTTGGTCAACGACGCTAAAAGCCTGGGTTCGAATCCTGGCGTTAATCTTAGACAAAGTTTCTAAGGGTAGTTACAGTTTCAACTCTGCTTCTCAAAGGAATGTTCGAGGGAAAATTTGCATACTGAGAATATTAGGTAGGGCTATTCAAGCTTTAGCTCGAATATAAGGGAACTCCTTTTTATAGCCCAGACCGAGTAGTATGATGTCGAGCGTCACAACATAGTAGATAAATATCAAAATTGTTGTGACGCTCGACATCATACTACTCGGTCAGGGCTATAAAAAGGAGGTCCTTTATATTGGAACTAAAGCTTGAATCGGACATCACTCAATCATATGAGAAAAGACCTTCACTCAATTTTTTTAGTCGAACATTTGTGCGAAATCTTTAAATTTTGAGGTAGAACTGAAAAATTTGTCCTAAGAGAGGTTAAAATCATTCCATCCCTCATAAAAATAATCTTGCGATATGACTTTTGGAGCTAAAATGGTGGGTTTGACGTTTTTTTTGCGTCTTACATATTCATACTGATTTTGTCTTTTGGGGATAAGTTCCCAGAACCATCACACATAACACCAAGGAGTGAATTTCTATATCCTTTATATCTAAAAGAGGCCTTTAGAGAGGGCCTTCCTGAAAAAACTTCCTCAAAATTTTAACAATTTTTTTCCTTTTTTTTTTGTTATTCAGCAAAACTACTACACACCATTTTGAGTTCTTTTGTGTTTTTTTTCTTTTTTGTGGCCTTATTGTTGTTGCTCTTTAGTACGAGGGTCGTCCGTTGCATCCCATGTAGCCCCCCCGAACCAATGTAGCTTTGAACAATTTATTAGTTAACATATTGATTTCAGCATACGACTTGGCTCCACTAAATATGAACAACATGTTACTACAACAACAACAACATGATGCTGCTGCTGATGTTTTATGTTTGCGAGTTTTATTTCCATTTTTTTCGCCATCCGTCCCTTGCTGTTTGTGGTCCTCTGCTGGCCTCTCAGCAGAGAACAAATATTCAAATATAGTTGAGCTAAAGTTTATACGGTAGTTGCCGACATAAATAGCAAACAATTTAAACAGACACCACAAACGACGATGATTTTATTTTTATTTTTTTGCCTTTTCTTAATGCCAAACAAGGATATGCGACAACACAGCGGTATCACCAAAAATGAAAGAACTAAAAAAATTCACAGCGCCTTGCCTGAGTGGTGGCCGTATAGGTGGTTTTCTGGTGGGTAGGCCAGTATAAGGCTTTAGAGAATTGGAGAAAAGTTGCCAGATGGAGGAAAAAAAAAACTTAAAAAAAAAATCTATAAAACATAATTTGGAGCAGGAATAAAGCAAACGAAAATTTGTGAAATTAAAATGGTCTTCGCCCTAACAGGCAGAAAAAAACTTAGTAAAATTTTTATAAAAAATTTAAATGTAAAAATATGCATTTTCTGTAAAAATAAAATCTATAAAATTTGTTTTTAAAAAAATGGTTACAAAATTTTTTGTAGAAATAAAAATTTGACATAAATTAAAATAATACAAAATTTTCTATGAAAATAAAAATTTAACAAAATTTTCTATAAAACTAAAATTTTGACAAATTTTTTTATAAAAATTTCAACTAACAAAATTTTGGTATAATTTTCTGTACATATAAAATTTTCTATAAAAATATTTTTTTAAAAATTTTTTATAAATATATAATGTTTACAAAAACATTTAAAAATTTTTCTATCAAAATAAAATAAAAAAAAACAAAAAAAAAATCTATAAAAAATTGGCAAAATGTTATATAAAAAAATTGGCAAAATTTGCTATTAAAATAAAATTTTTACCAAATTTTGTATAAAAAAATTTTGCAAAATTTTCTATAAAAATAAAATTTTCATGTTTTGCGGTAAATTTATTCGGTCTGGAAATAATTCATACAATTGGATATTGTCCGGCTGCAGACCATAGGGTAACCCGTTTCTATTACAAATAGAAAAAATCCTTTTTTTAAAGTTAGGCAGAGGGTGTATTTTTCTATTTTTATTTTTACAGAAAATTTTGTCAAAATTCAATTTTTTAGAAAATTTTGTCAAAACAAAAATTCGCAAAGAGAAAATTTGTAAATTTTTCCAGATTTTTTTTTTTTAATTTTACTTCTATTGAGATTCCATTGCAGGATATTGTCCGACTTTCAAAGAATAGTATAGCAAAAAACATTAAAAAGTCAGCAAATGTGTATTGTTGCTGGAAAAATTTGACAGGTTATCCCGTATCGCGATTTTAATTTCAACAAGGAAATTTTATTACGGGCCCATCCCAACTAGAGTAGATTGTAAAGCACACATCTGAATTTGGACAGGCTTCTTTAAAACGATTGGCGGCACGCCGTTAGGACTCTGCATAAAAAATGAGGACTTCACTTATTGATATGAGAGGAGTATCCCCTGTTCCTTAGTATTAGAAGTATTGGGCTGCCCAGAAAGTAATTGCGGATTTTTCATATAGTCGGCGTTGACAAATTTTTTCACAGCTTGTGACTCTGTAATTGCATTCTTTCTTCTGTCAGTTATCAGCTGTTACTTTTAGCTTGCTTAAGAAAAAAAATGTAAAAAAAGTATATTTGATTAAAGTTCATTCAAAGTTTTATTAAAAATGTATTTACATTCTTTTAAAAAATCCGCAATTACTTTTTGGGCAACCAAATAGTATTTTGAGAGTGGGATAGCCCCCTGGGGTGGTGGTTAGTGGGTTTAGAGGGTGGTGTGGACTCCCAGAAACGTGGTCCCTAAAGTGGTTATCAATTTCGTGCTCTACTCCCAAATAGCTTTGATGTGAGCTCCATATTGCCATATTTGACCGATTTAATAGGGTTTTGGAGGGTGGGGTGTTCCCCCAGACACTTAGCCCTGAAAAAAACATCAGCATCGTGCTCTACTCTGAAATATCATTTATTTGAACCTCGGATTGCCATTGGTTTTCTAATCACAAATACCCTTCATTTGAACCCCTTATTGCAATAGTCAGCAAATATGTCCGTTTTGGAGGTGGATCCCAAAAACTATCAACACCGTGCTCCAATTTCTTTGAGCCCAAAATTGTCACGATGAGCAAATACGTTTTTTTTGGGTGTTGTTATGGGGGTGGGACGTCCACTAGACAGTTGGTCCAGAATATTGTTATTAGATTCGTGGTCTACTTCCAAATACCTTTCATTGGAGTCCCATATTGCAATGGTCAGCAAATACGTCCTATTTGGGTGGTCTTATGGACACTTTTTCCCGAAAATGTATTTCAGATTCGTGCTCTACTCCCAAAGACCTTTCATTTGAGCCCCATATTGTTAGGGTCGAAAATTTGTCATCTTCGGGTTATGTTTTTTTGGAGGGGCGGCCCTCCAAACATTTTGTCCCATATTTGGACAACAGATTCGTATTCTATTTCATTTAAGGCCCATATTGCCATGTTCAGTTAATAAGTCCTCCTTGGGGGGTGTTTTGGGGAAGGGGTGTACCCCCAGAAACTTAATCCCACATTTGGATATCAGATTCGTATTCTACTCGCAAATACCTTTCATTTGAGTTGCCTAATATGTCCGATTTAAAAGTGTTTTGGGGGTTGGGGTGGTCCCCCACACACTTTCTCCGACAATTGAATGTCAGATATGTTTTCTAATCTTAAATACCTTTCATTTGAGTCCCATATTGTCGTGATTGGTGTGTATATATATTTGGTAGATTTTGGCGATGGGGCGCCCCCCTGGTACCCCACCCGAAATTTTGATACCAAATTTTTGTTTTTAGGTTAGAGAGCACACAAAATTCCACTTCAATCGCATCACTCATCTCTGATATCTGGCGTTTCTGAAAATTAGGGTAAGGGGGAGGGTCCGCCCCCCTTCAGATATCAAAAAATGTAGTACCCTATTTTCACCACGGGAACGTAATCCACCATCTGCGAATATTTCAAGAAAATCGGTTGAGCCGTTTATGAGTCTATACGGCACAGACAAACAAACAAACACAGATTGATTTTTATACCCTCTCTACCCTCCATCTAGCCATGTCCGTCCATCCGCCTTTCAAAAGCTCGCTAACCTTGGAAGGAGTAAAGCTAGGGGCTTAAAATTTTGCACAAATACTTTTTATTGGTGCAGTTCGGTTGGGATTGTATATGGGCCATATCGGTCCATGTTTTGATATAGCTGCCATATAAACCGATCTTGGGTCTTGCCTTCTTGAACTTCTGGAGGGCGCAGTTCTAATCCGATTTGATTGAAATTTTGCAGGTGGTGTTTTGGTACCACTTTCAACAAATGTGCCAAGTATTGTCCATATCGGGTGATAACCTGACATAGCTGCCATATTAACCAATCTTGGGTCTTGCCTTCTTGAACTTTTAGAGGGCGCAGTTCTCATCCGATTTGGCTGAAATTTTGCGTGTTCTGGTATGACTCCCATCATCTGCACCAAGTATGGTATAAATCAGTTCATAACCTGATATAGCCGCCATATAAACCGATCTTCCGATTAGACTTCTCGAACCTCTAGAGGGCGCAATTCCTATCCGATTTGATGGAAATTTTAGCATGACGTGTTTTGTTATGACTTCCAACAACTGTGCTAAGAATGGTTTAAATCGGTCTATAACCTGATATAGCTGCCATATAAGCCGATCTTGGGTCTTGACTTCTTGAGCTTCTAGAGGGCGCATTTCTTATCCGATTTGTTTGAAATTTTGTATGAAGTGTTCTAGTATGACTCCCAACTGCGCAAAGTATGGTCTAAATCAGTCCATAACGTGGTATAGCCGCCATATAAACCGATCTCCCGATTAGATTTCTCGAGCCTCTAGAGGGCGAATTCCTATCCAATTTGGCTTAAGTTTTGCATATGTCGTTTTGGTATGACTTCGAACAATTTCAAAGGAGTAAAGCTAAGCGCTTGACATTTTGCACAAATACTTCTTATTGGTGTAGTTCGGTTAGGATTGTTAATGGGCCATATCGGTCCATGTTTTGATATAGCTGCCATATAAGCCGATCTTGGGTCTTGACTTCTTGAGCTTCTAGAGGACGCATTTCTTATCCGCCCTCTAGAAGCACGTGGCGTTTTGGTATCACTTCCAACAACTGTGTCAAGTATGGTCTAAATCGGCTGATAACCTGATATAGCTGCCATATAAACCGATCTCCGTATTAGACTTCTTGGGCTTCTAGAGGGCGCAATTCTTATCCAATATGGTTGAAATTTTGCATACGTCGTTTGAGTATGACTTCCAACAACTGTTCCAAGTATGGTCTAAATCGGTATATAACTTAATATAGCTGCCATATAAACCGATCTCCCAGTTTGACTTTTTGATCCTCTAGAGGGCGCAATTATTACTCGATTTGGCTGAAATTTTGCAGGTGGTGTTTTTCTATGACAGTTTTTTTTCTATTTGAAAAAGTCATTTAAAGAACTTGACAATTGCGATCCTTGGTGGAGGTATAAGATTCGGCCGATTCCGACATTTTGAAAGTTTTCTACAAAATTTGGAGATTATTTCCTACTGATATAACTTTTTTTTAATTTTTAAGTCTTGTAGAAAATTTTAATTTTTTTCAGATCTGGCAACTCTTTACGCAAAGCTAAGAAACCGCAACCAGATTAAAGTTACTGATGCTGCTTAAACAAGAATCAAATTAATAACAGATCATATAACTGCAAACAACGGGTGGCCAATGGTCACACTGACCACTGTAGCCGTTACGGTGCGCATTCAAATTACGGCTGTTGGCGCTCTCAAGTGAGACAATTGTCAGCAAAGGAAGACAATTTTCAAATGATTATCAGTATGTTAAAATAGAAGGAAGACTATACTGGATACAAGGAAGACAAGTGATATTGGCATACAAATGCTTCCAAAGTGACATTTGGTGATAATGGGTGATGAAGGATAAGGAAAATGGTTTGTTGGAGAAAAAATTATTAAAAAAAAAATACAACTATGAAAATCAAAATTGTTAAATTTTTCAAAAATAATGCAGTCTAGTATACTAAAATTTTTGTAAATATATATTCTCCTATTTAAATTAGGTTTTTTTCTGAACTAAGTGAATAATTTGAATTATTAACAAATTGAAAGTAATTGACAAATTAGTTCCAAAACTGCATTGCAACAGAATTTCAACATACATTGTTGGGAATCTCCATAATTACCCAGCATTTGAGGGTATATACCTCTCACCATGGCCACAGCCACAGTGTCAATCAACGGGAGATGAATATCGGCTGGCAAGGGGCAGCATATGTTCTTGCAACAACAGCAGCAACAGCGATGGCACCACCAGCCAGCAACAACGTATGCTCTTGAAGCACATGTCACTAAAGCCGTTGAAGTTTGAACAAAACCAACTGATGAACGGACAGACGGACAGACAGACAGACTTAAAAAATATGATTGATCTCTCTTGTCGGACCATGTCTAGCGCCTGTCGCTGTTGCATTCTTACATACCTACATACAGCATGTAATTGCATATGTAAGACTGCATGGACATACATTCGTATGTCTCTCCATATGTGTGGAGATTAATTAATGCACCCTATAATTATCTCGTTATTTTATATTCGTACTCGTACTACGTATTGCCGCCGAAGAACCTACTCTGCCGTCAATGCATTGCAGCAACGCAAGAAAAAATTAACAATTTTCAATTCCATTGAAATTTTCATTTAAATTGCATATCAAGAAATTCGAATTTATTTCCATTTAAATTAAAATGACAACAATTACAACGATTTTCAGTTTGTAATGAAAAAAAAAAGAACATGAAATCATAATGTACTACCAATTACAAACTATGGATTACGAGGCACAGTGGTTAGGAAAAAATATGAAAAAAGTCTTCTTATACTAAAAAAAAAATAAGAGCTAAGTTCGGCCGGGCTGAATCTTATATACCCTCCACCATGAATGTTATATACCCTCCACCCTCTAGAGGCTCAAGAAGTCAAGATCCCAGATCGGTTAATATGGCAGCTATACCAGGTTATGAACCAATTTGAACCATTCTTCGGATAAGAAATGCGCCCTCTAGACGCTCAAGAAGTCAAGATCCCTGATCGGTTTATATGGCAGCTATATCAGGTTATGATCCGATTTGAACCATTCTTCGCAAGGTTGTTGGAAGTCATAACAAAATACTTCATGCAAAATTACAGCCAAATCGGATAAGAAATGCGCCCTCTAGAGGCTCAAGAAGTAAAGATCCCAGATCGGTTTATATAGCAGCTATACCAGGTTATGAACCGATTTGAACCATTCTTCGCAAAGTTGTTGGAAGTCATAACAAAATATTTCACGCAAAATTACAGCCAAATCGGATAAGAAATGCGCCCTCTATAGGCTCAAGAAGTAAAGATCCCAGATCGGTTTATATGGCAGCTATATTGGGTAATGAACCGATTTGAACCATACTTCGCACAGTTGTTAAAAGTCATAACATGCTAAATTTCAGTCTAATCGGATAAGAAATGCGCCCTCTAGACGCTCAATAAGTAAAGATCCCAGATCGTTTTATGTGCCAGCTATATATCCGGTAATGAACCGATTTGGACCATACTTCGCACAGTTGTTGGAAGTCATAACAAAATATTGGGTTGCCCAAAAAGTAATTGCGGATTTTTAAAAGAAAGTAAATGCATTTTTAATAAAACTTAGAATGAACTTTAATCAAATATACTTTTTTACACTTTTTTTCTAAAGCAAGCTAAAAGTAACAGCTGATAGCTGACAGAAGAAAGAATGCAATTACAGAGTCACAAGCTGTGAAAAAATTTGTCAACGCCGACTATATGAAAAATCCGCAATTACTCTTTGGGCAACCCAATAGTTTATGCAAAATGTTAGCCTAATAGGCGCTCAAGAAATCAAGATCACAGATCGGTTTCGAGTTGAACCATATTTCGCACAGTTGTTAAAAGTCATAACAAAATATTTCATACGCCCTCTAGAGGCTCAAGAAGTCAAGAACCCAGGTAATGAACCGATTTGAACCATACTTAGCACAGTTGTTGGAAGTGATACCAAAACACAACGTGCAAAATATATTGCAATGGGCAGCAAATACGTCCTATTTGGGTGGTCTTATGGACACTTTTTCTCGAAAATGTATTTCAGATTCGTGCTCTACTCCCAAAGACCTTTCATTTGAGCCCCATATTGTTAGGGTCGAAAATTTGTCCTCTTCAGGTAATGTTTTTTTGGGAGAGGCGGCCCCCAAACACTTTGTCCCATATTTGGACAACAGATTCGTATTCTACTTCATTTAAGCCCCATATTGCCATGTTCAGTAAATAAGGCCTCCTTGGGGGGTGTTTTGGGGAAGGGGTGCACCCCCAGAAACTTGATCCCACATTTGGATATCAGATTCGTATTCTACTCGCAAGGTCAGTAAATATGTCCGATTTAAAAGGGTTTTGGGGAATGGGGTGGTCCCCCACACAATTACTCCGGCGATTGATAGTCAGATACGTTTTCTAATCTTAAATACCTTTCATTTGAGTCCAATATTGTCGTGATGGGTGTGTATATATATTTGGTAGGTTTTGGGGGTGGGGCGCCCTACCTAGGTACCCCACCCAAAATTTGGATACCAAATTTTTGTTTTTAGGTTAGAGAGCACACAAAATTCCACTTAAATCGCATCACCTATCTCCGATATATGGCATTTCTGAAAATTAGAGTAAGGGGGAGGGTGCGCCCCCCTTTAGATATCAAAAAATGTAGTACCCTATTTTCACCACGGGAACATTATCGACCATCTGTGCGTATTTCAAGAAAATTGGTTAAGCCGTTTATGAGGGTATACGGCACAGACAAACAAACAAACACAGTCAAATCGGGTAAGAATTGCGCTCTCAAAAAACCTCAAGAAGTCAAGGCCCAACATCGGTTTATATGGCAGCTATACCAAGTTATGGAAGTTATATTGGAAGTTATACCAAACACCACGTCCGAAATTTCAGTCAAATCGGACGAAAATTGAGCCCTCTAGAGACTTAAGAAGTCAAGACCCAAGATCAGTTATATGGCAGCTATATCAAAACATGGACCGATTTGGCCCATTTACAATACCAACCGACCCACACTAATAAGAAGTAATTGTGCATAATTTCAAGCGCCTATCTTTACTCCTTTAAAAGTTGGCGTGCTTTTGACTGACATGGATAGATCGACTTATAATGTCAAGACGATCAAGTATATATTTCCTTTATGAGATTGCAGATCAATATTTCGAGGTATTACAAACGGAATGACTAGATTGGTGTAACCCCATCCTATGGTGGTGGGTATAAAAATCAATTTGTGCTGGATTGTTTGTCGGTTTGTTTATTTGTTACGTATAGACTCAAAAGAACGATTACCTTGAAATTTTCATAGATTGTGAAGGTTGATCTGGAAGAAAACATAGATTTTTGATATTGGAAGGTGGGCGGACCCTCCCCCCTATCCCAAAAGTGCTAACCAAAAGTAAAAGTGTACCGATCATGACAATATGGGACTCAAATGAAAGGTATTCGCGAGTAGATTACGAATATTGCCAAGAAGAAGTAATATGATTTCTAATTTGTTGATATCGGAAAGGGGCGGACCCTCCCCGAAAACCCCAAAAACACCACCCAAAATTAAAAGTGGAACGATAAGGACAATATGGATATCAAATGAAAGATATTAAAGAGTAGAATACGAATATGGTTTTAAAATCTGGGTCCAAGTACCCAGGAAGTCGCCCTAACCCCAAAACTTCTAAAAGCAGACAAACTTCTAAAAGCAGACATATCAATATGGGCCTCAAATGAAAGGTATTTGGGGGTAGACTACGAATCTGGCATACAGAATCAGATCGAAGTATAGGGGGTCATCCCACGCCCCAAAATCCCCTAGTGGGCGTATTAGCCAATCACGATTATATGGGAATCAGTTTCTTTGTTTGTTCCGCATATGCTCTAAAACGGAAGACCCGTTTTAATCCAAATTTTCACAGATTGTGTAGGTTGGTCTGCAAGGGAACATAGTCTTTACAATTTTTGGGAAAAAATTTTTATAAAAAAATATTTTTAAAAATTTTCTATGGAAGTCAAATTTTTAAAAATCTATTAAAATGAAATTTTGACACAATATTCTATAAAACATTTTTTTTAAAAAAAAAAAAAAAATCTGTAAATTTAAAAAAAAAGTTTGACAAAATTTTCGATTATAATAAAATTTTGACAAACTTTTTGATAAAAATAAATTTTTGACAAAATTTTTGATAAAAATAAAATTTTGACAAAATTTAATTTTTGTAGAAAATTTTGAAAAAATTCTTTCTATTTAAAATTTAGTTTTATAAAAAAATGTCCGTAAATTAACAATAAAATTTGTAAAAAATTTTCAATAAAATAAAATTTTGACAAAGTTCTCGATAAAAGTAAAATTTTGACAAAATTTTCGATAAAAATAGAAATTTTGACAAAGTTTTCGATAAAACTAAAATTTTGACAAAATTTTCGATAAAAATAAAATTTTGACAAAATTTTCCATAAAAATAAATTTTGACAAAAAAAATGTTTGTAGAAAATCTTGAAAAAACATTGCCCTAAAACTATAATTGGACGTTTTATTTTTAAGTTCATATTTTTTAAAACAAAAACAAATAAAAATTGTTTGTATATATAAAAAATTTTGTTAAAATTCAAATTTATATAAAATTTTTATTGAAATGTTTTAAACCATGTTCTAAATGCTTTTAAACCATGTTCTAAATGCTTTTAAACCACTGTAAATTATCCATCACATACATAAATTTATGTATTTCGCTGTTTTTGAGTGATTTGATGAAACATGTAATTCCATTTGGAGATGTTACAAACTGATATTGATGATCATCGGCCAAATATGAGCAATGTCTGCCTGCTACACTGACCATATCAAGAAATGACCATCAAACTATACAACCAGAGAATATGCTGGTTTCGTGGTCATGTAGGTTTCCAATTCACTAAGGAATCGTATGATTTGGTGGTGGAAGTGGTGGTCACTCATAGTGAAATTTCTTAGAACTTTAGCGCTGAAATGGTTTTAATTTTCATACGTTTTTTTCTCCTATATGATTTGGAGGGGGCTAGCAGAGGCGGCAGCTTCATCAGCAATAATCACAATGTAAATGATCATTTCTGCTTGCATGGAGATTCGTATTGGGTATATTTGCTCCATTGGACAAATGAATGCTTTGCCGTATGGCTGTCAATCAAAATGATTTATTCAACTTCCCACCGTATATCATCACAACAATTTATAATTCCTGCGGCATGGCATGAGAAGAGGCCACTAGGGGTTAAGGGGAAAGGTTTTTTGGCGTATACAGCGTTATTTTGGTCATTTGCCATCGCAAGCTGAGAACTACTCACTCCTTTAAGTTAGAACTGCTTTTAGCACGTCTCTGGCAACTGGTACCGAAGAACCATAATCATCATTATCCAAAGACATTAAACAATGGGGTAGATTTAATTTTTTCAATTTCATTTCTGTAGGAATTTTTGTCAAAATTTCAATTCTATAGCTAATTTTGTCAGAATTTAATTTTTATAGGGAATTTTGTCAAAATTTCATTTTACAGGAAATTTTGTTAGAATCTTCTTTCTATAGGAAATTTTGTGAAAATTTCGTTTTTTGAGGAAATTTTGTCAAAATTTGGTTTTTTGAGGAAATTTTGTCAAAATTCAATTTTTATAGGAAATTTTGTCAGAATTTTTTTTTTTAAGAAATTTTGTCAGAATTTCATTTTTATAGGAAATGTTCTCAAAATTTAATTTTATAGAAAATGTTCCCAAAATTAAATTTTTATAGAAAATTTTTGTCAAAATTTAATTTTTATAGGAAATTTGGTCAAAACTTAATTTTTATTGAAAATTTTTGCCAAAATTTCATTTTCATTTTGTCAAAATTTCATTTATATAGAAAATTTTGTCAAAATTTCATTTTTATAGAAAATTTTTTCAAAATTTCATTTCTATAGGAAATTTGGTCAAAATTTCGATTTTTAAGGAAAATTGTTTAAAATTTCATTTTTAAAGGAAATTTTGTCAAAATTTCATAATTTTCATGTAATTTTTATAGGAAATTTTGTTAAAATTTAATTTTTAAAGAAAATTTTTGAAAAATTTTACTTTTATAGGAAATTTTGTTAAAATCTAACTTTTTAGGCAATTTGGTCAAAATTAAATTTTTATAGGAAATTTTTTCAAAATTTAGTTTAAAAGGAAATTTTGTCAAAATTTCATTTTTATAGGAAATTCTGTCAGAATTTTATTTCTATAGAAAATTTTTTCAAAATTTAATTTTTATAGGAAGTTTTGTCAAAATTTAATTTTGATAGAAAATTTTGTCAAAATTAAATTTTTATAGGAAATTTTGTCAGAATTTTATTTCTATAGGAAATTTTGTCAAAATTTCATTTTTATAGGATATTTTGTCAAAATTTCACTTTTATAGGAAATTTTGTCAGAATTTCATTTTAAAGGAAATTTTGTCAAAATTTAATTTTTAAGGAAATTTCGTCAAAATTTCATTTTTAAGGAAATTTTGTCAAAATTTCATTTTTAAGGAAATTTCGTCAAAATTTCATTTTTAAGGAAATTTTGTCAAAATTTCATTTTCATTTTGTCAAAATTTCATTTTTGTAAAAAAAATTTTTGTAAAAATTTCATTTTTATAGAAAATTTTGTCAAAATTTCATTTCTATAGGACATTTTGTCAAAATTTCATTTCTATAGGAATATTTGTCAAAATTTTTGTAAAAATTTCATTTTTAGAAAATTTTGTCAAAATTTCATTTCTATAGGAAATTCTGTCAAAATTTCATTTCTATAGGACATTTTGTCAAAATTTCATTTCTATAGGAATATTTGTCAAAATTTCATTTCCATGGGAAATTTTTCAAAATTTTATTTCTATGGGAAATTTTGTCAAAGTTTCATTTGTATGGGAAATTTTGTTTAGGAAATTTGGTAAATTTTGTCAAAAATTCATTTTTAAATAAAATTTCGTCAAAATTTCATTTTTATAGGAAATTTTTTCAAAATTTCATTTTTATAGGAAATTTGGTCAAAAATTCGTTTTTATAGGAAATTTGGTCAAAATTTCATTTTTATAGGAAATTTTGTCAAAATTTCATTTTTAAAGGAAATTTTGTCAAAATTTCATTTTTAAAAAAATTTTTGTCAAAATTTTATTTTCATTTTGTCAAAATTTCATTTTTGTAGAAAACTTTGTAAAAATTTCATTTTTATTAAAAATTTTGTCAAAATTTCATTTCCATAGGAAATTTTTTCAAAGTTTCATTTTTATAGGAAATTTGGTCACAAATTCGTTTTTATAGGAAATTTGGTCAAAATTTCATTTCCATGGGAAATTTTTCAAAATTTTATTTCTATGGGAAATTTTGTCAAAGTATCATTTCTATGGGAAATTTTGTTTAGGAAATTTGGTAAATTTTGTCAAAAATTCATTTTTAAATAAAATTTCGTAAAAATTTCATTTTTATAGGAAATTTCGTAAAAATTTCATTTTTATAGGAAATTTTTTCAAAATTTCATTTTTATAGGAAATTTTTTCAAAATTTCATTTTTATAGAAAATTTGGTCAAAAATTCGTTTTTATTGGAAATTTGGACAAAATTTCATTTTTATAGGAAATTTTGTGAAAATTTCACTTTTAAAGGAAATTTTGTCAAAATTTCATTTTTAAAAAAAATTTTGCCAAAATTTTATTTTTATTTTGTCAAAATTTCGTTTTTGTAGAAAATTTTGTCAAAATTTCAATTTTAAAGAAAATTTTGTCAAAGTTTCATTTTTATAGGAAATTTTTTCAAAGTTTCATTTTTATAGGAAATTTGGTCAAAAATTCGTTTTTATAGGAAATTTGGTCAAAATTTCATTTTTAAAGGAAATTTTGTCAAAATTTTATTTTTAAAGAAATTTTGTCAAAATTTCTTTTTTAAAGAAAAATTCGTCAAAATTGAATTTTTATAGGAAATTTTGTCAAAATTAAATTTTTATAGGAAATTTTGTCAAAATTTCATTTTTATAGGAAAATTTTCAAATTTCAGTTTTAAAGGAAATTTTGACAAAATTAAGGTTTTTTAGAAAATTTTATCAAAATTTCATTTTTATAGGAAATTTTGTCAGAATTTTATTTCTATACAAAATTTTGTCAACATTTAATTTTTATAGGAAATTTTTGTTAAAATATAATTTTTATAGGAAATTTTGTAAAAATTTAATTTTTATAGGAAATTTTGTCACAATTTTATTTCCACAGGAAATTTTTTCAAAATTTCATTTTTATAGAAAATTTTGTCGAAATCTAATTTTTATAGGAAATTTTGTTAAAATTGCATTTTTATAGGAATTTTTGACAAAATTTAATTTTTATAGGAAAGTTTTGTCAAAATTTCATTTTTTAGGAAATTTTGTCAAAATTTAATTTTATGGGAAATTTTGTCAAAATTTAATTTTATAGGATATTTTGTCAAAACTTAATTTTTATAGGAAAGTTTTGTCAAAATTTAATTTTAATAGGAAATGTCAAAATTTAATTTTATAGGAAATTTTGTCAAAATTTCCTTTTGATAGGAAATTTTGTCAGAATCTCATTTTTATAGGAAAATTTTGTCACAATATCTTTTTTATAGGAAATTTTGCCAAAATTTAATTTCTATAGGAAATTTTGCCAAAATTTCATTTCTATAGGAAATTTTGCCAAAATTTCATTTCTATAGGAAATTTTGTCAATATTTCATTTCTATAGGAAATTTTGTCAAAATTTATGTTTTATAGGAAATTTGGTCAAAATTTTGATTTCTTCCAAATTTTGTATATCTCATCCCATTGTACACCAATGTTTTTCTATGTTAAAAGTCCTTTACCATTTTCACACCCTCTCCCTGTTTCGTTAAGCTTTCTTCAGAATTCTCTGCTTTTGATGATCATGTTCATGATCATCATCTGCATCATCTATGAGCATGAAAGATGTGTTTTATACGCGCATTTACGAATCCATTCAATTTCATTAAACTTTCCTACTTACCCTCATCCATATGTATGAGAGTACAGAATGGATGGATGGATGGATCTATGGTTTAGATGGATGTGGACAGACTCTTTCGTTTTCGCATAGAAGACCACGAATAGCAGTCGACAATCGACGAAACGTAAATTCTTAATTACCAAAGTGGCAAAACGCGGGGGTTTGCTTCTCAATGTGGCGCTTAATTGTCGGCACTTAGATGACATTCGCTTTTTGACGAGGATCGCAAAGAATGTCTATGTGGCATTCTCTTTGATCTCAGTGCGCATCTTCCTCTTCTATGGGGAAGGAGGAAGGAGTGGGGGAAAACTTTTCTACATTTTCAAGTTGAATTCCGAAATTAACATAGAAACGGTAAATTGAGCACGCTTTTGAAATGCAACGACTTTTTTTGTGGCTTTCTTGTGGAATCTCACAAGGAATGTCTTGAGTTTGAATGTGGAAATTGATTAATTGAAGGTTCATTTGTTTCTTAATATGAATATTCAAAACTAATAAATGAAATAATTCAAGAAGCTTAAAAGGTCAACCTTTTTATCAAAAAATTTTCAAAACTTAGCTGAGGGAGCTCGGAATGCGTAAGGAGAACAGGTGCGAGAGTTCTCTTCTGGATTCTTTTAACGCCGAGGGTACACTGAGGACATCTGACTATCTGACACCGATTTGGGATCAGGTTGGCGATTGGGATCAGGACATTCAGGATTCGTTTTCCCTGGAGAATGAATGAATGAAGGACAAATGCTCTGTTTGAGGAGGATGGGACCTGCATCTTAACTGATGGCTCCAAGATGGAGGAAGGCACTGGGTTGGGTTCTACTTCGATGCACTCAACATCGGTATGTCTCTGAGAGTACCTGACGAGTGTACGGCAATAGAAATTCGATAAGGGACCTACCGACCTCAAAAATCAGGATTTATGCCGAAAGTATGGTAGCGCTCAAGGCCTTGTGTTCGAGAACGGTGAGATCGATGTGTATGATTGTTTGGAGTCCCTGAACAGGCTCCGGGTCCACAAAATGACGCTGATTTCCATGACATGAAGGGAAAAAATTAAGAGCCGGACGAATGCGCCAGAAGGGGTGTCTGCGTCCTGCGAACCAGTCACCGCTACTGAACATATTAAATGAGATGGCCAGAGTGGAGTTGGTGGCGAGATGACAGACCACTAGGGCGCTGCGGCCATAGGTCGCATGGCGGCGCGCATGGGAATACCGCACAATGATTTCTGCAGAAGTTGTCTTGAGATGGAGTCAGGCACGGGATGGAGGTCTGATCCGACATACTAAACATCGGTATATCTTTGAGAGTACCTGACGAGTGTACGGTTTTTCAGGCATAGGTATGTGTCATTGCAATAACCGCAAGATAAATTCTGGTAAGGGATATACCGACTCAAAAGTCAGGATTTATGCGGAAAGTATGGTGGCACTCAAGGCCTTGTGTTCGAGAACGGTAAGATCGAAGTGTGTGGCGGATTGTTTGGAGATATGAGTTCCAGGACATAAAGGGAAAAAATTAAGGGGCGGACAAATGCGCCAGAAGGGGTGTCTGCGTCCTGCGAATCAGTCACCGCTCTTGCCTACGTGCAATCGAGCTACTGAACATATTAGATGAAATGGCCAGAGTGGAGTTAGTGGCGAGATGGGACTCAGTGGGTGGTTGACAGGTCGCTAAGGCGCTGCGGCCTGTCATAGACCGTACCACGACAAAGGAGCACATAGACCATAGGCCGCATGGCGGCGCGCAAGGACTTCTGCAGCAAGAGCAGGGTCAATGGCGAGATGGGACACACCGGGTGGTTGCGGGACCGCTAAGGCGCTTTGACCTTTCATCGGAGGAGGACGAAGGAGTGCTAGCATTCGATAAAAGGTCGCTGAGCACATTGATAGGCAATAGGTCGCATGGCGGCGCGCATGGGAATAACGCACAATGACTTCTGCAGAAGTTGTCTTAATGAGGCTATCGAGCACTTGCTCTGTTCATGTCGCGGTCAGCAGGGACGCAGGACCTCCTTTCTGGGTAGGTGGTTCTGTTACGATTGAAGTGATCTAGCGAACGTAAATCTGGGAGGTCTCCTAAGATTTGAAGACAGGACAGGATGGTTTCGACAGAGGGCTCAATATGATCCGCCGAAGTCACATACGTGCCTGCGTGGGGGATATCCCTTTCACCCCCTGCACTGGTTCTCTATTGATTGTGTTTCTTTTATTCATGCTCAACCTAGGAACCCACTGTGGCGCAGAGGTAAGCCTGTCTTCGTATGACGCCGAGCGCCTTGGTTCAAATCCCGGCGTGAACATCAGAAAATGTTTCAGTGGTGGTTATCCCCTTATTAATGCTGGCTAGATTTATAAGACATTCTCTACCCAGTTGTGTCGCTATGTGGCACGCCGTTTCGACTCGGCTATAAAAAGTAGACCCCTTATTATTGAAATTAAATTTTATTGCACTCATTGAGAGAGAAGTATCCCCTGTTTCCTTATGGAATGTTCAAGGGATATTTGGTATTTAAAAACCTCTGGATATGGTCCAAGGCCTCGCACCTTCTTTCTCTTCTCTTTCTTTCTAGAGTATTACAATGGGCCAAACTGGCCTTCGAGTGAACTTACCTATGGTGAGTATGGTGGGCAACGCATTTAACCGTACCTAAAAAAAATTCAAAATTTTAGTTTTATTAAAATTTTTTTTTCAAAACTGTACTTAAACAACAATTTTTTTGAAAATTTAATTTTTAAAAGAAGACTAGCCGAACCGGGCCCGCTTCGCAGTGCCTTTTTTAGCGCTCTTATACCTTTTATTTTTTTTTATTGAAGCCCTATATTGCAAGGGTCGATATATAGGTCATGTTTTGATAGAATTTTAAGATGGGACATGTCGCCCCAAATGTGAATATCGAATTCGTGTCATTGTAGCGCAGAGGTAAGAAAGTCCGGAAATGACGCTTAACGCGTGAATTCAAATCCTGGCGGGACATTGGAAAAATGTTAAGTGGTGGCTATCCCCTCCTAATGTTGGCGCTATTTGTGAGGTACTATGCCATGCATAGAAGTCATATAAAAACTTTTCCCCATAGAGTTGTCGCACTGCGTGACGCCATTGAGACTTGGCTAAAAAAGGAGGTCCTTTGAGGTTAAGCTTTAATCGGACAACATTCGTTGCTATTTGAGAAGTTTGCTCCTGTTCATTAATGAAATGCTCATGGGCTAATTTATGCTACTCCCTTAAAGCTTTATTTGGATGCCTATAATGTAGTGGGTAAATATGGCCGCTTTGGGGTTTATTTTGGGAGTGAGGTGTCCACCCAAACACTTGGCCCTTAAAGTAAATATAAGCTTCGTGCTATACTCTCAAATCCTTTTTATATGAGCCCCATATTACCATAGACGATAAATAAGTCCTGTTTTATTTGAGCCCTATATTATCGTCATTGGTCTATTTGACGGAGAGTTCTTTTTGGGGGTGAGACAGACATTTCAGATATTTCTCCCAATTAGGGATTTCAAATTCGTGCTCTACTCCCAAATACCTTACATTTAAGCCCACAATTGCCATGGGTGTTAAATATTTAGGGTTTGGAGGCCGTGTTGGGGCCGACACTGGAACTCCGCCACTTTGCCCTAAAAATAGGTATCAAATTCGTTCTTTACTCCCAAAAACCAGTAATTTAAGCCTCATATTGATATGTTCGGGAAATAAGTTCAGTTTAAAGGATGCTTTGGGGCTTACCATCAAACACTTGGTTTCGAGGCCGTTTTGGGGCTGAGGCTGGAACTTCGTCTCTTTACCCTAAAAATAGGTATCAAATTCGTTCTTTACTCCCAAAAACCAGTCATTTTAGCCTTATATTGGTATGTTCGGCAAATAAGTTCAGTTTAGAGGGTGCTTTGGGGCTTACCCTCAAATACTTTCTACTCTCAAATACCTCTTATTTGAGTCAAATATTGTCATGTTGGGTAAAATAACCTATTTGAGGTATTTTAAGAAGGTTAAGCGTCTCCTAGATATATTAACATTAATTTTAATGCCATTTTCTTAATCTACTCCCAAATTGGTTTCATTTGAGTCCCATATAGCCATGATCGGCTAAAATGCCCATTTGGGGCGTTTGTGAGGGTCAGGACACCTCCAATTACATTGAATTCATTTTTGTTGCCATATTCGTAATTTACTTCGAAATAACTTTGATTGGAGTTGCATATTGACATGAACGTCCAATATTTCTTTTTGGGAGAGTTTTGGGGTTGGGGCGGACCGCTGTAACTTAAGACTCAAATTTTAATATCTTCGTATTCTATTGAAAGTAATTGCGGATTTTTCATATAGTCGGCGTTGACAAATTTTTTCACAGCTTGTGACTCTGTAATTGCATTCTTTCTTCTGTCAGTTATCAGCTGTAACTTTTAGCTTGCTTTAGAAAAAAAGTGTAAAAAAAGTATATTTGATTAAAGTTCATTCTAAGTTTTATTAAAAATGCATTTACTTTCTTTTAAAAAATCCGCAATTACTTTTTGGGCAACCCTACTCTCCAATACCTTTCATTTGATACCCATATTCTTCCGATCGGTCCACTTTTGATTTTGGGTGGTGTTTTTCGGGTAAGGGGGAGGGTGCGCCCCCCCTTCCAATATGGAAAAATTATATAGCCTATGTTTCCTTCCAGACCATCCTACACAATCTGTGAAAATTCCGAGAAAATCGGTTCTGATGTTTTTGAGTCTATATGGAACAAACCGAGTCCCGTATAGTCGTGATTGGCTAATATGCCCATTTGGGGTGTTTTGGGGGGTGGGATGACCCCCTATATTTCGACCTGATTTTGTATGCCAGATTCGTAATATACTCCCGAAAACCTTTCATTTGAGACCCATATTGATATGGACATTCAACATGTTTGCTTTTAGAAGTTTTAGGGTTAGGGCAGCTTCTTTGGAACTTGGACCCAATTTTTAATACCATATTCGTATTCTACTCTTTCATATCTTTCATTTGATATCCATATTGTTCTTATCGGTTCACTTTTGATTTTGAGTGGTGTTTTTGGGGTAACGGGGGAGGGCCCGTCCCCTTCCGATATCCACAAATTTTAAAGCCTATTCCTTCTTCCTGACCATATTCTTAATCTATTCCCGAATACCTTTCATTGGAGTCCCATATTGTCATGCTTGTCCAATAAACCCATTTTAGGGGGTTTTTGGGGTTGTGGCGGCCCCCCTCCCCCTCCGCCTCTGAAAGGTATTCGGAGGTAGATTAATATGAGATTCGAACTCTCCAGCTGAAAACCTTTCATTTGAGTCCCATATTGTCCTGATCGGTCCACTTTTATTTTTGAGTAGTACTTTTGGGGTAAGGGGGAAGGTCCGCCGCCCTTCCGATACAAAAAATTATATAGCCTATGTTTTCTTCCAGACCAACCTATACAATGTGTGAAAATTTCAAGATAATCGGATCAGCCGTTTTTGAGTCTATACGGAACAAATAAGCAAACTGACAAACAAACCCAAATTGATTTTTATACCCTCCACCATAGGATGGGAGGTATACTTATTTCGTCATTCTGTTTGTAACTCCTCGAAATATTCGAATGAGACCCCATAAAGTATATATATTCTTGATCGTTGCGACATTTGATGTCAATCTAGCCATGTCCGTCCATCCGTCTGTCTGTCGAAAGCACGCCAACTTCCGAAGCAGTAAAGCTAGCCGCTTGAAATTTTGCACAAATACTTCTTGTTAGTGTAGGTCGGTTGGTATTGTAAATAAGCCATATCGGTCCATGTTTTGATACAGCTGCCATATAAACCGTATTGGGTCTTGACTTCTTGAGCCTCTAGATTGCGCAATTCTTATCTGATTGGAATGAAATTTTGCACGACGTGTTTTGTTATGATATCCAACAACTGTGCTGAGTATGGTTCAAATCGGTTCATAACCTGATATAGCTGCCATATAAACCGATCTTGGGTCTTGACTTCTTGAGCCTGTAGAGTGCGCAATTCTTATCCGATTGGAATGAAATTTTGCACTACGTGTTTTGTTATTATATCCAACAACTGTGCCAAGTATGGTTCAAATCGGTTCATAACCTGATATAGCTGCCATATAAACCGATCTGGGGTCTTGACTTCTTGAGCCTCTAGAGGGCGCAATTCTTATCCGATTTGAATGAATTTTTGCACGAAGTATTTTGTTATGATATCCAACAATTGTGCGAAGTATGGTTCAAATCGGTTCATAACCTGATATAGCTGTCATATAAACAGATCTGGGGACTTGACTTCTTGAGTTTCTAGAGGGCGCAATTCCTATCCGATTTGAATGAATTTTTGCACGAAGTATTTTATTCTTACTTTCAACAACTGTGTCACATAAGGTTCAAATCGGTTCATAACCCGATATAGCTGCCATATAAACCGATCTGGGATCTTAACTTCTTGAGCCTCTAGAGGTCGCAATTATTATCTGATTTGTCTAAAATTTTGTGCGACGGATCCTCTCATGATCATCAACATACGTGTTTATTATGGTCTGAATCGATCTATAGCCCGATACAGCTCCCATATAAATCGATCTCTCTATTTTACTTCTTGAGCCCCCAAAGGGCGCAATTCTTATTCGAATTCGCTGACATTTTGTACAGGTCTCCAACATATAATTTAATTGTGACCCAAACTGGACCATATCTTGATATCGCTCTAATAGCAGAGCAAATCTTTTCTTATATGCTTTTTTTTGCCTAAGAAGAGATGCCGGGAAAAGAACTCGACAAATGCGATCCATGGTGGAGGGTATATAAGATTCGGCCCGGCCGAACAAAGCACGCTTTTACTTGTTTTGTCATGATTTTGCCTAACTTTTATTTATATAGAAAATTCAGTCTTAGTTTTTTTTTAATTTTTGTTAAATTTTCATTTTATAGAAACTTTTTTCAATATTAAAGTTCTATATTCCCATGGCAACAAAACAAATTTTCGTGACTGTTTCTATCATAGGCATCACTTGAAATTAATTAGAAAAATTGGAAATCAAGGCACGAGTAGAGTTATGCTATCTCTTCAACACTAGGGGACTTTAGGGGAAACCCCTCGCATTTCCATGTGAATGACATTGAAATTGAAAGTTCTTGTTTTGAAGGCCTATGAAATACAAACAAATGTCCATACTCCTATATACATATGTATGTATGTTTGTGCTTTAAAAACCGTCTCATGCACACCTTTCATTATCATGTTGAGAAAAATTTCTTTCACGATTTCTGGTTACTTTTATTTGCCAACACCAATGACACGCACATTGTCTGTCTCTATGTCTGGCCTATGATTGGGAGGTTGGCTAACCCCCTCTCTTTTAAAATAAAAAATAAAAAAAAAATTCAATCTCAAGGGACACGAAAGGGGAAAATGTTCTCATGACCGGTATTATTAAAATGGTAAATAGATGAAATAGTCTACAAAATACATATACGACTAAATATAGCAATTATCGTGGAAGAAGACATGAAATCACTTAAACGGGAGTTTAAAGCGAAGCACTTGTACTTGGTAACTTCTCGTCTAGCCTAGACCTAAGAAGACAGTTTTGCAAAATTACTTTTCTTATGCTCTGTGTTGGTTTCCTCAATTTTTCCCTCTAGGACAAATTTCTAAACCACCTACTTCACCAACTATGTGACTTAGATTTTTTCTATTCCCATTTGAAATTCCACAAAAGGCTAACCGTCATTTGTTGCATTTACTATTCCATAATGCAATGGCCTTTCCTGTGGCTAAGAAACTTTGTAACATAAAATCCAATAACAATGTCATAACCTTCACACAGAAAATCTTTCATCGGGAAAATTATAAATTACGGTGCACGATGATGTCCCTCATGCATGGCTGGTTGGTTGGTTGGTTGGCTGAGAGTCGTCTAAACGTTGTGTCATTTTCAAAGGTATTGGAAGCGATATGTTGTTATAGACCTTTAGGCCGGTTGTGCACAGTATTTGGTAAAATAAAATCAAATTGAATTTAAAATCGAAGCATGTCATTTGAGATTGGTTATCGACTCCCAAATACCTTTCATTCAAATGGCTTAGTGTGCTGATCCGTTTACAGGTCCGCTCGTCTAGTTTATCTAATGGTACTCACCCCTAGATACTTAGCCTTACATTTGGTATTCAGATCCATGCTCTAATTGAAAATACCTTTCATATGAGCCATAGTTTGTCATAATCGGTCTACATGTCCGCTGGGGGATTTTGGGTGGGGCGCTCCCCCTTACTTTTAACTTTTAGATTAAAACTAATTTCCAAACAACTATCAGTTATGATACATCCTAATGTGTTATTGGGAAGGTTTTTCGTGACGCGCTGCTATCCACCTGGCACTTGAACCAAAATTTTCCCTTCAAAACTAAAATTTTGAGTCCCATTTGGCCATCATCAGTCGACTTAAATGGATTTTGAATTGGCAAAAATTCTTGTTTATATCCCTTAAAAAATATATAAGTCTGAGTATGATACCCCAAATTAAAAAGACTTTGCGAGATACAATCTTAACCCTAACAAGACGAAAATGTGTGTCCCGACTAGGACGTGAGCCTTATCAATATCCGATAAAATTCAATAACTGATAATGATCCTGGACAGAAAATTGAGCTGCTAGTGCCACAGTTAGGAATTTGCGGAGAAGGCTGACAAATTTTGGTCGCTACGCCAAAAAGCTGTAAGTTTGAAGTGGGGGCTGAATTCAAATATACTCCATGGGTAAAGAAGGGCTCATAAAAAAACAAAGAGATGTCCGATAAAGTGAAATACCTGTTAGTGATATTAGACCGAAAATTGAGCTACAAATTGCCCAAGTAAGGATCTCTCGGGAGAAGGCTCACAAATGTTGCTCACTACTCCCAAGAAATGAATGTTAGAAGTGGGGGCTGGTATTTTTTGTGAAATTTTCCGGGATAATACCCAAAAACTAAGCAATGTGTGGTAATTTAACGGTGTAGGTAATCCGATTCTAATATGAGCATCGGTTGTATTATGGACCATCATGGCCATTGCGCATTACGCAAAATGATGGGAGAAAGTATTAAAGGTGAGAAAGTCACTCTATTTCCGAATAACTGAGGTAATGTAAGGAAACCAGACTGCAATGGCTGAAATTTCTAAGCGGATACCTTAGACGAGGTCATGGGTGAAGGACAATACCAGTGATAAATATAGAAGTCGATTTGGAGTACCGTAGCACAAATGCCATCAGGTAGCTGCTGTTACACACATATCCCTAAGCTAAGGGGGGGAATCCAAATGCGGGCCCATGTTTTTGATACTGATGCCGACTTTCTTTTTCAATTGTAGAACCACAAGATGATCCTGCAGGTGGAAATATGAGCAATACCGGAATGCATAGAATGATATAGTGATATAATGGGATTAGAGGGATAGTAAAATAGATATTATTACGAGCGACAAGGGCGATGTAATGCCAGAAATCGGTTGGAGATTGCAGGAGAACAATGAACGCTTATTCTACCTATAATGGATATCGAATTATGTTCTTGCCATGTCACAATGGGATCGACAAGGGCGAAGAACAATAACAGCTTATTCTACCTATATTAGATATCGAATTATGTTCTTGCCATGTCACAAGGGACTGAGAGGCTGACCGTTTGCCAGTATTGATCAAAGCTTTACCGACTGTGAACTTGAACAAATCCAAGTCAAAGGTGAGAAATTCGCATTACGCAACATGGAGAAAGCCGTCAAAGGAAAAGCAAAGATTCTTTGAGGACATCAGACCTTGACAAAAAGATTCAAAAGCTAATTGTGAAAGGCAAGAAAATCAGATTGAACAATCATATAAAATTAATGTCGCCCGTGTGGAGAAGAACGGAATATTTATGTCTATGTCCGACTTTTGCTAAAGAGGGCTCCCATGGATGAAGGTCCCTTATTTCTTCGACCAGGGACCAAAAACTGGTCACACTAGGAAAAGGGAATGAGAGACGAATAGTTTGTCAGTAAAAACTAGGGGTTTTGCTAACAATAAACTTGAAAAATGTGAATTCTTTGAAGAAAACTTCTACAAGATAAAAAACAAGTAAAAGTGTGCTATGTTTGGCCGGGTCGAATCTTGGGAACCCACCACCATGGATTCTGCTAAAATATTGGAGCTATATCTGGTTATAGGCCGATCTGGACCGTACTTGGCACAGTTGTTAAAAGTCATACCAGAACACTACATGCAAAATTTCAGCCGAATCGGATAAAAATTGCGGCTTATAAGGGCTTAAGAAGTCAACTCGGGGGATCGGTTTATATGGGAGCTATATAATGTTGTTGACCGATTTGGACCGTTCTTGAAACACTTGTTGGAAGTCATAATAAAACATTATGTGGAAACTTTCAGACAAATCGGAAAAAAATTACGGCTGCCAGGAGCCCAAGAAGTCAAATCAGGAGATCGGTTTATATGGCAGCTATATACCGATTTGAACCATACTTGGCATAGTTGTTGAAAGTCTTAACAGAACACTATATGCTAAATATCAGGCAAATCGAACAAAAACTACGGCTTCCAGGAGCCCAAGAAGTCAAATCAGGAGATCGGTTTATATTGGAGCTATAACAGGCTATAAACCGATTCGAACCATACTTGGCACAGTTCTTGAAAGTCATAACAGAACACTATATGGAATTTCAATTTCTAAATTTCAGGCGAATCGGACAAAAACTAAGGCTTCCAATGGCTCAAGAAGTAAAATCGGGAGATCGATTTTTATGGAAGCTACATCAGGTCCTTGACCGATTTAAACCGTACTTGGCACAGTTGTTGGAAGTCATAACAAAACACAATGAGCAAAATTTCAGCCAAATGCGACAAAAATTGCTGCTTCCAGGGGCTCAAGAAGTAAAATGAGGAGATCGGTTTATATGGCAGCTATATCAGATTAAAGACCGATTGTATCCATACTTTGCACAGTTTTTGGAAGTCATAACAGAACACTATGTTCAAAATTCAGCAAAATCGAACAACAAATGGGGCTTCCAGGTAGAGCTAGCAAAATATCGATGGCACTATCGATATTTAATTTTTTTACTGTATATGGATTGATATTTTTCCGATGGATACTATAGCAAAAGTAAATTTTTTTGAAAAACTAAAGGAAAATAAGCAATCCCACACTGAATGTATCCTTTAAGATACATTGCGCCTATAAAGGCTGCAATTTCATCCGATTAGACTAACATTTCGTACAATGATTTCTCTCATGACTTTCAACTGACTTTATTAACTTTGGTTTTTTTGGTCTGTGCATTGATATTGCTTCTATATAATCGATCTCCAGATTTTTACTTCTCATTGAGATATTAACGACAGTATCGATACCATCGATATTTATTATAAAACTATAGAATGTTGCGATTATCGATAGTGTGCCAGCTCTACTTCCAAGGACTCAAGAAGTAAAATCGCTATATATGGGAACTTTATTAAAATCTAAACCAATATGGCCCATTTACAATCCCCAACGACCCACATCAACATTAAGTATATGTGCAAAATTTCAAGCGGCTAGCTTTACCCGTTCGACCGCTATTGTGATTTCGACAGATGGACGAACGGGCGGACATGCCAAGATCGACTCAGAACGTTGAGACGATAGAGAATATATATACTTTATGGGGTCTTGATGAAAATTTCGAGGTGTTTCAAACGGAAAGACTAGATAAGTATATACCCATTCAATGGTGAAGGGTATTAAAATTTAGAGTCCTAGTTCTTTCTGTTCTCTTAATTCCGAAGATACGTCATTTTTTATCTCGTATCTTTGGTATAAAGTAAACAGAAAGCACTAGCATTCTAATTTTTATGCAAGAGGGCCTACTTTTAGATTTCTAGTTTTTTCCGTTTATAAAAATTTTTAGCTTTAAATGCAAATATATCCATTTTAGGTAACACATTGAGTGGAAATATATATCACTGGTTAGTTATCTGTGGTCGATCCACAAAACAATCTGAAATTTTGAACTCAACTGAATTATGATTGCATTTTCTCTATGTTTTCCATTCACTGTGCGTAGTTAGGCCTACATTCGACCTTATCATTGTTGTTATGCCACAATGATCCATACAATTGATGTTATTACGACGAAACTTTGCTGTCGTTGATTTGTTTGCTATTTTATTGTTATGAAAAATTTTGTTAGCAATGTCATCAAGGTGAAATTGTTATTTAATAACTATTTTATTGTAAGAACAAAAATCACACACACTCCCATTCTCCCACGCTGATGACGAAGATGATTTATGGGACCCAAAAGAAATTCAAGATACATACTTAAGACTTGAGGGAATATCTCACATATTAAGACAATGGAAAATAGGTGGATCTGTATGGAAGGGGTGTAGCAGTCATTTGAATGTTTTGGGAAAATATTTTTTATATAAAAAATCTTGTTTGTGGTAATTAACAAAAACAACAGAAAAGTCGTTAGGATAGACATACAGCACAATCTTTGATCAATATTGGAACAAAGATTTTAAAAAGTTTTATAAGAATGTTTTCAAAGAACATATTTGAATTTGTTATTGGAAAAATTTCAAAATTCTAAAATATTTGATTCTTCTTCAAGTGTTTGTTAAAGTGCAATCCAGCGTTTTTCAATCTCTAAGTCAAAATTTCTATAAGGACCACTTAACAACAAATTAAAATCCCATGTGGCTGCTTTACTCCCTAATCCCTTAGGATTTACAACACTTTATAACAATGTATTGTATAGCACATTATATGGCATATTGCCATTTTCGCAACGAGAGAGAACCATATTCCCTTTATGAATTTTCGGTCAAGCCATAATTAACGTCTTAACCATTTCAAGCATGCCAACCATACATGATGCAATTTGAAAACAATTGCTTATTAATTTTAATCCGCTGGCTTTTTATGGCAATTTCAATAGCCTTCTAAGCCGCTTAACACTTGTTGCCCTATTTCGTGTCTTGATGGTGTTGCCATGGCTCCTTTGTTATCAGTCCTTAATCCACAACACATGCTGTGTTCATTTCGTTAAGGTGGTATGTAAGGCAAGTGTTTTCCTTGGGATTTGCAGACTTCCTGTATGTAATGCTGATGCCATGGTTCAAGAGTAACATTCTTCTCTTGTCTTGGCATAGCCTATATCAGCCCTTTATTTTAGATTATACTCTTAACGGCTTTGCTTCTTCCGCCTTAATGTCGGCCATATTTGTTTGTGGTTACCTTATTGAGCTCTACTACATACTACAAACTGCTCTGTTTCGTTCCCAACTCTGTGTGTGGTGGCGTTGTTTATTCGTTGCCTATGTTTTCTGTTCTACTGCCATTTACAAAAAATAAAATAAACCAAATCTGTGGTAGCTTAATAACCATTTTCTCTGTGCTGTCGGTTGTTATTCATTTATTTCATGGCATGCATGTTTCTTGGCAAAGTCCATGTAATTTGGAAACCGACGCGCGCAACAATTCGTTGGATTTTGGTTCACATTGGCTTTTTATTTCCTTTGTATTGTACCTACCCAACTTGTCTCTTCCCTATAACTCCCTTGTGGCAGTGGCCCATAGTCCATAGCTAAGGTTACCATCTATATGTGCTCTGTGGTGGTGTTGGGCAACGCCCGTTTCGATTTCCTTTTTTTTTTGGTTTTTTCATGTTCTTCATAAAGCTTATGATTCCTATACCACTACTGTGCCATACTACTCTAGGTGTAAGAGTGAGTTTTTACAACACAGATTTGTTGAATAAATTTACGAGGCAGAAGAGGACCAGCAAAAACAAAGAAAAAATCTGCCTGCTTAAGTAAAGGTTTGGTTTTTTGCAATGCCTGCTAACCACACCTCCATTTGTGTCGCCGCCGTAATAATCGGTTCATATCTCTTTTCTACCATCTCCATAAAAAAAAAATAAAAACACAGTGGCTTGTTGATTACTCAAAATATGGTTGAGATTATGATATTTTTAACTTTAAATGCAAATATATCCATTTTAAATGTACATTAGGGTGTAAGTAACTCAATTTTGGTCAAAAACTTTAAATGCACATATATCCATTTTTTAAAACGACTTGTTAGGTCGATCTTTTAAGTTTGTTTAAAAAAACGATTATTAAAAATCCTTTTTATACGCCAACTGACAAAAAATAATATACACTTCAAGACTACGGATGCAAATGACTTATGAATTCCCTTATGTTGCATCATTTTGTATGGACCAACAAAACACACAAATTGTTTAAATAGTAATCTACAACGGATTTTAAGCATGTTTGTCCAAGAAACCTTAGTTCTTTTATCAAAAATGAGCTGGACAATGCTGGACGAGGATGTGTGGAACTATGATCTGAGCATATAACTCGGGACTCAGGATAATAGCTATTACGTCCGACGATAAAAGTTGAAATGAAAAAACAGGAATCCTTGGGAGGATGGGTTTTCGTTTTAGCGATGGACAGACAGGCAACATTGTTGCACGGGCGCCAGCAAAATATTATATAATATAAAAGATTACATTGTTTTCAACACTAAATTCTTCGATATGATGGCAACAGAGGCTGTTCGACAACATTGTTGCTGGGGCGTTAGTAAAATATTGTATAATATATTGGGTTGCTCAAAAAGTAATTGCGGATTTTTTAAAAGAAAGTAAATGCATTTTTAATAAAACTTAGAATGAACTTTAATCAAATATACTTTTTTACACTTTTTTCTAAAGCAAGCTAAAAGTAACAGCTGATAACTGACAGAAGAAAGAATGCAATTACAGAGTCACAAGCTGTGAAAAAATTTGTCAAAGCCGACTATATGAAAATTCCGCAATTACTTTTTGGGCAACCCAATAATATAAAAGGTTACATTGTTTTCAACTCTGAATTTTTCGACACGACGGCAACAGATACTCGTAGTCCTGGTAGAGCCAGTTCGAGCAGTATCGATATTGTGCTACCATACGTAGTTGATTTTTATTCTAGCGATTTTAGCGAAGATGGAGATCAATATTGTTGCACGGGCGCCAAGAGAAAGTTGTATGATGGCATAAGTTACACTGTTTGCAACACTGGTTGTTTTGGGCACAACTACAACAGCTGGTCCTGATGGAGGCTATTCAAGCAGTATCGATATTGTTCTACCATACACAATCGATTCTCATGCCCTTTCTGTTTCTAAGGAAATCAGCAAACTGAATCCTGTTTGTACGAGGGCATAAGTTACACTGTTTGCAACAGTGGTTGTTTTGGAAACGACTGCAAGAGCTGTTCCTGGTGGGAAAGCATTCCGAGCAGTATCGATAATGGGTTACCATATGTAGTCGATTTTTATGCTTTCCAAACAATATCGATAATGGGTTACCATATGTAGTCGATTTTTATGCCCCATATGTTTATAAGGAAATCAACAGAGCGAATGCTTTCCTTTGACGATGATGAGTTTGGAAAAAAGGCTTACTTTGGACGGACGGACGGTTTTCTTCCTAAAGATGGACGCACAGACAAGCAACAGTGTTGCACGGGCACTAATAAACAATTTAATGATGGCGTTAGTTTGATTGTTTTCAAGACTGAGTGCTTGTGCATGAAGGCAACGATGGTCCTGGTGGGGGCTGTCCGAGTAGTATCGATACACATGTAGTCGATTTTTATGCCCCTAATGTTTATAAGGATATCAGCAGAGAGAACGCTGTTTAGACTACTGCAACTTAATATACTACGTTGAATGACCCTTAAAACTAAGGTCTTTGACCGGACGGAACGGAAACGAATATTTCGTGTGACGACCTTGGAAAAGGGTAGTTTTAGTACCCTTAACCTAGGGAAAGGGTAGTTTTAATACCCTTTACCTTGGGAAAGGGTAGTTTTAATACCCTTTACCTTGAGAAAGGGTAGTTTTAATACCCTTTACCTTGGGAAAGGGTAGTTTTAATACCCTTTACCTTGGGAAAGGGTAGTTTTAATACCCTTTACCTTGGGAAAGGGTAGTTTTAGTACCCTTTGCCTTGGAAAAGAGTAGTTTGAGTACCCTTTAACTTGGGAAAGGGTAGTTTTAGTATCCGTTACCTGGAGAATAGGTAGTTTTATTACCATTTACCTTAAGAAAAGGTAGTTTTAATGCTACTTAGGGTAGTCTTAGTACCCTTTACCTTGGAAAAGGGTAGTTTTAGCACCCGTTACCTTGGAAAAATGTAGTTTTAGTATCCTTTGCCTTGGGAAAGGGTAGTTTTAGTACCTTTTACCTTGGGAAAGGGTAGTTTTAGCACCCTTTACCTTGGGAAAGGTTAGTTTTAGCACACTTTACCATGGAAGGAGTAGTTTTTGTACCCTTTACCAATGGGAAAGGATAGTTTTAGTACGCTTTACCCTGGGAAAGGGAAGTTTTAGTTATCTTTACCTTGGAAAAGTATAGTTTCAGTACCCTTTACCTTAGGAAAGGGTAGTTTTAGTACCCTTTACCTTAGGAAAGTGTAGTTTTGGTACCCTTTACCTTGAAAAAGGGTATTTTGAGTACCCTTTAACTTGGGAAAGGGTAGTTTAAGTATCCGTTGCCTAGAGAATAGGTAGTTTTATTACCATTTTTACCTTAAGAAAAGGTAGTTTTAGTACTATTTACCTTGGAAGAGGGTAGTCTTAGTACCCTTTATCTTGGAAAAGGGTAGTTTTAGTACCCTTTGCCTTGGGAAAGTGTAGTTTTAGTACCCCTTTGACTTGGAAAAGGGTAGTTTGAGTACACTTTACCTTGAAAGGAGAAGTTTTTGTACCCTTTATTTTGGGAAGGGGTAGTTTTAGTACCCTTTACCATGGGAAAAGATAGTTTTAGTACCTTTTACCTTGGGAAAGGGTAGTTTTAGTACACTTTACCTTAGAAAGGGAAGTTTTAATAAACTTTACCTTCGGAAAGGGTAGTTGTAGAACCCCTTATCTTGGGAAGGGGTAGTTTTAGCACCATTTATCAGGGGAAAGTGTACCCTTTACCTTGGGAAGAATAGTTTTTGTACCCTTTACCCTAGGAAGGGGTAGTTTTAGTACCCTTTACCATGGGAAAGGATAGTTTTGGTACCATTTACCTTGGAAAAGGGTAGTTTTAGCACCCTTTACCTTTGGAAAGGGTAGTTTTAGTACCCTTTGCCTTGGAAAAGGGTAGTTTTAACACACTTTACCTTGGGAAAGAGTATTTTTAGTACACTTTACCTTGGAAAGGAGTAGTTTTAGTATCTTTTGCCTCGGGAAAGGGTAGTTTTAGTACCCTTTACCTTGGGACAGAGTAGTTTTAACACCCATTACCTTGGGAAAGGGAATTTTTAGTACACTTTACCTTAGGAAGGTGTAGTTTAAGTACCCTTAACTATGGGAAGGGGTAGTTTTAGTACCGTTTACCTTGAGAAAGGGTAGTTTTAGTGACTTTTACCTTGCACTTAAATATTACTTTAAGTGCAAATATATTCAATGTTCATGTCTAATCTTAATTCGATCGACATGCCAAAACTCTAATTCAACTGGATTGGTATATAGAAGATATATAGATAAACCAACAACCTTCACCAAATCTGTCCTAGTTCAGAAGATAAAAGAGGCAATGAAATTCAATTAAAAAGTGAAATCTTTTTTCATTAACGCATATCATCAACTGACTTTACATAAAGTTAACAACAAGCCAAAAATCTTTTAATTAAAAAAAAAATGTGAAATCTTTTTCCATTAACGCAAGGCCCCGGCGAGATTCGAACTCACGATCTCCTGTTTACTAGACAGGCGCTTTAACCAACTAAGCCACGGCGCCATGAAATCGGTCTTGACGAACGCCCATTATTTTTGACATAAATAAGGGATGCTTAGTTACTTATGCCAAGTGATGAATGATGACTTGCGAATTGTTTTTCGCTTCCATGGTACAAGTAACTGAAGCATCGATGACAATTACTAGGGAATTACATGGATTTTATAGTGTGAAATTCACTTCTATGGCTACCATGTTATGTAGACCTTACATTGCACATTACAAGGCGTGTGTAAGACATTTTATAAGTAAACAAAGTAAAGAAAGTTTTTGCTGCGGTAATCATTCTTTACTCGCAATATTTGTGATAAGGAGAAGGCATACCTTTAAGCTTTGTTGGAGAACTTTTTGCATTTGTTAAACTTATCTCAAAACTGTTATAAAAACCATTTTATAAAATCGAACTCGGAACAGCGAAACGATCGGTGGGACGGCAAAAATCCTATGGGAAGATCCGGATCGTGAGAAGACGAGGCTATTACTGAAAGAATGTAAGAAGGTCAGTATAGCTTTCGGTTCCATAACGGGACACATGGGCCTACGAGCTCGCTTATGCAAAATCGGTGCGGCAAGTGAACTTACTTAGGGGCGTGGTATGGAAAAAAAATTAAGGATTTTGTCGTCGTTGTAGACACATTTTTATGTTGAGGTCGCGATCCTCATCCAGCTCTTATAGATGAGCAAGCTCGTTCTGGTCCAAAAGACCGATCGCCGTGGAACAGGGTGACCATTGGTTATTTAAATGTGCCAATAACTAGTCTTGTCATATCGAGCAGGTGCCGCCCGGCCTCTCACTGAGACTTTCCGCTCGATACCGCCGATTGTCCGCGACTGCCGTTGCAGCTACTCCGCATGGAGCATTCCACTATCTGCAACCTGTGGACACGCTAAGCTTCTCATGACGGCAATGAATACCACACAAATTGGAGCTCAATTTCCCAGCCTGTGTGGTGCTCGTCGTCCTCGCGTTAGCACCACACCACCTCACGCATTTCGTGACGCCCCGATCTAAGCCTGCAGGACCGGCAGTCTAAAACACATCTCAGTCCCTGGATTCTCAATGTAGACCCTCAGGCTCTCTTTGTTCTCCAGCTTTGATCCATCCGTGTAACATGATCTCCAAGATGGCAATACTAGGATTCCTTCAGTCCAAAACTGTGCCGCTGGCAGCAGTGTCTCACACTCGACTTCAAGTATCGTCTTAGGTATCCGATTGGAAACCTATTCCCTTCCTTACAGTTTTCTTATCGTCGCCTTGATTATACCGCGATGGTATGAGCTGCTCCCATCCTCAATCCATTCTCCCATCCCCTTAAGCCCCTTAGTCGCAGTGGTTGCTTCACACTTAATCTGTATGTCAATAGGTCGGATATCTAGAATAGTCTCCAGTGCTCTAGAGGGCGTGGTCCTCATTGCTTCACCTATGCCATGTTCTCTGAACCTGTTCTATGGTCCTTATGTTGCACTTTTTCTCAATAGCAGTCCACCAAACTACTGAGGCGTAAGTAAGTATTGGTCTAATCACGCTCCTGTAGAGCCAGTGGTCTAACCTGGGATTCAGGCCCCATTTTGAGCCTACGGCCCGTCTTTGATATCGCCGAGCCCCGAATACAATGCGAGACATAAAGGAACATTTTTAGAAACCGGGAGATCTTTGAGACCCTTAAGTACCATGGCATTTGAAGAAGTTTGGAATAAAAAAAAATATTGAAAAAAATATAGAAACCAATTAAAACCAAAAAAAAGCAAAAATTTAATGAAAAAAAATAAATTTTTTTTATAAATAAAATTTTTTTTATAAAAAAAAAAAAAAAATATTAAAAAAATTTGGAAACAATTTTTTTTTTGAAAAATTCTTTATGAAACAAATTTGAAAAAAATTAAGGAAAAAATTAAAATTTTTTTTTTATAAAACTATTTTTTTGTGGTTTTTCAAACATTTTAGCTCAAGATCATATTCAATGCTTTCTATTCAAAGAGTAACATAGCAAAGAACTTATAAAAGTCGGGCAAGTCTGTGCTGTCATCAAAACATTTTGAATGGGATGGTAGATCACGATTTCTGATGTTCCATGTATCTTCACCAACAGCTTTGTCAGGCGCTCTACATACCCAACGACTATTGAGTACAGTGTAGAGCACCCTTTTTGAAAACAGCACACATTTGCTTAACTTTTATAAGTTGTTTGGTACGCTATTCTTTGAATAAAAAGCATTGAATATGATCTCGAGCTGGAATATGTTCGAAAAATCAAAAAAAAAAAAAAAATTAACAAAAAAAATTTTAAAATTTTTTTCAAAAAAATTTTTTCCTTTATTTTTTTTAATTTGTTTTTTGAATATGATCACGAGGTGGAATATTTAATTTTTTTATTCTCTAAAATGAACGCAAGCAGAAAAATTTTTCGTTAAGTGAATAGCAGACCTTTATATATTTTTATATAAGCTAAAACTATCCGATAAGACATATAAAAAAATTTCTATCAAATTTTTTAAGAAAAACAAATTTTCTAAGAAAAACAAATTTTGACGAACTTTTTTAGAAATTAAATTTTTATAAAAAATTTCACAAAAAAACTGTGAAAAAAGAAACTTAAAAATCAAGTTCTCAACAAAATTGTCTGAAAAATATTCATTTTTGACGGAGAAATCTTTGAAAATTAATTTTTGAAAATATTTTCTTTGTGAATTAATTTTTGAAAAAATTTCGATACAATATGAAATCCGATTTTGACAAAATTTACAATAAAACGTAAAAAATCCTATTAAAATTCATTGAAACTTTTAATTTAAATGAAATTTTGTCTGTTTGTGCTTTCTTTTTTCGGTCTTTAAATATTAAAATCAAATTTAATAAAACTTTGTTGGATAAAAATGTTGGCAACATTTTTTAGGAAATTTAAATTTTTCCAAGATTTTTTTGATTTAAATAACTTTCGGCAAAATGTTCAATAAAATTTTGATATTGACGGAATTTTTTATGAAAATCTAATTTCTAAGTAAATTATAAAATTCGTATTTATTATTTTATTATCTAAAAATCTAAATATTTTAATGAATTTTTAGTTGGACTTTTATACTTTCATTTCGGGTAAATTGTAATATAGCGCATAATTGTCAAATGCAAATGTATCATTTAGTAAAGTAAGCCACTTAAGAAACAATTCCTATACTGAGAAGCAAAGAGAAGCTGAGAAGCCACTTTAGAGACAATTCCTATACTGAGAAGCAAAATCACCTATTTTTGTATCATCAAATGCTGTTTAAGAATGTTTGGGATAGATTTTGTTGCCTTATGAAGCCTTTTTTCTTTCAAAATTTTAATCTCAAATTTTATTCCAGGACAACTCCTTTTCAGGCTCCTGATTTTTATTTGAGCATAGGCCCCGGCGAGATTCGAACTCACGATCTCCTGTTTACTAGACAGGCGCTTTAACCAACTAAGCCACGGCGCCATCTGGCCACCGAAGTTAACAACTGCATATTGTTCTTAAAATACACTTTTACAAAAATTAATAAAAAAATAAATATATAAAAAAGTTGCATTTTTACAAGTCTTAAATAAAAAAATCACTTTTATCAAAAAAAAAAAAATTATTCTATGACGATCTCTTTTTCGTCTAGGCCCCGGCGAGATTCGAACTCACGATCTCCTGTTTACTAGACAGGCGCTTTAACCAACTAAGCCACGGCGCCACAGTGCGCACCGTTGCCAATAGCCACACTTCGCCTAGCGAAGTGGTTATAATGGTAAGGTATGACTTATTTTGAAATGTTTAGCAATGATAAAATATGTTTAAAGAATCATAACTAGAGAGTATTAACCCTGATACAATCAATAATTATGTGCTTTATATGAATTTTTGGCAGTACAAATATATTCAACACAACAATACCTTGTGGTATAATTATCTCGAATTTAATCAATAAATAAAATTAAAAAAAATCCATAACTTTTTAGTTAATTGATAATGAAACAAAAAGAATTGATACAAAAAGAACTTTCACAATTCATTTTTCTTTATTCACATGATATTGTGGATAGGCCCCGGCGAGATTCGAACTCACGATCTCCTGTTTACTAGACAGGCGCTTTAACCAACTAAGCCACGGCGCCACTTGAATACCGTTACATTGGTAAAAGACAGGTACAGTGGGTCAGATAGAACAAAATCATAGGGATTTTTGACGAAATTAATTTGTATACAAATGTTAACAAAAAATATGATTTCGTACAAATATAAATTTCGTACAAATTTAATTTTCTTAGAAATTATCTTAAAACTTTCATAGCGTCAAAAAATTTTTCAAAACTTAAATTATTTTTTTTCGTAATTTTTTGAAAATATTCCAGCTCAAGATCATATTCAATGCTTTCTGTTCAAAGAATAGCATAGCAAATAACTTATAAAAATTAGGCAAGGGTATGCTGTTATTCAAAACACTTTGATTGGCATGATGGGTCGCAATTTCTGGTACACCATGTATCTTCATCAATACTTTTGTCAAATTGATTAAGGAGCTCTACATACCCAACGACTATTGAGTACGGTGTAGAGTACGCTTTTGTTTTTAAAATAGGGCACAATAAATCCTTTAACTCTTCTTCGGACAGTAGGAGAGAGAGGAAAGTCTTACTATCCACTATTCCGATACAAACTAATCATCAATGCTAAGAACAACAAAGATATCAACACAAAACACTTGGATTGGCATGGTGGATCGCGATTTCTGGTGCACCATGTATCTTCATCAATACATTTGTCAAATTGATTAAGGAGCTCTACATACCCAACGACTATTGAGTACGGTGTAGAGCACGCTTTTGTTTTTAAAACAGGGCACAATAAATCCTTTAACTCTCCTTAGCACAGTTAGAGAGACGAAAGCCTTACTATCCGCTATTCCGATACAAACTAATCATCAATGCTAAGAACAACAAAGATATCAACACAAAACACTTGGACTGGCATGGTGGATCTCGATTTCTGGTACACCATGTATCTTCGTCAATACCTTTGTTAAATTGACTGAGAATACCCTCTATTCCGACTCCAACTATTTATCAATGCTAAGAACAATGTTGTCAAATTAGATTTTCATAAAAAAAAATTTTCAAAACTTCAAATTTTATTTTTTTTAATAAATAGATTTTTATTAAAAGAATGAAAATTTGACTTTCATAAAAATCTTTTCAAACTTTGGTTTTATAAAAATAAATTTAAAACTTGATTTTCTCAGACATTTTTGTCAAAATTTTATTTTTATAAAAAAATGTTACAATACGACATTTTTAATAAATTTGACTTTTTTAAAAATTTTGTCACAATTTTATTTTAATAAAAAATTTTGTTTCTATTTATTTCCTCGAACATTATGTCAAAAATTTTATTTTTAAGAAAAATTTTTATAACAAAATTTTCTATGAAGAAATTTACCAAAATTTTCTTTAAAAAAAGCCAAATCTAATTTTTATGAAAAATTTTGTCAAAATATAATTTTATAGAAAATTTTGTCAAAATTTTTTTTCATAAAAAATTTATTTTTTAATTTTATTTTAATAATTTTTTTTTAAAATTTGATTTAAAAAAAAAACAAATTCATAATTTTCATAGAAAAATTTTTGTTTTCATGGAAAATTTGTTTTTTATAGAAAAGTTCGACAAAATTAGATTTTCATATTTTTCAATTTTTATAAAAACTTAATTTTTACGGATGGCTAATTTCATTAAAATGTCAAAATACTTTCCTTAAACCAAATATGTTTATAAAAAAGTAACTAATTTATTTCATGTCAAGGCCCCGGCGAGATTCGAACTCACGATCTCCTGTTTACTAGACAGGCGCTTTAACCAACTAAGCCACGGCGCCTTTTTGGAACCAGTTGTAGTGCCATATTTTGGTATAAGACATCAAAACTTAAACTGCTAATAGAAAACTTTATGAAATGTCATAGATTTTTGCAATGATTATTTATTCTAATATTGGAGGCTGGCCTTAACAAAAAATGTGAACACAATTGTTTTCTAACCATATTTTACAATTTATTTGACATATGCCAAATAAGGATTTCCTCTTATTTTTTAGTTTTTTTCCGGTAATGAGGAATAATAACCTTATTTATATTCTCTTCTTTTATTTTTTCTCCAAAATACGTACTCACAAATGCTTTGTGCGAAAGGCCCCGGCGAGATTCGAACTCACGATCTCCTGTTTACTAGACAGGCGCTTTAACCAACTAAGCCACGGCGCCATGCATATACCGTTAATGCGTGTGAATTGTTGGTAACAGGACCCACCTGCTACCAATGTGTTAGGGTGTGTGTGTGTGTAAGTATCCTTTTATGTTTTGCTGTTACCATGGCCAACAAAAGGCGCCGTGGCTTAGTTGGTTAAAGCGCCTGTCTAGTAAACAGGAGATCGTGAGTTCGAATCTCGCCGGGGCCTTGACATAAAACTCTAAGTGCAATACTGCTTTTTGATGGTACATAGTTAAAAAGGATAACGTAGGAGCTCAGTAGAAGCGATTTTGTGATGGTCAAGTGAATGGAAAGGGAAAATACACGAGATTTGGAAGCAACTGCTGAACTACAAGAGTGAATTAAGGCCGTATGGTATGCTATAGCAGATACCTTTTACAATGAGGCGCAGAATATGTTTTTTTGTTATCGAAGGATGTGACAAACTTTTATTGGGTTGCCCAAAAAGTAATTGCGGATTTTTTAAAAGAAAGTAAATGCATTTTTAATAAAACCCTAGAGTGAACTTTAATCAAATATACTTTTTTTACACTTTTTTTCTAAAGCAAGCTAAAAGTCACAGCTGATAACTGACAGAAGAAAGAATGCAATTACAGAGTCACAAGTTGTGAAGAAATTTGTCAACGCCGACTATATGAAAAATCGGCAATTACTTTTTGGGCAACCCAATAGTTGTCTGGCAAATAATTTTACCGAGAAGACACAGGAATCATTAATAGAAGGTTAGGTCACATGCGTAAAAATAAAGTGGATAGGCCCCATGAACATCATTAAGGATGTCAAATCTGTCGATTGAAAATGTCATCATATAGAAGAAATCATAAACAAAAAATGAATGTATAAGGAGAACAATTTGACATCCTCAATGCCAAGTACTGCAAAAAATTTTATGTCAACTGATCGCTTGGCTTAATTTTATTCAGTGTATCCTAGAGAAGACATAGGATTTTCGATTATCGATAAAAACATGATGTTCTTTCGTGTAAAGCCCCTTTTAGTTGATATGTTTAATGATACTTTATCGAGAAAGTGTTTTTTTCATATTTTCAAATTTCTTTCCGACAAGTCCCCACTTTTTATACCATGTGATGTATTGAACATTGTTGTCGGCCTTGTAAATTTACAAAATAATGTACTCTTACAAATCATTGTTCTTCTTGATTAGCGTGTTTGTGTGAGTTTCCATTTTTGAGTTTCTTTTATTTTGCACACAACTAACTGCTCGATGTGTAACTGACAATTTGATGGACATTAACTACCGCTGCTGTTTGGCAAATTGTTTTAAGCAAACAAATTGTTTGTCTCTATTTTCGATTTTAACACAGTGCCAAAAGAGATTTGAATGTTTTTTTTTTTCCTCAAATAGTAGGGGTATTCACGAAAATAATGGAGGTATATTAAGTCTAGGTAGTGTAGATAGTATTGAAATTATCCATAGGTTTCAAAATTTACCAATGACGCCAGCTTGCCAATCAAAAGATTCGATAAGGCAGTAAATTTACCTCAATATTGTGTCAGAGGGGGAGGAAAATTACCCTCAAGAAAATCGAATATTTTTCGGAGCCTAAGCCTTATTCCAATAAGGAGTAAGATAAAAGATGTTGACATAAAACTCTGAGTGCAATACTGTTTTGTAGGTAAGGATAATTCAAGACACTATACCCGTATACAGCCTCTCTATTGGTGAGGACGCTCTAAGGTAATTGGTGACTGTAGTTCATATTCAGTTCGAGGCGAACGTTTAACCTCAGGGCGAAGTTTCCGTGGGGTCCATACGAAAAGCAATGTTGTGCAATGAACTAAAGTCAGCTAATCGCGACTTTCAACTCGGATGTGATAACAAAAATTTTTGCATAATCAAAGATATTTAGATTTTAAGGCAGAACGTTGTTCGACAATAATTTAACAAACAATACTTTACTGAAATATAAACTTATTCAAGCAATCCAAGTGTTTCCTTCCTCCTGCTGATACAACCATTTTGAGTTATATTTATATAGCCTCCATCGATGTCTAAAAAATTTTGATTTTAATTGAACTACGCACAACTCGTTGATTAAAATTCTCGGAAAACTTTTAAACAACTCAAAAAAAGGCCAAAGAGGACTTATGTAGAACTAAGATGAAATGTAGTCATTTTCTTGGAGATACAACCATTTTAAGTTCCTAATATTAAATGAGCCACGTCATTGCTGGCACTAAAAGGTTTGGTTTGTAAACATCATGCAAAAAGCTTTTAAACACCTTGAAGATACTCAGAAGCATAGACTTTCAACTCTTAAAGAAATGCCATACGATTTTTTGAATCCAAATCGGAAGCTCTAATCTCTGTAATCTTGGGGAACGCATGACTACTTGATTCACATTTTACAGGGATAGGTTGAAGGTCCTCAACTTTTTAACGTAATAGGCAGACTTCCACACGTCAAGAAAGGTTGTGTAATGGATAAAAAATGTCAAAGAGGACTAACGTAGACCTAAATCCAGTTAACATAATAGGTAGACTTCAGCACGTCGAACAAGGTTGAGCAATGGACAAAGAGGGTTCAAGAGGACTTATGTAAACCCAAATATAGCGAATGAGCTCTAATCTCTATAATCTTGGAGAACGCACGACTACTTGATTCAAATTTCTCGAGGATGGATTAAACGTCCACAACATTTTAACGTAATAGGTAGACAGCCACACGTCAAGTAAGGTTGCGTAATGGGCTAAAGATGTCGAAGAGGACTTTCGCAGACCTAAACCCAGGGAATGAGCTCTAATCTCTATAACCTTACGAAACGCATGACTACTTGGTTCAAATTTCTCGCGGACGGATTGAACGTCCCCAACTTTTAAACGTAATAGGTAGATTCCCATAAGTCTAATAAGTTTGCGTAATGGACAAAACGACTACAACACGTCGAACAAGGTTTAGCAATGGACAAAGAGGATTGAAGAGGACTTACATAAGCCCAAATACAGAAAATGAGCTCTAATCTCTATAATCTTGGAGAACGCACGACTACTTGGTTCAAATTTCTCGTGGATGGATTGAACGTCCAACATTTGAACGCAATAGGTAATTTAATGGACAAAAAGATTCGAAGAGGACTTACGTAGACCTAAACCCAGGGAATGAGTTATTATCTCTAGAACGTCGGGAAACGCACAGCTAATTGGTTCCCCTTTTACAGGGATCATTTTAACGTCCCAAGATGACTTGCTGGAACAAAGCCCGGGAAATTGTCTAATTATCCAATCTCTCTCACTCCGTTGGGAACATCAATTATTAAATATTGACTTAACACCCTCTAAAGATCTTACATGTTTGATCGCAATGGCATTCTAAGTCGCAAAGCCATAACAGTGCGCCTCTCTGCCGAAAATTACGGAATTCAATGTAGGTAACAAATTAAAATTTAATCTTCTCCTTGGAGATATCAGCATTTTAAGTTTTAATTTTCTACTTCACCGATGTCTAAGAAAGCTTGATATTAGTGTGGCAAGGTCATTATTGGCAACCAAAATTTGATTTGAGCCCAACATGTTTGTTGCTATTAAATTCCTTGGAGATATTCAGAAATAGCATAAAGTCCTAGTAGAGCAAACCGTATGCTTTCAATGGCTAGTATGGCCATTGAACTCGAACTGTACTTTGCACAACATTAGGAAACACACGACTACTTGGTTTGCCTTTTAAGGGATAGGTTGAACGTCTCCAACCACTTAATGTAATAGTAAATCTACCACGTATTAGGAAATCTACCACATAATAGATAATCGACCACTTAATAGGTAATCGGTTGAACGTCTCTAACCTCTATGCAATAGGCACTCTTCTGTGTAATAAGTAATCTACCGTGTACTAGGTAATCTACCACGTAATAGGTACTCTTCTGCGTACTAGGTAATCTGCCGTAATAGGTAATCTACCACGTAATAGGTAATCAAGTACGTAATAGGTTATTTACGTAATAACTAATCCACCACGAAATAGGTAATCTACCACGCATTTGCAAGATTGTGTGATGGACGAAAAAGGAGTGAAGAGGACTTACTTCAGGGGTGCACAAAACCGTCCCCATTCTTTCTACGTAATGGGTCGGGATGAAGATATCAAAAATATTTTAACCTACCAACTATTGGAGATACAGCTGTCAAAAAAAGTATTCATCATTCAATATTTTTTTTTAATAAGTCTACAAAAGACAATTGGAATAAAAACATATTAAACTAATGATGCAGTAGTGCTTGTGTGATATATATATACACAATTTCATTGTTTTTAAAGAAAAAAATAGTATTTATTGGAACAAAAAGGGCCATTTTACAGCTGAACACAAAAAATTAAACAAAAAAAGTATTCATCATTGCAAAAAAACAAAAAAATAAATAACATAATTTAAAAAAATTAATACTTTGTTATTCGACCACCGCGTCTTATAACTTCTTTTAAACGGTTTGACATCGATTGGACTAATTTAGCGGTTATATTTTGGTCTATATTAGTCCATTCCTCCATTATCACCTGTTGCATTTGACTCTTGCTCGAAAAATTGCGCGTTCTCAATTTGCGTTCGAGATGTTCCCAAAGATGTTCAATTGAGTTCAAGTCGGGACTTTGAGGAGGAGTTTTAATGACTTTGGGGCAGTTATACAGCATCCACATCTTGGTATTTAATGCAGAATGTTTGGGGTCATTATCTTGATAATATTGAAAGTTATTACCAAGCCCAAGTTTTACAGCACTATCTTTTAAATTCCTCTTTAAAATGTCAATGTAATACTTATGATCCATTACTCCATTAATAATTTCAAGATTTCCCGCTCCTGAAGCCGCCATACACCCCCAAACCATTAAACCACCTCCACCATGTTTTACAGTAGCAACTGTGTTTCGTTCTTCAAGCTCTGTATTTGGTTTTCTGTACACTATGACCTTTCCATCGCACCCAAAAAGATTAAACTTGCTCTCGTCTGCAAAAATGACTGTTTTCCAAAATGATTCGGGCTGTTTTACATACATTTTTGCGAAGTTTAGCCTTTTCACTCGGTTTATTTTATTTATAAAGGGCTTCTTACGTGCAGTTCTTCCTCTGTAACTATGCCTTTTGAGTGTATTTCGAATTGTTTGTGTAGTAACTTCCTTCCCTAAATATTCCATAGTGTTTTACGAAGAATGGTCGCATTTGTCTTCGGAGTTTTCTGAACTTGCCGCACTAGCCAACGCACATCTCCAACTGAAAGTGCTTTTGGTCGACCAGATCTTGGTTTATTGTCAACAGTTTTCGTTTCTGTCCACTTTCTGATGATGGATTGTATAGTAGATCGTGGTCTATTTAATATTTCACTGATAGTTTTTTGAGTTAAACCATTCCTGTGGTGTTTTATTATCAAAACTTTTACCTCATCAGAAACCTCGTTTTGCTTACGACCCATTTTGACAAAAACTATATTTTCAATGAAATTAAATATTTGCTGTCAAGGGCAAAGCCTCCTTTACTAAATAAAACAGAAAAGGGGGATTCCCAAATAATATTTGAATTTGACTTTGATGATAGCACATCAATGATGAATACTTTTTTTGTTCTGTTTTTGGTGTTATTATATAAAATCGCATTTTTTGCGCTAATTAAATTTATTTTTTAAATTTATTTTAAAACATATTACGAAAAATAAACTATTGCATAAAACTGCATTATTTGTTTACTTTAAATTTTCTTCAATTACCCAAAATAAGTGAATTTATTATCAATTTTGCTAATGATGAATACTTTTTTTGACCGCTGTACAAGCATTTTAAGTTATAGATGAACTTGCGACTATTCTACCCATCATTCCGTTTGAAACACCTCAAATAGTTATAGTTAAGGCCCAATAATGCATATGTATTTTTAATCGAATGTCGTTTTAAGTTGATATTGCCAAGTCCGTCTGTCTGCCTAATGCATATGTATTTCTAATCGAATGACCGTCTAATCGAAAATTTGTCTGTCTGCCAAAGCTGATATAGCTGCCATACAAACCGATATTTAAATTTGCTTTCTAAGGCCCCTATATAGGAAATTTTTATACAATTTGGATGGCAAATCTAAACAGATTTGCCCTACAAGTCATATTCCGAAGTAGTTGGCATATGCCATTCATAATAAAAGAAATTCAAAATTCTGCCCGGAAGAACTCAAATAAGGCAAACTATTCGAGGCATTTTTTTTCAGTAAAACCTTGTTCGAACAAATTCGCTTGCTATTTCGCATAGAAGAAATACATGTGCAAAATTTCAAGATGTAGGACATTAGGAATTGAAAAAGGTTCAAATCATTTAATGTTTGGATAAAGCTCCTAAGGCCCTAGGATCGTCAATTTGTATCCCCTTTGATACGTATAGTACATTTACGCACTCCAAGATATCGATTCTATACTTCCTTGTTTTGCTTTTCTACAGCTTCAGTCTACATTTCTCTTTAATTAAACATTTGATTGGGAGATAGAAGCATTTTAAGTTAAAAATTTCAAATAGGTTACCAAATGAATAGTACTACCGACCTAAGAGGCAGCCTACTAAATTTGCCCAGCTTTTTCAAATAGCGAATACCCCAAATAGCCATAACGCACTCCGACCAGTTCCTTTAACTCCAATCGAGACAAGAAAAAAATGTTGCTATGCCAGCCATTGATACCCAATTACCTATAATGATTGATCAGCGGCAACGGTTGGCAGATCAACGTCAGTCGAACAACATTTTATAAGTGCCAGAGCTTACATTTAAAACATTTAAACGATGTACAATTGACATTTTGATTACACTTAATGTCTGTGAATTGAGATCATTTGAAATTGTTATTTTATTTTCGCTTAGATATAATATGGGTAGTGTATCATTTAAAAGGCACTTAACCTCCAAGTAAGTTAGTTTTTGCTTGCTGCATATACTATTTTGTTTTGACATTTTGCAAGTAATAAAATCAGTTTTCGTATTAGTGTATTACCAAGAGAGCCAGTCACACCTTAACACCGCCGCCACACTCCCTCTGTTACTGGTGAAAGCTTTTTTTTATAACTTAATAGACAAAAATCTAAACGCATTTGTCCCGAGAGAATCGAAGACAACCGTTAAAGGCCCCGGCGAGATTCGAACTCACGATCTCCTGTTTACTAGACAGGCGCTTTAACCAACTAAGCCACGGCGCCTTTTGAGGCGCCTTCGTCCAATGCCAAACACTTAAGAGAGAGCACCTTACAGGGCGGCGTAGAAGAATAAGAATGCTGTGTGTGCGTTATTTTTAGAAAAGATTTATTAATTAGATAGCCATACACAGACTTTGGCATATAACACATTATTGCTTCCACTATAAGGTTTCTCGAAACATTTGAACAATCATAAAACAATTTTATGTGTGTGTGTGTGTGTTTCTATCTATATCTGACAGATAGTGTGTAATAATTGCACAATGTGTGCTAAATAACGGCATGCTTAGGGTATATGAAATACGAAAACACCAACAACTATCGATATGAATGAAAAATGCTTAGTTGACAATATAGACCAATCATAATTTCATTTCAATACTTGAATTGATAGTGGCGCGAAGACGTTTAATTGGGTTTTATTGTTTTGTTTTCTAAAAATAAACATATAAGAGTGGGACATGTTTTTTGAATCAACAAAAAATATATTCAGCAAGAAGGCATTGATAATACCGCCACCCCGAAAAAATTAAATAAAATAGTTTACCACAATTTAAGAATTATATTCTATTTAAGTATAAAACTTCGTTCTTTCCTGTTTTGATAATATATTTAGATTGGGAAATACAAGCATTTTAAGTTTTGCATTAAAAAGTCTATTACAGAAGTAACTTCGCCAGATGGAAAGTTCCCGGCATCTTGTAAGTACACTTCGCCAGAAAGAAAATCTTATGCGCCACTCAAATCAGCATGTCCCATGACAAGGTTATGGGAAAAGTTTGCCCCTGTTCCTTAATGGAATGTTCATGGACAAAATTTTTAATACCCCAATCACTTCTCGGAATTCCCCTAATCTTTCTTGCAACTCCTGCCATTCCTTCATTCAAGTGAACCGAGGAAACCATACTCTCTAAAACAGTCACTACGAAAAATTTTATAAGCGAAATGTAGCTGATCCTAGCTCCGCCAGTTCGAATCGTGGATAGAAAATTTCACGACAATATGTTCTTGAGTCAGCACAACACGATGTCTCTGTTTCTTCACAATATCCATGGCCTACTCGCCACGAGTTTCCAGTGCAAGTCTAGGATCGTCTTCAACTAAGACGAACTGGTCATCCGCATATGCACTGATCTCAGTCAAACACCGCAACAACAGATCCGTAATGCGGTGGATTTTGTTGATCTAGTGATATTTTCATCTCAAAAGCCAAACAGGTACGGTGATTTACGCTCGTCGCAGAACACTTTTGTTACCATTATACTCTTCACTACTTTTCAATTACTGGAATAAAGGTGACGCCCCCCCCTCAATCGATCCTATCTGCGCAGTCATACCAACTATGGAAGGTGACCTCCCGATCCTAAGCCGGCAGACTCTAGCCACCTCACGGGTCAACCAAATGACCTGACTCGATTTGTCACTCTGACGTCTACCAAGGAGCACATTATTCACCATACTTTTTTATCTGCGAATCAGGTCATCTATCGTCGGTGCTCAAAGGTCGTTTAAAGACAACGCTGATGCAGTCTCCCCAAAACGTTCCATATAAAGTCATAGTTTACGTCTCCACCCTTCCAGACCACTCCATCTATCCTTGACAGTAACCATAATATCAGTTGGATTATGTACAGTTATATCCAATTTTTTCAATAACGCCTTCAGACTCTTCAAAGGTATACATCTCACTCACCAGCATCGTTTCCACCTTATATGTCCACACAACGGCCGTACTCGCCTTTTGACGCCTTGATAGGGATTCTCACGAACAAGCGAATGCATATTCGAGAACCCCTTCGGACAAGTTTGCGTCAAGACAAATGATGAGCGGATTGCTACTCGCAACACCTACAGTAGATGTTGGCCAAGTATATCATTCCGCAACGCCCTCGTGCACCAATACAGACCCCCTACTGGCTATAGCTAACTATCGTACAATCAATGTCGCTGCAATCTCCAATTTTAGCAAAGTCTCTCTCGCAGTCAGTGAAGACTAGCATTCCCTCCGAAAATCCTCCACTGCTTCCATCCAGCGTGACTGAGCAACCAGTGCTGAGTATGAACTGGCCTAGTTTCAGAGTCACCGCTCTGGACCGCTGGCAGTTAAATTGGGACATACGCTCTCTGGGCCGCTAGTGGGTAAATTGCTAAAATTTAACTTCCATGAACAATCCATTAATGCCTTGCATTCATGCTAGCCGTCAAACCTGAATATATAGGGCACGCGCTGGAGATCATCATGAGAGCAACCAGTAACCCCTTGAACTTATAATTCCTGAAGCGAACGGTGTTGGGATAGCACGAAATACACTACCTTCTCAGACACACGGTCCCTGAGCTAGCGTGATCGAGTAACCATTGCTGCTTATTACCAGAGCCCTTCCGTCATTGCTCCGGACCGTTGGAAGCTAAATTAGTAAAATGTAACTTTCATGAACGGTTATACCTAGTGTACGGCCCAACCGCCAGATCCGCATATATCGGGCACTCACTGAAGATTATCATTTGATCCACTGGTAAACCTTTAAACTCGCAATACCTAAAGCGAACGGGGTTTGTACAACATGAAACCAAGTGTCCAGCCATTCCGAACCGAAACATAACTCCCGCTTGATGCCGCAATCACGCACACTATCGTCAAAATCCCATACATCTTTTGGCAAAAAAAAAAATACGGCGTCCTGCAACAGAGCCGAAAAACGGAACCACTTGACGTAGGCTTTCTCTTCACACAACATCAAAGGATAATCTTCAAGATCGCACCGTCGGGATTCCAAGGAGCACTGACGAACAGCGCAGACTCACCATCTCCTTCATTTTAAGTTCATACAACTCCAAGGACAATAAAAATAAATCTGGACGACCTTGTTAAATTTCTCAACTCAGCGTAATGGTTATAATCTCGAATAAAATATAGTAGAACCACAGATGTTACTCAAGTGGTGTAGCTTTCAAAACTATATTTTAGCTTACTAGTTGCGACCATAATAGGATAATAGCCAAAATGAAAACCCTCTAACAAACCATCCTACTTTAGGGAATACAAACATTTTAAGTTTTTTTCTTTAATATAGCATTTTCCACTTTCAACGACCATTAATTTAAGTTCCATGTTGACACGGTTGTTCAACTTCTCCGCTTGAGGGTTTTTGGGGGCTGGGGAGACCGACAGATACTTGGCGCCAAGATTTTGTATCAGATTTGTAATCTACACCCAAATTTCTTTCATTTGAGACTCATATTATCCTAATCAGACTACATGAATTTTAAGGTGGTTTTTGGGATAGGTTGTTTCCCCAGATTTCTTAAAACAGACGATAGTCTTCTACGTTTTGGATTTTTTGGGAACGGGAGGAGGCCCCAGACATTTGGTGTCAAGATTTTCTATCAGATATGTAATCTGCATCAAAATTCCCTTTATTTGAGACTCATATGTCCTAATCAGTCTACATGACCTTTAAGGTGGTTTTTGGATACGTTGTTCGCCCAGATTTCTTGACTCCAAAATAAAGGTACATCATTTGAGGGGCTGGACTTATTCCTTCTAAAGATAGGTTATTATCGACTGTTGGATTAGCAGACATTATATTCACCCAGGATGTCATCTTATGTCCTCATATATTTGCTTTTTAGGGCCATAGACCAATATTTCGAGGTTTTGCAATCGTTTCCATGAAAATTGTTTAACTACGCCTATAAATTAAGGATAAACTTTAATACCACCTTATATTTTTTTTGTCTGCTTCTTGCACGAATTCAATGGATATCATTCTATATAAACAACTTGTATCAAATTTGAATACCTCATGTAATAAAGCCATAAATTACGGTAATAATAACGCTAATCTCCCTACTCCAAATCCAAATGAGAATAAACAAAATTATCGAAATGATATGAAATTAGAATAACGAATAAAGAAACCTGCTTCTCATTAAGGACTTCCTTATATCCATGTCCAAAGGGGGAAACAATGATAAGTGTGCCAAGCTAATAATAAGCACTTTGCCTTACAACTTCAAAGTGGATAAAGGATCACATATTGTGTTTGTTAAGCAAATTTAAGGAAAAAAACTCAAAACAAGGATAATTTGGCGTATTATGCGCTTTGTTGGGCGATTTGTTTACTGCAAAAATGTAAGAAATACATATAGCAATAAAAGGATAACCTAGTCTTCAGAGCCAAAGGAGCAACTACACCTGCCACTGATAGTGGATTTAAGCCACTTGCTTAACTCAAAAATTCCCTTAGATCGTAAAGAGCATTGATCGCCACTTGTGTGTAGAGAAAACTGGTTTCTCCCTTGTGGGCAAATTAAAAAAACGCACATAATAATAATTTTAAAATTGAAATAATTTTCTTGGCTTGTAAAAATAATTGTATTTGTAAATTTATGTGAGAGGGAAAATACTTGGCAGTTTTATATAGCGGAAAATCGTCCTACAGTTGCCATTGATCATAAATGGGGTTAAGGATATTTTCATTCATATGGTGGCAAATTTGGGGGATACATTGCAGTTAAATAATGTTGGCTGCTTTTTCTGTGTGTTAATGATATGAAATGGCATTTGACATATTCTCTGCTTGTAAGAGGCCAAGGCAAGGTGTGTTATTCACCAAAGGCCAAGAAAAGAAGCCTCACGGTTGATACTCGTATCCTGAAACAAGCAAAACTACTTTGTGACCAGCGCACAAACAAATTAAAACGTTATCTGTATCGGTAAGGGTTAGTGATGTTCAGAGACTGGGGTAATTTTCTTGCAAACACGTCCTCGTAATATCTAGGGTTTTCTTGCCAAAAGGGACCTAAAAACACTGACATCCTTCATGACACATATCTTTTAAATGGTGATGTCTTGTGCTCATTAGCAACCCTATCTAAGACACGTGCCAATTTCAGTTATTTAACCGTTGTTGACGAAAGAAAAGCTTGGATATCAAGTTTTTTTGCTATGTTCAGTGAAAAGTGAAAAAATGTGTTTTCATAATTACACCTTATCGAAAATTACTTTGAATACCAAAAGCACAATATACATTGCATTTTTTTTTGAGATAATTTATAACACATTTACCATAAACGTTCATCGGAGAATGCCTCTAAATTTATGGCGAATTTAGTTTTAATTAAAATTGAAAAAGAGGAAAACGGTTACTTTATGCCTAGTAGAGAGACGCTACAGAAGGAGGTTTAACTAAAAACTTCAAGGACAACTTCAATGTCAATGACATTCCAGTGATAGCAATGAGAAGGAAATGTTTTTATCTGCGTGGAAAATCTATAGAATGTGTGCCTCAATCTTAAGCACAGGTAAACTTGAAGTACTCTTCAACAGAAGACACAAAATACGGAAGGAAACCTTTTGCAGACATTCTACTTTACAAAGTGAAAAGCACTTAACTTGCCTGGGCAAAATTTTCGCCACTAGGGGGAACCGGTTATGGTGGGATCATGCCGAAAGTCAACATGATCACTTATCTCAACCGGAGCATTACCTGTGGTAGACACATATAATAATCCCTCTTAAATTTAGATAAGGTTATGTCCGTAGTATATGGGTTAATTTCAGATGGCCGAATCTTATGAACCACGGTTTAAAGCATTTGCCCGAATCTTTCAATGACTTTTTCGAGTAAAGTGATAAACTTTTATGGAAGTTTTATCAAATTATGGACAGTTGTGGATCAAACTTGCCATAGCTGTGTCGTTGGTACATCGTTTTCCCCAATCATCTAAACGCTCCAAGTAAAACCCATTGAGCTTTAAACTCATGGACAGATTAAGTTGGGGCACGCCAAGCAAAACCTGTAGGGTATCACAGAGGCAGTCCTAAACTTAGGCAAGCTTGCCATTACAGCCACCCCGTGACGCTTATGTTGAGCTTAACGCAGATACCTGCCTTCACGGCCAAGATTTTCAATGGGTAAATACAATGCGTCTACCAAAGCCCCCACATGTAGTAACTCACACATGAGGGTCAAATTAACCACTCTCATGAGCGCCTTAGAAAGCCCCACAAGCCCCAATAATACTCCATAAGTAGCGTAGCAACAAATAAACCACCATACAACATAACGACCGAGACACCAATCACATCTCAGAATTTGTTTCACCATTCCTGATCGGTCATTCCCTCATCACCCAATTCATGTGGATCAGGAAACCCACACTCTTTGAGACAGTCACTGGCAAAAATTTTATAAGCGCTATGTCCCTGATAACTGATTTGCTTGGTCCGCCTGATGGAATAGTTAGTAAACCATTTTACGGCCCGGCCCGTCTTTAGTACCAATCACCTTGTACAGCATTTGGCAGGTTCATTGAAATACTTTTTCGAACATCGAAATTCCTGCTCTCGGTGCAGAGGACGGCGCTCTTAGGGTCATATCATCTTATCGGACAGTGGCAGAGCCCGCAGCCCTTGTAATAGCCGGAGTGGTTCCCATACGCCCACAGGCCATGGAGCGCGCCAGGCTCTACACCCCGAAGTGCAACACCCAGAGAGGACAAGGTGAGATTCAAACGGATCTTATACTGGCCATACGGGAGAAGACTATAGAGAGATGGCAACAAAGGTGGACGAATGCGTATCGGGCCAGGTGGACGCGATGACTAATAGCCGATGTACGGATGTGGAGATATAGGAAGCATGGCAACGTCAACTATTACGTCACATAGATTTTGACAGGCCATGGTAACTTCCAGAAATACCTGCACAAAATGAGCAAATGCTTTTCAAGCAAGTGCTTTTATTAGGAGATGGAAGTTGCAGACGAACGCACATTCTTCCACTGCGAGCGCTTTGTTGAAAGACGCAGGGAATTGAAAACAGCGATTGGCGACGTTTCAGGACGACGGGACAATAGTCCAGAGGATGCTGACTGAAGTCAAATCGGAAGATTGGTTGTATGGGAAATATATATGAAAACAATTTGGGCTATTTACTTAAATAACAAGACATTAAGTAAAGCCAGCCGAACTTTAGGTATAATATGCGCTATTTATGGGTGACCTTGACCTTCAACTGGGAGATCAGTCTATACGGGGTATATACTCACAAATGGTTCGTAACCTAAATCAGTAGATCGATCTACATGGGGCTATATTAAGATATAGACTAATTTAAACCATGTTAGACGCGGATGTCAAGGAACTTAACGCAAATCGGGAGGCCGGTCTACATCGGGGCTTTATTAAGATATAGATATATGTCATATTCAGCAGTGATGTCGAAATTTTAACACAAATACTTATACCAAATTTCCGCCAAATCGGGTTTTAAATACAGCTTTTTTGAGCCTAAGTCCCTATATCTACAAGTGGGCAATATAAAGATACGGACCGATTCGGATAGTTTTCAGCAGAGATGTCGAGGATCTTAACACAAATCGTTGCGCAAAATTTCGATGTGTTGCAAACGAAATGACAAAATTAATATACCCTCATCCTTCAGTGGTGAGTATAAAAAGTGTTTGCGAAACTCTGGTGTTTTCGAAACTCTGATTTTGTTATCAGTAAGTTCATCTTACACGGTTGGATCAAAGCTGAAGAACAGAGTGAACCTGGGGTCTACATTGAGGAAACAGGGGATATCTGACCATTATACGGTCCTGCATACGGAGATCCAAACGGTCACTAAAGGCGTTAGGTTGTATAGTGTCAGCAACTTTACTGGTCATCATGGTTGTAACAAACCAGACGATATGGTCACGAACAGTCTCGGAATGTAAGAAGGATATTACGGCTTCTCTGAAGATGGCACCATCCACATAGTTTAGGTGTTCGGCAATAGCAGAGTAAAGGGGAACGAAAGGGCAAACGACTTGGACGTAGGGAAAAAGGGACTGCCACCAGCAAAATTGATGACTGCAGTCAGAGTTAAGGGCGTGGGCAACGAACTCCCTTGAGGCAATGAGGTATCCGCATCGTTGGAAGACCCGTCCATTACTGAGAGGAAAATGAAAGAACATTAGTATGGGTTCGGTATCATTACGAGACACATAGAACTACGTACATATTTACACAGAATAGGTGCACCGTTGAACAGTGAAACGGTCGGTAGGACGACGAAAAGCCTAGAAGAGATTCAGAAAGTGAGGAGACGCGGCTATTACTGAGAGGAAGTAACAAGGAGGTCAAGAGGGGCAGCGTGTGTAGGGGATGTGGTAAAGACATTCAAACGTTGAAAACTTTTTCACAGCCTGCAGACTACGACACTTGAGTGTGAATAAGGTACCAGATTTGAACCAACTTTGGAGCATAAACAATTAAAGATTTTGTGAATAGAACAGAAATTTTGACATTGATCTATTCGGATTTAGAGCGCGCTTCAAGCCGATAACTGTCTTAAAATTCAAGTGACTTGCTTCGCTTGCACGGTGCGAAATTTGCATAAAATGTCATTCCGCTACATGTTTTTTTATGAAGGTACAGATCAATAATTCGATGTCAAATGGAATGACGAGAGGCTCAATATATCAAGAACGGAACTATAAACGACTATTATGTTCAATTTGGTCATATTTGGTTTGGTTATTGCAAGAAAAATGAAGCTTGGATGTGATTTATAGGCTAATTAAAAAAAAAGTGTGGAACCATATTAAACAAAAGAGCCTTCTTAGAGGTCAAGAGATGATATGAATGCATAGGTTTATAAGGGCGTACATCTGTATATACACCGATATAGCCCATTTGCATTCACCAACGACCCGCACGAAGAAGAAGTAGCTGAGCTACAGGTGTATAGTTACGTTAGTGTGTCTAAAAATGGCATTACTATTAAGAATTTATGTTCTTTATAGGGCATCATATCGATGCATAATTCTAAAGCTTTAAATGTCCTCAACCAGAATTTAACTAAAAATGTCTGTATGTCCTTAGTTGAAATTTAGCTTAAAATGTCTGTATGTCCTTAGCCGAAATTTAATTAAAATGTTTGTATGTTGTTAGTCAAACTATGCTGAAAGTAAAAAAGAAAACGTTAAAAATTTCCAAGTTTCCACGATTTTTCCTATATAAGAATAAGAAAATTTAATCATTCAAAAATAAAATGTTCTTGACTATCTTTGCCTTTACTTTTGCATGTACACAGACCAATAATTCTACCTTTCTAACACATTGTGATGTACAAGCCTAAAAGCTTTTGAGGTGTTGTTAATATAAATGAATAGGGAACCTCCAAAAGAAAACAACCCCCAAAACAATAAAAGCACCGCTTCTCTAAATAGCACTATGTTGTTAAAAATCATGAATATTCATAAAATAAATTTTAGCAAATATTTTTTGCCATAGTAAAAACGCAGTTTTTTTATCAATAACTTTATATCAAGCTCACTACCTTGTTAATGCCTTTTAGGGGCGGACACTGCAAAATTTTATAAACAAGTTAACGCTTGAACAAAATTCTAAGGACTTTTGACAATGTGTCCCTTAATTTTTCTCCTGCATGTAGTTAAAAGCAAAAGGACATGCTTTTTGTGAAAGGTAAGAAAATTAACGCAACATATAAAATAAATGACATGTGCAAGTGTTGACGAAAAGTGACAAACTGTAGGTTTTTGCGACAAAAAATGCTAGCCAATAGTTTTAGTTAATAATTGACACGTTGAAAAATTATTGTCTTTCTCTTGATTGATGTTTAAATCTAAAGTGTGGATGAGATATCAGACTTGAACCAACTTAGGGGCATAGAGAGGAAGACGATTAGGAAATATGCGAGGAGCACAGAATTCCTGGTGTAGGATTTTGGAAGATACTTTTTATTAGTTGGAGCGCACAACAAGCCCATTACTGGCATTAACGTATGGTAAAGTGGCATAGAACGGTTTAAAAATCCCCTCCGTCTTGTCAACCCGAATATTATTGGGCAAAAGTAACTGTACATTTAAAAACTTATGATAGAGTGCAAACTGCGTTACGAAGATAGGAAACATCGGTGCCGAATGTTACCCGGAGATAGTTAAGCGTTTAAAATACCATGCCTACGTAGGCAGAACCATGTTTTGAGAAAGGAAGGAGCTCGAGCAAGAAAGATATTAAAATCGACAACCCAATATAACTTAAAATTTGTTGGGGTAAGGCTCACGGGGGAAGGATCCTTTGGAGTTGGAGTATGATTTAGAACGAGTTTTGAGATTTCTTATTTTTTATTTGGATAACTTCCGGGTATGTACTGGAGAATGGGTTTCGTTGAGCTTGACCTTATTTCCGATATTCAGGTTTTACTGTGGAAACCCGGCTTAGTACTCCAATGACGGATCTGGGTGTCTTCATGAACAGAGACGCATGTGCAGACTTGGCTAAGTATTCTAGCTACGAATTTGGTGATCCTCAGGGAGGGTAGGCGTGTAGAGATCGTCTACGGTTCTAAAGATCGTAACAAAGGGAAGGAACATAGGGAGATATGGTTAAGTACTAGGGTTGTAGCGAATCTGGTTGCCTTTACGAGGCTTCTGACGGCTTTTTCGGATTAATTTTTTAATTGACAAGAAGAAGTTAAGGAAACCATTCCTAAGCGAATATCAGGTGACTTTCAGGATCATTTTAGGTAGCGCATACTCGTATGCTTATGGGATAACTCTTCTAAGTGTTGGATAACTTTTAAGGGTTTGTGTTCCGTGAAAGAAAATGGTCTAGCTATTGGGTTGCCCAAAAAGTAATTGCGGATTTTTTAAAAGAAAGTAAATGCATTTTTAATAAAACTTAGAATGAACTTTAATCAAATATACTTTTTTTAAACTTTTAAAGCTAAAAGTAACCGCTGATAACTGACAGAAGAAAGAATGCAATTACAGAGTCACAAGCTGTGAAAAAATTTGTCAACGCCGACTATATGAAAAATCCGCAATTACTTTTTGGGCAACCCAATAGAACGACATTTAAATAGAAAAGCCACTATAACGACAAGGTTACTTTATAAGCTGTAGTAAGGCTCATGGTCCGTCAGAGAAATATATAATTTCAGAGATAGAATGTATTTCGAGACTTGTCCCTGGGTAACTTGTAGTTAATACAGGGTAATAGGTTTACTTAGGATTGAGCTGAAGTCCGCAGTTCAGTGTATACGGGGAAAACCTGGCTAAGCAATCCGAAGTCGGATTTGGATAGGCATGTGGAAGAAATGACTAAGTACTCCGGCCACAGACCGGATGATTCTCAGGAACGGTAGGAGCGAGAGAAAAATTGACAATGTAGTCTGGCTACGGATCTAATGATTTTCTTTAAGTTAAGCACGTGTGGGCCTGGCTAAGTACTTCTACCGCTTTCTTCTTTATGTCCCTGCACGGACACAATCAGGCAAGCCCTCCACTTAAGTGGAAGGGTAAGTAGTCGAAATATGTTATTAGAAACGGGAGAAGGATACGAGATCGAAGGGTTACGATAAATGTATTTCGTTCGCCCAACGTCCCTGCGATTCCTTTCGTCCCCTTTCGATTTACGCAAACCTAAACTTTGATGGAAAGATGAATCCATGAAAACATATTAAAACTTGGGCTGTAAATTAGAGAAGAAGCAATGCCACAATGCCTACCAAAGCGCGGAGACAAATGTATTTCGTTAGACCAATATCCCTGCACGGGCGCCATTATGATGAAAAGAGTTAAGGAAGACATCACGGAACTTGGTGCTATATATTGATCATGCAGCGCATAATAATTTCCAAAGTGCTAAGAAAAATGTCATTCGGTCATCCAAAGTCCCTGTACGGGCGCCACTGTTGATTTACACAAACAGGGAAGATCCCAAAGTTCATGGGAAGATCAAGTTGAGGAACACATCCTGAAGCTTGGTGCTATAAATTGGAGAAGAAGCCCACAATACATGCAAAAGCGCCCAGAGAAATACACTTCGTTCGGCCAACGTTCTTACTTGGGCGCTACTTTTGGTTTACGCACTCGGCGAAAACAAAAACCTTAATGGCAAGATCAAGTTGAGAAAAATTTTAAAATTTGGTGCTATATTTTTGAAGAAAATGCCCACAATGCATCCTAAAATGCTCGGAGAAATGTCCTTCGTTTGTCCAAAGTCCCTGCACGGGCGCCCCTGCACGGGCGCTTTACGCAAAGAGAGAACACTTGAACTTTGAGGGAAATATCAAGTTAAAAACAATCTTTAAACTAAGTGAAAATGAAGAAGAAGCACATAGTATTTACCAAAGCGCAAAAACCTTCATTCGGCCAACATCCAGGCTTCACTTTTATTTTACACACACTGGGAAGACCTGGATTTTGATGGATGGATGTTAGAAAATTGAGAAAAAAAACTGGGAACTAGAAATTGAAGAAGAAGCACGACCATGTAATGAAAGTTTCCGTCTTTGACCACATATGTTAACGAGGAATAGGATAATATCAGACATTTACTGCCTAGATATCTGCAGATGCTACCGCGTAGCATAGATCCGGGTGGAATAATGGGCATTGCCTCTGATGAACGACACGCTACATAACTTGATAAAGGATTTCAATCTCCTTCTTTACCTATTTTTTTAAAATCAATCTTTTGTTTACTATAACGTAGAAAAATTAACTCCTTTCGGTCCAAATTCCTGCTCGGGCGCCACTTTAAATTTATGCCCACTGGGAGAACCTGAACTTTGATGGAAAGACTAAGTTAAGAAAAAAAAGCTTAACCTAAGAAAAAAAGCTTGTAGCTTAAAGCTTAAGCTAGAATTTGAAACGAAGCTCAGCCATGAAGGCCATCGTCAATCATTGGTTAGCATGCCCACATATGACACTAAATGGGTTCAAATCATGGCGGAAACATCAGAAGAAATTTTCAACGTTGTCGCCAAAATTTAAAGCTTCTAGGAACCGAACAAGGATGATCGAGAGGCAGTATCGCACAGTTGTTGGAAGTCGTAACTGAATTACGCATGCAATATTTATACAAAATACAAAAATTGTAAGGTATCAAGAAGTCTAATCGGGAGATCGGTTTATATGGGAGCTTTATCATGTTATAGACCGATTCGGACCCTACTCGGCACCATTGTTGGAAGTCATAACGGAACAACACATGCAAAATTTCAGCCAAATCAGACAAAAATTCCGGGTTGGAAGACAAATCCGGTTTATATGGGAGCTATATAAAGTTATAGACTGATATGGACCGTACTAGATGCTCAATTTCAGCCAAATCGGAAAAAATATTGGCTTTTAAGGACTCAAGATGTCAAACCGAGACATCAGTTCATATGGGAGCTATATCAGGTTATAGACCAAATCGGACTAAAATTACGGCTTCCAGGGGCTAAAGAATTCAATTCGATAGATCGGTTTATAAGGAAGCTATATCTTAATCTGAGCCGATATGGCTCATTTCCAATCCCCAACGACCTACATCAAGATTAAGTATGTGTGCAAAATTTCAAGTAGCTAGCTTTACGCGTTCGACCGCTATCTTAATTTCGACAGACAGACGGACGGACATGGCTAGATCGACTCAGAACGTCGAGACGATCAAGTGTATTTATATACATTATGAGGTCTTAGACGAATATATCGAGGTGTTACAAACGGAATGACTAGATTAGTATACCGCCATCCTATGGTGGTGGGTATAAGAAGGAGGCCCCTTATCATTAAACTATAATCGGACAGCTCATGTACAAATTTGAATTTTTTACAGAGCCATGAAATCAAAGTTTTCGTTTTTGGCCACCTATGTTAGGTTGAAATAGGATAATATCAGACATTTTCTGTCTTAGAATTCACTCTTTTTCTCATATTGAGCTGATTCGGGTGGAATAAAAGGCTTTGGCTCTGGTTGTCCGCACGCTTCATCACTTGATAAAGTTTTCAAGTCACCTGCCTAACTTTAACCACCTGGGTTATAGCTTTTGTTTTCTCACCGTGTACTTTGATAAAAACAAAAAAATATTTCGTTAACTGTTTTTATTGGTTTGTCGGCGTTTGTACAACATTTACAATGGCCACTTTTTAATGCATTTGTCTTGTTTATTATGGGGAGTTGTTATTTTTATGTATCTGGCACCTTATTAAAATTTAATATTTATGTTATTTTTTTTTTCAGAAATAACAAGTTTCCTCTTTTTTGATTCCTGACAGCATACCTATTTGTACATAAAATACCATGAGAAGTAAGTGAGGGTGCGTGTGTGTGTGTATGTATGTATGAATGCTAAGCAGTGACCCCTTTACTTTTTGCCACTCAATGCATTGTTGGGGTATTTTTATGATAAGTTTTATTATTGCAATTTGCAATTAAATTTGCAGTAAAATGCAGTTAAAGTGTCCACTTGGCCATGGTAATTAATCATGTGGTGGTTATTGTAGTTTTCTTCTTTCATTTATGGTATAAGTCAAGCATGCGTACATACTGAGGTACATAAATAAAATGTTTAAAATGTCTGAAAAACCAAAAATTCAGCGAATTACTTGCCAAGAGCATACAGCCCCACTGACTTTGTAACAATGGTCATATGGCAACATCACTCATACGACCGCTCGCTGGTATACGAGTAACCGACAGCCAGGCAGGTGACATGTGCAAAAAAAAAACGATATGGCAAGTTGTTGCCTTTGAGCCATTTATTCTATTGTAAAATTAACAGTTCGAGTGTGTATGTGTGTGTGTGTTTGTGCGTTTGAGTCTATGTCAATGAGGGAGCAAGAGAACTCTGTAATTAAATACAAATTATGTGAGCATTTAATAATTATGATGTTGTTAAAAACAATGACATTAAAGTGTACTAAAGAAAGAAAACGAAAATTACATACAATTTGGCTCCAGCGTCACAAAGAACAAAAAAGCTGGTGGGCGTTACAGAGCACACAGGAAATATCATTTTTGTTCTGTCACATTGAGAGTGATAAGCAACTTTTCTAGGCTTTTGCAGTTCACTTGCTCATTAATAGGTGGACATCAACATCATAGAAAGCCCCAAGATGACACCATATCAAATAGAAGGGGAGTGTTTTTCTTACGCCATTACAAAATGCCCCAAGGTTTTATACATCGTTCTACAAGGTTAAATAATGATAGAAATTTGCAAATTTACCCATGAAAATTCCATTAAGGAGCATGGGGGATACTTCTCTCATAGCAATGAGTGATGTACGATTTAAGTTTAAACGCAAGGACAAAGGACCACATTTTTTTGGCCGACTCCGATCACTTCTATATAAAAAACCAAATTTCAATACGACTTGGTTTCAATTTAATGCCTTTTCTCCATAAAATGTTCATCTTTCAGACTTTTTGTCATCTTGCCACTAATCGTTCAATATGACAAATTTCAGACAGAACCCTTTCCGGTCTATGACATTTCAAAGATAACAATCTAACCTTCCGCACGATATTGAATGTTTAATATTGTCGAACTGCGATGACAAAGCATCACAACCATTTCCCACGTTTTTTTTTGTTTAATTTACAAGTGCTGTTGCAATGTTTTCGAGCACATTCTACCATTGCAACGTAAATTTACAGCATCCACCTCTTCATGATCATGGTATGATCTTGGACAACAAGAAAAGACCAGTAGCTGCTAAGTTTAAATTTTAATAAAGCAAAAAAAAAACTACTGCATACATGGTAGACCCAAGAGCAGCTTTGCAAACCAACGAAATTTTTTTAAAACTCCAACATCGTTGTTGTTGTCCACAATGAAGATCGTTTATCGTTTTAACATTTTGTGGGATGACTTTTGGTAGTACAAGCGTATGTATTTTAATTTGAAATGACACCATACATATTCAAACAAAAAAGCTTCCTCCATATGGTACAGAACAATATGAGGGAGGTGAATGTCGTACGGTAGCAGCCTTAAAAGCAGTAGCTTTGCAATCCATCCATTGATCAGGAGGAGACCAACTAAAAAAATCAATGCAAAAACAGAAAAACCAACAGGACACACTCTCAAAAGATCAGCACAGAGAGGTGTTAATGACAAAAGAAGTTTAAATGAAGAAATATGAGAGTGACAGAGGTAACCCGGATACGGGAGTCCAGATAACCGATCCATAAAAATATTCGAAAAACATTGAAACTTACTTAAGTAAGTGGGTAAGCAGAAAAGTAAGTAAGTAAGTAGGTAAGTAAGCATGTGAGTAAGTAGGTAAGTAAGTCAGCAAGTAAGTGGGTTAGTATGTAAGTAAGTAAATAAGTATGTAAGTAAGTAAATAAGTATGTAAGTTAGTAAATAAGTATGTAAGTTAGTAAATAAGTGTGTAAGTATGTGAATAAGTGAGTAAGTAAGTAAGTAGGCTAGATTGATAGCCGTTTCACATAAAGACCTTAGGGTTCATTGGGTTGGGTGAGAAGAGACCGAGACGGAGAAAAAATTTATAAACATACACCACAAAAAGATACCAGGAATCAACAAGTAAATGGGTGCTATGTTCGGCCATACCGAATATTGGGAAACCACCACCACCAATTCTGGTAAAAATTATAATAATTGAAGGGCATAATTTTATTCTACATATCAAACTTCTATCAAACCAGTAAAAATGAAAACTTAGGAAACGAAAAGGATAATAGAGAAACCAAATTATATAGGAGCTATATTAGGTTGTAGACTGATTTTAACCGTACTTAGCACAGTTGTTGGAAGTCGTTGGAATAAGAATACCAAATGGAAAATTTCAGCCAAATCGGACAAAAAATGCGGTTTGTAAGGACTCAAGAAGTCAAATCGGAAATCGGTTTATATAGGAGCTATATCAGGTTGTAGACTGATTTGGACCGTACTTGGTACAATTGTTAGAAACCGTAACAGAACACTACATGCAAAATTCAGCCAAATGGAACAAAAATTGCGGTTTGTAAGGACTTACAAAGTCAAATCGGAAGATCGGTTTATATGGGAGCTATATCAGTTTATAGACCGATTTGGACTGTATTTGGCACAGTAGTTGAAAGTTATAACAGAACACTACATGCAAAATATCAGCCAAATCGGAAAAATTGAGGCTTGTAAGGGCTCAAAAAGACAAATCGGGAGATCGGTTTATATGGGAGCTATATCAGGTTATAGACCAATGTCAACCGTACTTGGCACAGTTATTGGAAGTTATAACAGAACACTATGTTAAAAATTTTAGCCAAATCGAACAAAAATTGCGGCTTGCAGCGACTAAAGATGTCATATCAGGAAATCGGTTTATATGGGAGCTATATATCAGGTTATGGGCCGATTTGGACCGTACTTGGCGCAGTTGATGGAAGTTCGAACAGAACACCGCATGCTAAATTTCAGCCCAATTGGACAAAGTTGAGGCTTCCAGGGGATCCCTATGTCAAATCGGAAGATCGGTTTATATGGGAGCAATATCCACATCTGAATCGATATGATCCATTTGCAATCCCCTGCGACCTACATCAATAGTATGTATCTGTGCAAAATTTGAAGTGGCTGGCTTAACGCCTTCGACCGCTATCATGATTTCTACAGACGTGGCTAGATCGACTCAGAATATCGAGACGATTACGAATATATATACTTATTGAGTTTTAGATCAATATTTCGAGGTGTTACAAACGGAATGACTAGATTAGTATACCCCCATCCTATGGTGGTGGATATAATTAAGGACAGAATAAAAGTCGAAAGCAGTCTCAATAGGTCGAATGCGGCCTCAATAGGTCGAATGCAGCCTCAATTCATCGAATGTGGCCTCAATAGGTCGAATTCGGCCTGAGAATGTCGAATGCGGATTTAGTAGGTCGAATGCAGCCTCAATTGATCGAATTTGGCCTCAATAGGTCGGCCTTAGTAGGTCGAATGCAGCATCAAAAATCGAATGTAGCCTCAATATGACAAATGCGCGCTCATGAGGTCGAATGGCCGTATTCGAACTCTTGAGATCGTATTCGACCTATTGAGGCCGCATTTGACCAAATGAGGCCGAATTTGACCTCATGAGGCTGAATTCGATGACCCGCATTCGACCTGTTGAGGCCGAAAGCGGCCTCAGAAGGTCAAATGCTGCCTCAATACGATAACAATAATACAATAGGTCAAATGCGACCTCAAGACGTCAAATACTACCTCAATTGTTTAAGTGCGGCCACAATAGGTCGAATGCAGCTTCCAGAGGTCGAATGCGGCCTCTAGAGGTTGAATGTGGCCCCAAGTAGTCGTATGGTACCTCAAGAGGTCGTATGGGACCTAATGCGGCGTCGAAAGGTCGAATGCGGCCTCGAAAGGTCAAATGCGACCTCAAGATGTCGAATGCGGCCTCGAAAGGTCTAATGCAGCCTCGAAAGGTCGAATGGGGCCTCGAATGGTCTAATGCAGCCTCGGAAGGTCGAATGGGGCCTCGAAAGGTCGAATGCGGCTTCAAGAGGTCTTATGCGGTCTCAAAAGGTCGTATTCGGCATCAAGAATTAACCCTGTTGACACGAGCGCAGTCTTGGATTGACAGAATTCCGTTTTTGCCATATGGTAGTTTATGTTACACTCAAGGACGTTGAAGTTGCATATCTTTACAGGAAGTTATTGGTGTTGTTGTAAGGGATTCTGGGATTCCCTAGGATTCCCTAGGAATCTCGGATTCCGTAGGAATCTCGGATTCCTTAGGAATTCCCTAGGAATCTCGGATTCCCTAGGAATCTGAGATTCCTCAGATTTCAAGTTTTTGTTACACGCAAGGACGTTGAAGTTGCATATCTTTACAGAAAGTTGTTGGTGTTGTTGTAAGGGATTCTGGGATTGCCTAGGAATCTGGGAATCCCTAGGAATCTCGGATTCCCTAGGAATCTGGGATACCCTAGGAATCTCGGATTCCATAGGAATCTGGGATTCCCTAGGAATCTGGGATTGCCTAGGAATCTGGGATTCCCTCGGAATCTGGGATTCCCTAGGAATCTGGGATTCCCTAGGAATCTCGGATTCCCTAGGAATTCCCTAGGAACCTGAGATTCCCTATGAATCTGAGATTCCTTAGGAATCTGATTCCCTAGGAATCTGGGATTCCCTAGGAATTTGGGATTCCCTAGGAATCTGGGACATTTATCGTAAATCATTTTGGGATCCCTAGGAATCTGAAATTCGTTAGGAATCTGGGATTCGTTAGGAATCTGGGATTCCCTAGGAATCTGGGATTCCCTAGGAATCTGGGATTCGTTAGGAATCTGGGATTCGTTAGAAATCTGGGAGTCCCTAGGATTTGAAATCCTAGATTTAGGAGCTGGGATTTCCTAAGAATCTGGAATTCCTAGGATTCCGGAATATCGACATAACGGAATATATGGGTTCGGAAATAAATAAATATTTCAATGTTTTGCAAATATAATGACCAAATTAACAAATCGCCTACCTTTGATAGTGGGTATAAAAACCGGTTCTTAACTCAAAAATGAACCGTCCAAGACCCGAGCGGATAAACTTGATGACACTTTAAGAAAACAGAGTTAACAATAAGTTATACAAAGTACAAGGTGTTGGTATGATGTTGCAAAACTATGTACACTGAGGGCTTCGGCATTTCGGGTCTCTGGCGGCCAGTAAATGGCAGACAGTTTGTCTGAGAAAACTTTGGTGATAAACACCAAGCATCCAACAAAGCGAGGTGTGAATGCTGGAGTAGATTGTGTAAAAACAAAAAATTATTCATTCGTTTTTAGCATAGGATTCCCTGACTTCCTTTTGCAAAAAAAAAAATAAAAACAAAAAACACTTTCCTCCAAAACTCTGCTGAACACAACTCAAGCCATTCAGCCAATTAAATTAAGAAATCTGATGAGCTGGCCAAGATTCTTGAAACAGCCAAGTCCAAGTTGAACTTAAACAACAACAAAAAAGACAAGTGCTAACTACTACTATGTTTACCTCTTTGGTGGTTTTTTTTTTTTCTTGCAATTTTTTGCTCTTTTTGAGGATCGTGAGTCACAAGCCACAGATATTTTTGTTCACTGTGTAAGTTTAGTAGCTTTTCTAAAAAGGTTTTCCTTAATTTATTTCGTGTGTTTGTTTAACATTTGTCACAGTCTCATTTTTCTTGTTTTTTGTGTGGAACATTTATCGTAAATCATTTTGTTTATGGAAATTAAGTGCATCTTCTTTCAGCCGCCTTGCCAAACATTTATAAATGATTATTACCCAAAGACATCACATCATTAGCAAGTAACCAACCAACCATATCCATGCCAACTGGTAAGGGAAGCTAGCCAAAAGTGCATTTAATGAGTTTTTCTAGGCAGTTAGATGTGGACAGACAGAATCAGCAACTTTGTTAACCAAAAAATTTGAGGCAGACACAAAACTGTATGAATAGAAGAATAGCCATCATCTTAGGCATAGAAAAGAACTTTGTCAATGGTGGGAGATATTTTTCAGCTCACTATGCTAAATTTGAGCAAAATCTGGTAAGAATGCTCATTCTAGTCCTAGACCTTTAATCTTGAGACCAGCATATCTGAGTATTATATCCAAATCAAGTCCGATTTAGACCATACTCGGCACGGATGTCAAGGGTCTTAACACAGCTCAGTGTGATTAATTGCAGTGAAATCAGGTGATAAAATATCCCAGAACCTTTAATCGAGAAATCCGTTTATATGGCAGCTATATCCAAATAGAGACCGACCCGATGAAATCAGGTCATAACATATCCCAGGACCTTTATTCGGGAGATCAGTTTATATGGCAGCTATATCCAAATATCGACCCGGACCATTTTCCATACGAATATAGAGGGGTCAAAAACAGCTCACTTTGTTAAATTTCTACGAAATCGGGAAATAAATGGGCTTTTACAAGGTTACAAGACATCAACATGGGAAATCGGTAAAAATGGCAGCTATAGACCAATCTGGACCATACTCCGTACGAATATCGAGAGTCATAAGACAGTACATTGTGGTTAATTTCGCCGAAATTTGGTAATAAATGTGTGTTTTATGGCCCCAATACTTTAAACCTGTAAATTGGTATATATGACAGCTATATGCAAATGTAGACTCATCTGGACCATACTCGGCAAGGATGTCGAGGGGCCTAACAAAACTCGCTGTTCCAAATTTCAACTGAATTTTGCAATTAAAACAGCTTTTATGGTCCTTAGATGTCAAAACTACTAAATGGTCTATATGGGGACTATAAAGATATAATCCCACATAGCCCATCTTCGACAAAAAGAATCTGTGGAAACTGTCAGCTCAATATTTTCTTTTACAGACAAATTGAAAATGAGTTTGTACAGTACATTTTACAGTACTTGTATGTACAAGTTAACAGTAATAATTTACATCACATTTAAGTACTTTTTACAGTATATACAGTACATTTTTACCTTTTACAGTACATGTTACAAGTCCCACACTGGCAGTCAGGAGTTCCACTTTTCCTTGAGAACTAGTCTGATTTGGCGGATGTGGATATTCTCACGTTGTTGTGGATTTTTAAACGATCTCGATGGTTAAACGGTACGAATTAGAATCATCTTCCTTCTCCTGTTCCTGTAGCTAATGGCCGAAAATGTCGAAGTGAGTCTTATATAGTACATATATACAGTACATTTATATAGTACATTTATAGAGTATATTTAAGTACATATACAGGGCAATTCTACAGTAGAAATACAGTACGTTTATACAATGTATTTTTACAGTTAATATTTCCTCTACATTCTCCTGTTCCTGTGGTATCCCAATGGCCGAAATGCCGAAATCTTCTACAGTACATTTATATAGTCCATTTTAGTACAACACATTTATACAGTCAAGTTTAGTACAGTGGATATACCGTAAGTTGTCAAAGCATATTTATACAGTACGTTTCAGTATAGCATGAACACAGTACTTTTTACAGTCCACTTCAGTATGGTAAAAATACAGTACATTTATGAAGTGAGTTTTTACAGTCCATTTCAGTACAGTAGAAATACAGTACATTTTTAAAGTGCATTTTCACAGCACATTTCTGCAGTAAATTTTTCCTCAGGCTAGACAAATGACATGTCCTAAAACGCTATTTTCAGTTTAAAATATTCCAAAACTTCATTTTTAAAGTTGCTCATTCTCCTATGCCTATGCCACTTCTTGAACAAGCCACAAAAAAAACAATTCCCAGCAGAATTTTCAAAAAAAAAAAACCAATTAAAATGTTTTCAATACCATATTGTGATTACAGTTCCCCCCAAAGACAACATGCCATGGACTCCTCTCTGCCAGTTATTTTGACCCTTAATGCCAAAAAATTCATTCACAAAAGCTATCTTAAAACCTTTGGTTGGTTACTTAGGTCCTTTATTCGCTTGAATTGGGAATTTAGCAGAAAAAAAAAACAAAAACCTCATGCTGCCGCTTAAATAATGAAATCTTTTCACACAATCTCAAATTGCTCATTAACATTTTGTGTTTGTCCTATCACTTGTGAAAATCATCATCATCATCATCATGGGCAAAAGGAAAAGTCATGGACTCAAAGGAGTGTGGGCAAAAAGCAGCACTAAACTCGAGAGTGAATCCGATTCTGGTGTGAAACCAATGATCGCTGTTAATGAATGAAAGTCAAATGGTTACCACTAAGCCATGTAAATGGCTGTGGTTTTTGCAGATTTTAACTCCACAGTTTCTGCTTCTCTCGACTCATTTTAGAATAAGGCAATGGTTTTTGCGAGGTAAAAACAAGTGGATTTCACATAGATTTTTAAAATATTGTATAAAGGTGGTGTAGAGTAGCAATGATTCACAAGGGAATACATACAAGGTGATGACGTAGAAAAAAATGCTGCTTCTTTTAAGTTACGATATTACGATGACCGAACCATCGGTCGCCGATGCTAATGTCATCGGCATAGGCGTGCAGCACCCGGGTTATCCCCTTATTAATGCTGGCTACATTTGTAACGTATCCTGCCATGTTAAAACTTCTCCACCAAGTTGTGTCGCTATGCGGCACGCCGTTCGCATTCGCCCTAAGAAAGGAGAGCCTTTATCAGTGAGCTTAAAATTTATTCGGACTGTACTCATTTCAATTGGATCGGACCACAAATGAAGATTTACCAGCCTGAACAATTTTTCGAAATGCCAAGGTGACCAAATTTAGGGCCCTGTCAAGAGGCTCCTGGACTTTCGAGGGATTCTTGGCACTATCCAGCGAAAAAATGTTTGGAAATCGGAGCACAAATGAAATTTGGCAGCCCGAAATTTTTTTCGAAATGCCAAGGTGACCAAATTTGGGACCATGCCAAGAGGCTCTCGAACCGCCTTGAAATTGTATGCAAATAATCTCGATAACACCTCAACTCTAATCATTTCAAATTTTAATGACTTATTTCCTTTGAGGTTCCTTATTAATAACCTTAAAATTTAATCGGGCTGCACTCATTGATATGAGAGAAGTATCCCCTGCTCCTTAATGTAATGTTTATGAGACCACCTAGGGCCTTGAAAATTTTCCAAATAATCTCGATAAAACCTCAGCTCTAACCATTCCAAATTTCAAGGACTTATCTCCAAGAGGCCACTGTGGCGCAGTGGTTAGCATGTCCGCCTATGACGCCGATAACCTGGGTTCAAACATCAGAACATTTTTCAGCGGTGGTTATCCCCTTACTAATGTTAGCTCCATTTGTGAGGTATGCTGCCATGTTAAAACTTCTCTACCAAGTGGTGTCGCTATGCAGCACGCCGTTCGGATTCACCATAAAAGGAGGCCCCTTATCAGAGAGCTTATTATTTAATCAGACTGCACTCAATGATATGAGAGAAGTATCCCCTGTTCCTTAATGGAATGTTCTTGGGAAAAATTGTATTTAGTAGTATCTCCATCCTTTCTCAAATGGGATATTTTTTACGACATTTTTCGATTTTTGCCATTGTGCAACATGTACATCTTGGCATCGAAAAGTTCTCTTATTTTGTGCAGAAGCTCGTGCAGAACGGTCTCCATTGACCTTCCCTAGACATAGATATGCTCTTTGTATCTGAGCAATTCCCCAAATGTCCTAATCATGGTATCCACTATACGCACCATTTTCAGTTAAAAGGACGTAAGGCTTAATAGTCTATAAGCATAAATTGCCTTGCCGGGTTTAAGATAGTCTTGCTTTGGTTTTTTTATAGGTTATTTTTCCTTTTTTTTAATGCCAAAAATTTTCCATCAACTCCAGGTGACTTTCAAAGTTGGACGCTCCTCAGAGCTTGCTTTACCCTAAAGTCTTTAATGTTGAGTTTTCCATCAATTTTATTGCTTCTAACTCACAGTGTCTCGTAAATCCCGTCCTATTGTGTAGAGTATGCGTTTTTATCAAAAGCCTCAACATGTCCTCCATAAACATTAGCTATCTATGCACAGAAAAGATTCCATTATTTACCTTTGGTCATCCTATTGTATACATTGAGCCTTTTGTAACATACATCTCAAAAATTTGATTTCGAGATTTAATAAACAGAAACCCTCGCTGGCAGCCCTGTTTCTTTCGATCATTGCGATTATCGACAATATGTCAATCAACATCTCCTCCAATGGTGAATTAATAACACAGTGGTGAGTTTGTAAATAAATGGAAAATAATGCATCTCTCCCCCTTTGGCAACCCTGTTTCTATCGTCAAATCATTTTGGTTATCGATCATTGTGATTATCGATAATTTGTTGGTCATCACCGCTTATCTTCTCAAATGGTGAATTAATAATACAGTCGTAATTTTATAAATAAACAGAGAAGAATGCATCTCCCTCCCACACCCTCCTCACATGAACCATTTTAATAAGCCAGCCCACCTTCATTTTAGCATATTTTTGCTATACCTTATTTTCATTTAAAACGGTTTAAGCGGAAAATTATGAAACTAAAATATTAACTTTCATAATTTATAAATATCATATTGCATAGGCGCTGCAAGAGCAGACACAAATTATAAAATAACCATGTTATGGACAAAAGCTTAAGCAAAGATATGTATCAATGATATTATATGCATAATAATTAAATTTGGCACAAGGGGTTAGTTCACATGGCACTAGGCTTGATACGTGCGTCATATCGTAACACATGCATGGAGAGGGGATCTTCGTTTGGGACTTCTCTGCAGACATACACCCTACACTTTTGTTTCGGAGACAAAGATCTGAACTGGGATGATGTTAAAACATTGTACCGTACCTTAGTATGTAAAATGTAAGTGGTAGGAAACTTTAATAACATGCAATAACTCTTAAGAAGTCTTTCGAAGCGGTTTAGCTGTAGCAACGGCAGCAGCCGTCGCTGTACAGGGGTGAGAAATTTCGCGTCCATGGGGAATGCAGAAACAACGATTATGCTAATTGTTGGTCATTGTTCATAACTCATCATCTTCCCCCAACGCCGAGGTCTTGGCCTTAGCGCAAAGCTGTAGGTAAGGCGACGAAGAATACTGCCTTAGTCATGTAAAGGAAATGGGGTCCTTCCATCATCATGTCTTGCAAGTGAACACGAGCGGCCACGCGCATTGACCCAAAAAAACACACAAACACACACACATTCCCTCAGAAGAAATTGGCAAGGTTGGTTTTTTTTCGTTAATTAAATATGTTAATAATTTTTCTCGAGCTTTCGGTTGCATTCACGACCATTAGTAAATGTCAATTTGAATAGAAAACTCATAAAATTAGAGCGCTTGCTAGCTTAACCCTGTCGCGGTTCCCAAAAGCAGTATATGATGCAGTAGTACACGTACTTGTTCACATGTATTGTACTTGAACAAGTGCTGTGGTGGTAGTGAAAGGTGCAAATTTTAAAAATATGTTTCATAAATACACGTTTTTAGCGCAGCATGTACTTGTTCGTTGAACATTTTTTTTTTTCTATGCCAAAGGATGCCAATTTTTCACATGCAATATGGTGTTCATTCCTTTTGGCGTTCAGAGAAGAAAACTCAAAAAGGGGAGTGGAAACATTGGTTTGTAACTGTAAGGCATAAATTTTAGGTTAATACTAGAAAGGTATTTGCATAGGAAATTGCTACAAGGAAAACTTTTGTATGCCGACATTTACCAGGGGTGTCCAATATTTGAAAGACATATTGGATGCGAAAATGTCCATTGCCATTGTTGGTGTATTGGTACACGAATTGATTATTTTATCATGGTATTATAAAATTTCCACGAATAATATCCTCTGTTCCTTAAAGGAATAGGGGATATTATTACATGCGATAAATATCTGGATAGAATTGCAATGCAAACTTGTACTGTATAGTTATCGATATCATGCGATAACAGATAACAAACAACGAATAATCGTGATTTCCCATATATTGTAGTACTACAAAAAAACACTAGAGCTGGCAAAATATCGATGATGCTATCGATATTTTATTTATTGTCTGAATATCGATTGATATTTGATACTTTATCGATACTACAGGCAAAGTTAATTTTTTTTAACAAATTTAACATTGCGCCTATAGAGGGCGCTTCTCTCACGACTTCCAACTGACTTTATTAAATTTGGTTTTATCCGGGCTGTGCATTGATATTGCTTCGATATAAATCGATCTCCTGATTTTTATACCCACCACCATAGGATGGGGGTATACTAATCTAGTCATTCCGTTTGTTACACCTCGAAATATTCGTCTAAGACCTCATAAATTATATATATTCTTGATAGTCTCGGCTTTCTAAATCGATCTAGTCATGTCCGTCTGTCGGAATCATGTTAGCGGTCGAACGCGTAAAGTTAGCCGCTTGAAATTTAACACAGATACTAACTTTTGATGTTGGATGGTGGGGATAGCAAATGGGCCACATCGGTTCAGATTTAGATATAGCTCCCATTTAAACTGATTTCCCGAATTGATTTGTTGAGCCCTTATAAGTCGCACTTTATGTCCGATTTGGCTGAAATTTTGCATGCGGTGTTCTGTGACGACTTTCAACAACTTTCCCAAGAACGATATAATTCAGTCTATAACTTGGTATAGCTCCCATATAAGCCGCAGAATCCATGGTGGTGAGTTCCCAAGATTCGGTACAGGTTAAATTAGAAAAAGAAAAATATAAACAAAAACTACGTGCAAAAAATGGGGTGGTGTGCCGTGAATGTAAACACAGAACTGACATTTGAATACCGTCAAACTGGCCAGCTGTTTTCAGCTGTTCGCGTGAGATCACCTTGTATTAGATTCTTGATTCCTGAAGTCTCATCAATACCCTACCAATACCATAGATGACATACATTTTGACAGGAATGAGAAGTACCCTAAAATAAAACACAAAGCGATAATGTCTGCCAACCGAAGGCACCAAGGTAGAGAATTATGCCGCATTGAAAATCGAATAAATCGAAAGATTCAAATCAAATGATTTGAATCAATTCAAATTGTTATAAAGCACATAGAAGCAATAAAAATAGACGCTATGGCACACTATACCCCTTGGAATCTTTTATATAATATATATTTCTATCAATCAAAATAAAAAATTAAAAAAATTATTACAACTAAAAAATAAAAAAAAAAAAAGTTACCACAAATCAGGCCCCGGCGAGATTCGAACTCACGATCTCCTGTTTACTAGACAGGCGCTTTAACCAACTAAGCCACGGCGCCACGATATATGCCAATTGTTTACATAACATCTAGAAATACGGGCGACAATGTGAAATCATTGAATTGTGTATCGGATGTGTGCGCTGTGTTGAGTGAGTGTGCTGTGTTGAGTTGTATATGTTGTGTTGAGTTAGTCGGGGCTATAAACATACCATCGTACATGGTTGTATTTTATGAATCACTACTTTAATACCAGTACTCATGAATACCATATGAATGGTTCGCAAATACTTCTGTTACAAATATACTTTTAAAATACACCAAAGAGAAGATTTCGATTTGCGATGAGATATTATTATTATTATATTTATATTATATAATTTTTTAGTTCTTAACAACTATGTAATAAACAATTTATCGTTTGGCTTGTAAAATGCTAAAAAGCAGATTTGTGAAATATAAATGTGCATTAAAGGCCGGAACTAAGTTGTATTTCACAGATAATATTAAAGCTTTTCACGATTTCTTTTTTCTAGATTATAAATTTTGAAGCGAAAAAAATACACGTGAAAAGGCGAAAAGGCGTAACGCAGGCCTTTCGAATTTTTCTATAGCAAACACTTGGCGACAAATAACGATACTTTCATTTGAACAATATTTTATACTTATTCGGAAATAAATTATAAAAATTAAGTGTTATGATGTGCAAATAAATATATTATAAAGTACAAAGTATAATCAAATTATTTGTTCCAACTTGATGATGGCGAAAAAATCCTCAATACTTACAATGTCAATGTGTACTTTTACACGATTTCGAGATTTTCGATGTTAATGAAATGTTCTCTAGAGGCATATTTAATTGCTGTCAAATTTCGCCCGCGAAGCAATTAAAAATTTCAGCGGCTATTCCGAAAGCAGAATAACATACCAACCCTCAAGGGTTAAGGGAATAGACGCTGCATTTTTAATTGTTTCTCAAGCGAAATTTGAAAGCAATCAAATGTTTTTGTTTCCATACCAAAACACGTTTCTTTATCTGTACTAATTGTTTTCTCTATATACTTTTTCTCAAATATATAAAGAAAAACGAACCACTGAAACCAATAAAACAAACAAAAATGATGCCGGCAATAGTTTCAAGTGATGCCACTATAATGGTTTTGTGCCATTTTCCTCACTATAAGCAAGGTACTACTTTTCCGCCTTATTTATTATTGAACCGGGATTATTGAACCGGGTATATCCCATCCCGGGATATCTATTCTTTATTATAGTTACCAAGATATATTCATTTACAGGTAGTGGCAGTGTCCCAACAACAAAATATTGAGTGCACTAACTGTCAAAATCAGTGATTAGTGAAGCTCTAGTTTCGTGTATGTTACTTGTTCGCGCCATTTTTCGTTGTTTGTGTATGTGTGGTTTTCAGCTATAATACACATACACAACCAAAACTATGTTGAGAGATAGTGCACTTCGCTAGAAAAAAATTTACTCATCTGCGGTACACTACCTGGTAATTATGTCATGCTCACTAACCTTCTCCTTCATTTCTTTTTAGAGCATTTTAATTATTGTACAGTCGAAAAATCCAACCTAGTACTAGGTTTTAGTTGAGTGGAAATCCCTGCAGTTTCAAAACAATTCTGATTTGCAATCTCTAAACATTTCCCCAGCAAACAGCTGTGTTGACACCAACAAAAGGCAAAATGTCAATTTTTTGATTTTGTGAGGAGCTGAGTTGCTAAAAAATAATTTATTTTATTATATTTCGTTAAAATATTTATTCCAATCTTATAAAGAAACAAATTTTAAACTACAATGGATGATTTGCTGCTGGATTTTCGTGATTTCTCATTGTTGGAAATGTATAAATTCGATGATGAAAAAGTCTCAACGGTGACATCCCGAGAACAGGTGTTTATCGAAAAGAATCCCTAACAGCACCACAACTTTTTGCAACTCATTTTAATGTATTTTAGCAAAAGACAGAAAACTCTATAGAAAAATGTTTTGATCGCTTTCTGCAACTGAGATACTTGGATGGTCTAAGAGTAACGAAATTCTATCGTGAAGAACACCAAAGATTTCTGGAGTGCATGCTGCATAGGCTGCCGCCCAACTATGAATGCCTGGACAGTAGTAGGCCATGGTGCATATATTGGATTTTACAGGCGGCCCATGTTCTTAATTTTACTTTTGCCCCAGAGACTTTGGAGCAGGTGGTGGCATTTTTGGAAAAGTAAGTTTGAAGAAGTATTTTCTCAGCTAATTACTATAATGAAATTGTGTGTTTTTACCTGGTTAAAGATGTCGCCATTCTCAAGGTGGTTTCGCCGGAGGTCCTGGCCAATATGCCCATTTGGCCCCTACTTATGCCGCGGTTAATAGTTTGGCTATGATTGGCACACCTAGTGCATTTCGAGCTATTGATCGTGATTCCTTGGAAAAGTTTCTATTTGCAGTAAGAGAGCCGGATGGCTCATTTCGCCTGCATGTAGATGGGGAAACTGATGTTAGGGGAGCCTATTGTGCTGTTTCAGTTGCAAAACTAACCAACATGCCCGAGCCAACATTGAAGAAATTATTCAATAAGACTGGAGATTGGATAGCAAGTTGTCAGACCTATGAGGGAGGTTTTGGTGGGGCCCCAGATCTTGAGGCACATGGAGGTTATACATTTTGCGGTATAGCTGCCTTGGCTTTACTAAACGAAGGCCATAAATGTGATCAGGAGCAGCTATTGGTAAGACATTTAACAATACCAGACTTATGAAAATGATTGTAGCAACAAATACTTTCACAGAAATGGACTTTACAACGGCAAATGGCGTATGAAGGAGGTTTTCAGGGACGCACCAATAAATTGGTTGATGGTTGTTATTCATTTTGGGTTGGCGCCACAATTCCCGTTACCCAGGCCATAATGAATAATGATGGAAAGCCCTTGGCCAAGGCCCTCTTTGATGTGGGAGCCCTACAGGAGTATATATTACTTTGTTGTCAAAAATCAAATGGTGGTCTTATAGACAAGCCGGGAAAGTATGTTTAACAAATTTTCCAATGTAAAAATTATTTTATCTGATGAGTTTTCATTTTTAAGACCTCAAGATCTTTATCACACCTGTTATACCTTGAGTGGCATAGCGATTGCTCAGCATTCTGAATCTGCCGAAATGCCAGCCGTCTTGGGAGATCCTGCAAATGAACTACAACCCACTCATCCATTGTTTAATGTACCTCCTGAAGCTGTAGCTCATACTACACATTTCTACCAACAATTAAATAATCTGCGTGCATTTGCGCAAAAAGAGCAAAACGGTGATGGTGATGATGTTGCTAATGGAGAGACATCTTAAAGGATATCAAATCACTAGCCCCTAGGGTACAAACTCTCTCACACTTTTTTATATGATAATAAGAAACAGAAATGTTAAATATTTTTTACCTACATACATTTTATTAATATTATTATATATATATTGTACTTTTTGAAAGAAAATTGGAAATACGAACTCTCTAAAATGCACCGAAGTAACAGAATGTCCTTTTAAATTTAAAACCCATATAGCATTAAAGTGTGTGATATACATAAATGTTATTTTCTTAATAAAAACAATTATTTAAAAACTTGAATCGGACAGCAATCAGTGATATGTGAGAAGTTTGTCCCAAATTTGCATTGAACTAAGTACCTCTGATCACCGGACGAATATCAATCAGAACGAACCCGATTGGGACCGCTGCAGACAATAGACCAACCGCGGCTTCAGTGACCTGCCAGCTGTCTCAGATATAGGTATTGCTGAGAAGAAATTCCGAGAGATCATTAATGCACCAGCCGCTGGCTTTGTATCAGCCGATCGACTACCCCAAGTGCGGCTCTACTTCCCAGCGGAGGAAGTGGTAATCGGAGCCGAGCATTCTAGAATTCGCTGTTCTGATCCTACAGGGAACTGAATCTGGAAAGCATTCGGGTGGTTAAGGATCATAAGCGGATTTTACGGATAGAGGACTTGAAGAGCTCTTGCCGATCGGAGCGCGCAGCACGGGATAACTATCAGCATCACGCAGCCCAGAACTTTGAGCTTCAATCTGTGTGGTGTTCTTTGTTATCACGAAAAGCTTAGCTGGGAGCTAACGGGCGCGTCCACAAGTTGCTGATAGTGGAATGCTCCATACGGAGTAGTTGCAACTGCAGTCGCGCACAATCAGCGGTAATGAGTGGAGAGTCTCAGTGAGAGACCGGGTGGCACTGGCTCTTGCTTAAATACTGAGTGTCTATGATGTTCGATACTACCACCAGTTATGGAACGCCACCTCCACATGCAAATATGGTTACAACAACAAGAGCACGCTCTATTCGTATTCGACGTACATTAAGAAAGTCTTGTGGATACAGCGACATATATGTAAATCGCTTTTCGTGCAATAGCACCTTAAGTCACTTTCGAGCCGCTGCAAGAGGGATCACAGGACCTCAAACGTAACATTGGCTGATCCTTAGAAATGCGCCTAGTTATTTAACCATTAATTTATTGAGATTTCGGGATAGTTATTCATCGTATTTGTAGTCTCTGAGCCGTTGAACAACCATCGCAATTTACCTTGGACGAAGCTACAAATTCCACCCGCTTCGTCAATTAGACCATGGCGCTGGGCCCAGACGGAGTATCTAAACTGATGCTGAAGCAACTGGAAGTACGGGTAGTCGAGTACATGACACAAATCCTCAACCTAACTCTGAGTACTCTCATAGTTCCCGATGTCTGGAACATGGGCAGAGTGATTCCACTACTAATGCCTGGAAAGGACCCGAGTCAATCCCATGGCAGGCCGAATTACCCGATGGAGTCCTTCATCGAAAAGGGCTGCCGCCTCAGTGTACAACACGCTGCTACAATAACAAGGACACGAGTAAAATAGAGACGTACTGACCTATCTCGCTTCTTTCGCCAATAGCAACATGCTTGAGGGACTTCTCCTCCCGAGCCTAGTAGAAGAATTTCCATTTGCTGAACATCAGCGTGGATTTCGAAGACTGCATAGCACAACAAGTGCTTTACATGCCATCACCGCACACATTTGCCGTGGCTTCAAACAACCCAGTCCATGTTATTGAACGTTCCTCGTGACCTCGAAAGCATTCGACACGGTCACCCATGCCAAACTATTTGAAGACATGGCTAACACGTCCCTCCAGCCAGGCCTATGTAGAGAAGAAGTGGAAGTCCCGTAAAATGAAAAAGGGATTTCTTCAAGGAGGGGTGAAATCTCTGTTCAACCTCTACCTCACTTATAAACCACCCGGCTAGATGGCATCGAGATCTTAACATATGTGCGCCGTTGAACGGTGGCTTCGGCCATAGTCTTTGATGACATCAGCATGAGGTTGAACTACTTCCTCGCCGATATTGCCGTCAATTTTGCAGCAAAAAATGTGAAGATATAGAATGATGATAAAAAAAGAAACTTTGCTGACTATATATATACAAAGCAATTGGCTGGACAGCGACAATCAGGGGAGAAACAATCACACCTGTCAGAAAGGCAATGACGGCAGTCTGTTACCTCAGTTCTCATGTGGACGACCACCGTCAGGAGGCAAAGATCATACCCTTGCGAAGGCACAACTGTCAATTCGTATCTACTGGGCCGTTATCGCAAAGATGCAGATTTTCCGATGAACATCCCATTAAAGAACAGGGATTTTCCCCTGTTCCTTCTTACCGAACACAGGCGTTCAGATTTATGGTCGGACATGCTTACATCTGCGCTACGGTGACCACAAAGACTATCCGAACAACCATCTTTTGGGTCGGCATCCACCGCCCAGAGATATTAGCCCGATATACGTACCGGATTGACCCGATGTAGTTCCTCATCGGCAAGGGTGAGGCCTCAGTGGGAGGGCGGCCGGCATCGCCTCTTGTTTAAATACTGAGGGTCTATGATGCTCGAAATGACAAGGCGGTTTATAGGCGTTTTTAAATTACCAATGGCCATGTCTTTGTTGTTGTTGTAGCACTAAGGCGGCAGCCCTTGCCTATGAAGGACTTCATCGGGTCAATCCGTACAACCGGCTGCCATGGGATTGGCCAATGGCCATAACGTTCCCGCGGCAATCGATCCTATGAACCGGAACGAACTCGCTCTCAAATGGAGCTTGACGAGTATCGCCACCTCCACATACACATGTGGTTACAACAACAATAAGCTCCAGCACGGGATAGCTGTTAGCACCACACAGACTGGAACACTCAGGTCCGATCTGTGTGGTGTTCATTGATGTCACGAGAAGCTTAGCTGTGAGCTACCGGGCGCGTCCACAGGTTGCGGATAGTGGAATGCTCCATGCGGAATCGAACGGAGAGTCTCAGTGAGAGGTCGGGCGGCAACGGCTCTTGCACAAATACTGAGTGCCCATGATGATCGATATGACAAGGCGAATTGTTTGCGTCTTTAAATAACCAATGGCCAATAACTCTCAACAGATGGCCAATTAAATAACCAATGTTCTCGCGCCGATTGGTCCTATGGACCGGAACGAGCTTGATTGCATACAGGAGCTTGACGAGGATCGCCACCTCCACATGAAAATGTGGCTACGACAACGACAACGACACCAACAACAACAATCAGCTGTATTAAATGGAACATCCCACTGGCAGACTGGTGACACCGACTATGGCTTAAATACTGACTGCGTATGATACTCGATGCGACAAGCTGAGTTACTGGTGCCTTTAAATAAACAATCCGCTTCATATTTTCCCTGCGAGCGGTCCTTTGGACCAGAACAAGCTTGCTCATCTATAGGAGCTTGATGAGAATCGCTACATCCTCATGCATATATGGCTACAACAACATAAAATATTGTTCAAGACAAATACTTTTACAGCTTAATTATATCTCTCGCTTTATGAACTTAAGATATGATACAAATCTTTTTAAATTTTATTAAAACTTTGTAGAAAATTCAGTCCTACCTTTTTTTCTCTGCATATTGGAATTCATCCATCGGGGACCATTGTAGATGAGATCAATCCCATGGCAGCCGGTTAAACGTAACGGAATGTCCCGATGGAGTCATTCATCGGCAAATGCTGCCGTTTCGGTGTACAGCACACTGCTACAAAAACAATATGGTTAATGGGATCCATAATGAAGGCTGCATTGAAAAGTGAGGTTATAAAACTAAGCACTGTCGAGATGTTTTACGAACGAACGTTCCCAACGCATCCACTCTTTCCCACCCCTTCCGACCGTGGGGGCGACCTTCCCTTGACGTGAGAATATCGTACCGTACACACCATGATCCGAATCATGGCGGGTAAAGCAAATAGTAGAAGATGGAAAACCAGCTACAGAAGAAATTTCCAGCAACCGTTTGAATATACCACATATATACATTTAAGCACATTAATAATATTTTGTTGCACATTATTAACTGATATTCTGATTTGTATATCACGTATATCTTTTAACCATTGCACTAAAACTTTGTATAACACATGAACCTACGATCTTTAAGATTGCAACCAAAAATTAGCAAGCAGCATTTTACTCATGATTTATTTATCTCTACTCTGTTAAATGTTTATTTTCCACATATATTTCACAATTGTTTCACAAAACCCAAATTAATTATCTTTTTTAAGCAAATAAAATTTTTATTCCATTTTCCACCTGTTTGTTTACACGCGTTGTTTACGTTTTGTGTGTTTGGCCACATTTAAATAGTCACCGTTATGAGCTTTGTACTATATAAATGTTCATGCAACACAGTTACTCTTTATACTGGTGATGGCAACTCTGTAATTAGCATTGTAATGCAACCCTGTCACCATATGTTTACCTCTGCTTCTTGGCGCGTTCTTCTCTGGCATTCTTGTTTACGTCTGGTGAAATAGTATAGTTTATGCAGAAGTAAAGAAATTGTGCAAAATTTTGTCTGTTGAAAAATTGTAGTGAAAACTTGAATATTGTTGGCATAACATCGAAATCTGAGCGAAAAAAACACCAAAATACAACTGCATAAAGCAGAAAAAGGTTAGTACATATACACGCAGGGGATACAAACAGACGGGCCATTCCTTAAGTTATGGTCTAAGATCAAAGGATACATTTGAGACGGTTTTGTTGGTCTTTTTGCATTGTGACGAAACGTATTTTTTAAGGTAACAACAATAAGTTGTTGTTGTAGCCTCGTTTGTGAGGCCGGCTTCTCGTTGAGACTTTCTGCGATACCACTCTATATAGGGAGCATCCTATTATCCACAATCTTTGGATGCGCTCGGTAACTCTCAACAGATCTTCTCATGATGAGAATGTACACCACACAAATCGAAGCTCAGTTACAATCTGTGTGGTGTCTATAATCATCCCTTGCCAGGCTCGTTGTTTTTGTTGTATTTTTTTTTTTAGAAAATTGAAGTTTTCTGGATAATCTTAAAAGCAATTGTATCTAAATAAAGCACGGCTTCTGTTTCAAACGTTGCTGCTATACAAATAGTTAACTTGCATTCCCTTAAACCTTCTTTCACTAACTCCTGCCTTTGTTCTATTCTTTGCAGCATATTTTCTCTAATCTTTCAAGGGCAACTCAAGCAAAGCCATGTCCTCCACATTGGAACTATGCGAAAAGTTGTTTGATACCAAAGATGTCTACAAACTATTTCAAATTGAAAAGACCGCCACAGAGAAAGAACTGAAAAAAGCATATTACAAATTATCTCTCTTAGTACATCCGGATCGTGTGCCAGAAGCCCAAAAACATGATGCCACAGAAAAATTTAAGCTCATATCAAAATTATACGAAACCCTTTCGGATAAAGACAAGAGGGCTTTGTACGATGAGCAGGGTATCATAGACGATGATGATGATAATTTGGAGGGTAAGCTGAACAATTGGTTGGAATTGTGGAGGAAACTTTTCAAACCCATTACCACCGAAGACATCAATAACTATGAAAAGTCTTATGTGGGATCTGATTTGGAAAAGGCTGACATCAAGAAAGCCTATCTCAATGGAAAGGGTTGTATTAATTACATGATGAATTCGGTGCCGTTTATGAAGGTCGAAGATGAGCCCCGTATTCAGGAGGTTGTACGTAAAATGATTGAAGAAGAAGAGTTGCCAGAATACAAGGCATTCACACAAGAACCAGAAATGAAGCGCAAAAAACGTCACAAGAAATATGCCCGCGAATCTAAGGAGGCCAAAGAAATATTGGCCAAAATTGAAGCAAAAAATAAAAAGCAGGCTGATGCTGCCGGTAGTACCAGTCTGGAGCAAGCCATTATGCATAGACAAAAAGCTCGTGGGGAGGGCTTCAGTTCTCTGCTTGATAACCTAATGGCAAAATATGGTAATGAAGATGATGATGAGGCCATAAGTTTGGAAGATTTGGGAAAATCCAGAGGCAAGAAAAAGGGACAAAAGAAAAGCGCAACAAAAAAAGATAAGGATGAGCCACAATTGCATACTGTAAAAAATGGTAAAGTTAAAAAGCGCTAAATAAGTTTTCCGTGGAAGCCTATGAATATACTTAAAATTATAGAACCACACTGTAGATCATAAGATGTATTTTACTATACTACTCATTTTTGCCCAACCCAATCAACTTGATCTTATCGTAAAAATTATTTGGAAAATGTTTTGCAAGTACGAGTTTTTGTTTTAATCGTCTGAACTTTGGAGGTGTAAAGAAATGTTCTCTACGATTATTTGAATTTTTTGTGTTCACACCTTTTTCTGTTTTGCACTTGAATTTTACCAAACTGTGTTGTAAATTAGTAGTTGTAGTGTCTTTATTAATAAAAAAAAAATCATATATAACAAGTACAAAAATGTGTATCACCCGTTGTCGAAGGCGTAGTCGAATTCCGACCTTAAAGAACGCCATTATGGTTGTCGAAGACGAGTATCACGTAAGTGGAATTCGGCTGTCAAATTTGGTGAACACGGTCTATTGATCGATCACTATGCCTAGGTTTAGAAAGAGCATGGTGCTTCTTCAAATCATACACTGGCGTAGGCAATTAACAAGCTATGATGCCGCTGACCTCAATACTTTGAAACTATACAACGAAGGCAGCTATATGCATTTTCAGCGAACTTGGGTAAAAAAATTAGCATTTTATTAGATAAGGAAGTTCAAGTTTCCGATCGATAGCTTTGTTGTAACTGGGTTCTGTAAATATCTACAAATCACATGGTGCAATCCATCATCTTGCCATCAAGTTGATCGACGTTTTGCAAACTTACACAAAAAAATTTGTGTTTGTATAGGTGTGCGTTCAGGAGCAGGGAATATTCGAGAAAGACAAATACAACATAGGGAATGCAAACAAAAATATGACATCTTAATACCGTACAACAACCAATCCATTGGGAGCCGGTTGTACGTATCGGATTGACCCGATGGAATTCTTCATCGGCAAGGGCTGCCGCTTCAGTGTATACACACTGCTACAACATGGGATTCATAAGTAAAAAAAAGTAATTGCAAAAATTCCACAAATGACTGGCGGCCACACAGATAATACGGGATTTTAGAACTGGCCTGAAGAATGTTTTGACGATTTTCTTTAAAAGCGTGGTAAGGCTGAACGCATTGAAAACCTTCAAGAGGTCCATGGCCGCCAGGGCCATCCTATCTTATTGCCCGACCTGTTTGAAATTAATGTTAATATGATGACGTACAAAGCAGTCGTTGTTGCTTTGTACGTCAGAAATTCTTCAAAAACGCCCGGGAGGAGAATCCCGTCTGCAACTTCGTCCACGATAAATGATAATGGTTGCTTATCGAAGAACACGAATACGTCGAATGACTCTCCTCCTTGCCTTGTCACTCTCGGTATGCTCAATAAATTGACGGTTGAATTACCGGGCGCAATCTGTCACTGTTACGTCGCCAAAAGTGGCAGAGGTCCCTTCATCGCTTTTACAGGGGGTCTTGAATGACCTGGCACGCTACGGGTAGTTAGGAGCACCACACAGGCTGGAACCTTAAGCTTCGATCTGTGTGGTTTTCATTTTTATCACGAGAAGCATCCACAGGTTGCGGATAGTGGAATTCTCCGTATAAGGAGTAGCTGTAACTGCAGTCGCGGTCAACCAGGGGTATTAAGTGCAGAATCTCAATGAGAGGCCGGGCGGCACCGGCTCTTGCTTCAATTCCGAGTGGCTACTACACTCGATATGACAGGGGAGTTATGTGCGCCTTAAAATAATCAATGGTCTTCATATGTCCGCAGCAACAGAGCTTATGGGGTTCACATAAGCTTCTACAGGAGCTTAAAGAATTTCCCCACTACTAAAACGGCATAAAACGACCAATACGTATTGCATTTTACCGCTATTCGACAAACGTTGCCATTGAGCTCGCATTTGCCAGATTTTCCAGTCAATATGGCAACATTAAAGAGTTGTTGACATAAAATGAGAACAGTTTTCAAAGATCATAATACCGGCTTTGTTTACAATTCATAAACCAGATTATTGGCGCAGATAAGAATCTGGGGTATATATTTACAGCAAAAACATTGCGTAGCACAAAAGCGTTAGTAAAACCAAGGAGAGACAATGCTAAAATTCAGTTTAATTGTTGCAGTTTGCGAAAATTTTGGAATTGGTATTAAAGGGGATTTGCCATGGCTCTTAAAGTGGGTATAAGTAAGTCCCTCGCAAAATGCCAATTAAAATATCTTTTATAACCTTACAGATCGGAACTTAAATACTTCAGCAGCACAACCAAACGTCTAAAAGATCCATCGAAACGTAATGTTGTCATTATGGGCCGTAAGACCTATTTTGGTGTTCCCGAATCGAAAAGGCCTTTGCCGCAACGTTTGAATATTGTATTGAGCACCACCTTGAAGGCATCAGATTTGCCCAAGGATGTATTGCTACATCCCAATTTGGAATCGGCCATGGAGTTTCTGGAAAACGACGAGGAAATGAAAAAACAAATCGAAACCGTCTGGATTGTTGGTGGAAGTGGGGTTTACAAGGAAGCCATGGCATCTCCTCGATGTCACCGTTTGTACTTGACAAAGATTCATGCACAATTCGAATGTGATACTTTCTTCCCCTCAATACCGGAGGATTTCAGAGAAGTTGAATTAGATCCCGAAACACCTAAGGGCATACAGGAGGAAAATAACATAACATATGAGTATAAAATCTTGGAGAAACTGGAACAAAAAGAAAATTAAAAAAGCCGCATTCATTTATTCGTAATATCTTCTTTTGTTATGACATCGCCATCGAGGCCCTTGGCAGCTAACATCAACTCATAGAGTTGTACTGCTTGGTCATCCTTCAACATTTCCACAGTTCTCTCATCTATGTCTTCGCCTAGTGTACCCGTAGGCTTTCCTCTAATACCCAATTGTTTTGTGATTGTAACAGCGTATTTCTGAAATGCAAATAAACATCATTTAATGGGCACTCTTGTTGCTCCTTGGGAATATTGTTAGAAACTTACTGCCCATTCTGTCATGAAAAGTTGAGCTTCCATGGGGGTACATTTTAAATGTCTTCGGAATTCATCTTTTACATATTTATCACCCAAGTCTCGCAATTCCTCTGGGAGACCTGTAACCGTCATTATGGAAATTCAAAGTTTGTGACCACAGCCAACATGCCGACTTACCTCTGTGTAACCTTAATATTGTCTTGTATAATATCCTCACTCTTTGTGGATGTGTCAATTGATTAACTACAATTTGTGACATTATTTTTATTTCACGTAATTTCAATTATTTTATATTTGTATTTCTAGCCAATGTTGAGGTTATATAAAAAAATCAAAATAAAAACATATGTTATCAGAGTGTATGTTCAGTATAAGAATATTATTGAATAGGGTTGCCAATAGTTCCTATTCTCCAATATCTTAATGGCACCTTCACATTTAAAGGCCGTCCGTAACCTGTTTAACGAAATGCTTTTGTACAACATATATGCAGAGTTACAAAATGGTTCTAGGCAGGATTCACTAATAGGTAAGGACACTTGCATGGCGAAACAATTAAAGGTGGTCTCATTTGTACAACAACCACAAATCATATGGTGCAATCCGCCATCTTTTCATCGAGCTGATCGAGGATTTGCCAACATTCACAAAGAAATTTGTGTGCGTGGGTGTATACGTGTGCAGAAAGTGTCCGTAGATGAGCAGAGAATGTGCGATGCATATGCACCCTATTATTTACAGGTAGTGGCAATTGCCCAATAACAAAATATTGAGAGCACAGCTGTTAAAATCAATGATTACTGCAAATCTGATTTTAGCCATTTTCGTTGTTTGTGTGTGTTATAGTTCTTAACTATAATACACTCACACAACAAAAACTCGTTGAAAGAGAGTGCACTTAGCGAGAAAAAATTTTACTCAGCTGTTTACGGTCCACTACCTGGTAATTATGTCATGAATCACCATCTTAATACCGTCAAACCTGGCCGGCTGTTAGCAGATGTTCGCGTGAAACCACCTTTTTACTAAATTTTTAAGTAGAGTACTTTTTTTTCGTCTATTTTTTTTCGCGAGCGAAATTTGACAGCCGTCCAATGTTTTTGTTTCCATCCTAAAACACGTTCCTTTATCTGCATTTATTGTTTTTTCTATTTTTCTCAAATAAATAAAGAGCAACGAACCACTGAAACCAATAAAACAAACAAAAATTATGCCTGCAATAGTTTTAAGTTTTGCCACTATAGTAGTTTTTTGCCATTTTCCTCGCTAAAAGCAGAGTACTACTTTTCCGCCTATTTTTAGACAACGTTCCACCGACGTTTTTTTATGGAGTTTGACAGCATTCCGTCTGAAAAACTAAACAGAATACCCTGCTATAGCAAATTAGACAATTTTTTAGTTCTGCAAATCATTACGTGTGTGTCCTCCTGGATTGTACGATAAATCGAACATTATGCAAACAAATACAACCGTGGCCAAAGAATGTACCAGAATAACGCACAATTTTTTGCAAGCGTGCCCTTATTGGGGTTTATAAGGCAAAGTGTGCGCTAAAAAACAGCATTCCTAAATTAAGTGTGAAGTTGACCGAACGTGTGATTGCCGCACGAGACAAAAACGAAAGAAGAAGAAGAAAGAAAAGTGCAACCAAAAATTTGGAGTATTAAGTTTATACAAATTTTACATTAAGTAACTAATAAATAAACACAAAGGTAAGTAAATTAAGTTCATTCAACTTGAAAAAGTAATTAAACAAAATGCATTGCATTGCAAATGTTAGAACACAAAAGTGACTGAAAAGATTTTAGCCAGAAAAAGAAAATGAGGTGATACACACAAAAAAGCACGTGGGGCGTTTCAGATGAATTAACTATTAAAAAATCATTATTTTGTGAAATTTCGAAATACATTGTTTCATTATGTGACGCTGCGTTACAATTTTATTGCTCATACCTTACCTTGAATTCTTAGTAGACACAAAATTTGTTGGGAAGAATCTGGAAATATAGTTTTTTTTTTCTGTATATGGAAGCGACGAGAGTATAACTATGACTCATATTTTTCAATGTTATAATTCTATAGTATAGACTGCAAGAGCAGTGACTTCTACTGTTGACTTTGTGTGTTCGTTAATGGATGATTCGAGTTATGGATAATTTCCCTCGTTATCACCCTTTAACTAAACATTTATACAAACGTGGACTTTGTGTATGATGAAATCAATGTACAATTAACATGAGTTTTTCGCCTTATCTCGATTAAAATGTTCTCACGTTGTAGCTTGCTTTAACCTCCCTTTTTTTTCATTCTCGTGGTTTCATTTTTTTTTTCTGTACCCGCATTGAAAAAAAAGATAGCTTTCGTCTGTTCGTTTATATGTAGTGGTGCATTTCACGGCTTTTTTTTTTTTGCTTTATGTGTAGGCATGTGTATGCCTCGTGTGACTGAGTTTTATTTTCTCCATACTAATCGCCATTGCATTTTATTTCGAGAAGAATGTGTGTGTATGAAAGGGCCTTGGTAACAGAATGTTCCACACTACTACAACGACACGCATGTAAATGACGCCATTACCTGAAAAAGCAACTGTGCGAATAAATTTTAACCCTTCGGCATTTTGTTGCTTTGCTGTAACCGTTATACAATTTGCGCTGCGCAAATCCATATAACAGTTGGTTTTTATTTTTTGTTATAACAATTGTTAAGAGGTATTTTCTGGAATTTCGATTCGCGAGTAGTTGCGGCAATGGTATAATAAGATAAAGGGGCTACGCTGTTTTATTACATCCGAGGTGGTTAAAGATATTTTCTCTGCCCTAAAGATAAAGAAAAGCAAACGTACAAAGTTAATTTATTGTTTTTATAAGGCAATCGTATGCATATTGGATTAAATGCCTGAAAATAATAATTTTTTAATCTCAAGCATTAAATGTGTATAGTATGTTGCATATAACAACTTTAGTTGCTGAAACCATTAGCCTTTACCATTTGCGAATAATAAACAGCAGACTTTTGTAGCTGATTGTAAAAGGGTGTGCCGCAGAGCTACACACGGCCTTATTCAGCACTTTACAAATAAAATCAGGCACATTCTTGATAATGGAGTTGAAAACAAAAAAAAAAAAAACATTTTGGCATTTTTGCAAAAAACCGGCAAAATGCTCAAAATTTGCAAATCTGGCATTTTTTTCTGAAAAACTGTTCAACCAGGGGATGTTTCCAGCTTCGTGAGTTGACACGTTAAAATCTTTGCGCCACAGTGGCATCGAATGCTTATCCCTAAAAAGGTTGGAACACCAGTTGTAGGCTAGTAAGTATAATTCTTTCGGTATGATTTTTATAACACTTTAAAAACTTCCAACCTCCATGATTTTTTTTGTAGATTTTTGGGACATTTTCATCCTTTCCCTTATAGTGTTTCAGTATGAATTTCCTTACCAAACAGGCGTAATTCAATGTATGGAACGTTTCAGAAAATTCTATTAAATAATCGAACTACGTGTAAAAGGCACTTAACTTAGTTCTTAGAAACCACTCTTCATACAAAGCAGGTAGCGCCTAGCATTTCTAAGAAAATATCATAACTGAAGGGGCCACAAATATTTGGTTAACTTTACGATTCCTAGGAGTGCAATGACGAATTGTGTGGTATACCCTGTTATCAAATGCACAACAATTTTGTTTGTTTGTATATATGACTCATGCTCTATTGATGACAATCAAAATTAAAAAAGAAAAGAAAGTCTTGACGAAAGCCCCTGCCACACCAACGAACCAGTTTATCTTTGTGTTTTTGCAAAATTCAGTTGTTGGTGCTAATGAACTTTTTCTTAACAATAGCCGACAACAAAGCAAATAGATTATTGAATTACCCTTTGAAGTTTTTAAATAAACAATTTCTTAATTTTTCTTTTTTTTTCTCTTTCACTTGCAGATGTCTAAAGCTCCTGCTGTTGGTATTGATTTGGGTACCACCTACTCTTGCGTAGGTGTATTCCAACATGGCAAAGTTGAAATTATTGCCAACGATCAGGGTAATCGTACTACACCCTCCTATGTTGCCTTTACCGATACTGAACGTCTTATTGGAGACGCTGCCAAAAATCAAGTCGCTATGAATCCCACAAACACCATTTTTGATGCTAAGCGCTTGATTGGTCGCAAATTTGATGATGCTCCCGTTCAAGCTGACATGAAACATTGGCCCTTCGATGTCGTCAATGTAGATAGCAAACCAAAAATCCAAGTCATCTACAAAGATGAGAAGAAGACCTTCTTCCCCGAGGAAATCTCATCCATGGTTCTGTCCAAAATGAAGGAGACCGCTGAGGCTTACTTGGGTAAAACGGTTACAAATGCTGTCATCACTGTGCCAGCCTATTTCAACGATTCCCAGCGTCAGGCTACAAAGGATGCTGGTACCATTGCCGGTTTGAATGTGTTGCGTATCATCAATGAACCCACTGCTGCCGCCATTGCCTACGGTTTGGATAAGAAGGCCATTGGTGAACGTAATGTGTTGATTTTCGATTTGGGCGGTGGTACTTTTGATGTATCCATTCTCTCCATTGACGACGGCATCTTCGAGGTCAAGTCCACTGCTGGTGACACCCATTTGGGTGGTGAAGATTTCGACAACCGCCTTGTCACCCACTTTGTTCAGGAATTCAAGCGCAAGCACAAGAAGGACCTTGCTAGTAACAAGCGTGCTTTGCGTCGTCTCCGTACCGCTTGCGAACGTGCAAAGCGTACTTTGTCCTCCTCCACTCAGGCTAGCATTGAAATCGATTCCTTGTTCGAGGGTACCGATTTCTATACCTCCATCACCCGTGCTCGTTTCGAGGAATTGAACGCCGATTTGTTCCGCAGCACCATGGATCCCGTTGAGAAGGCTTTGCGTGATGCCAAGCTCGATAAGGCTCAAATCCATGACATTGTTTTGGTCGGTGGTTCCACCCGTATCCCCAAGGTGCAAAAGTTGTTGCAAGATTTCTTCAATGGCAAGGAATTGAACAAGTCCATCAATCCCGATGAGGCTGTTGCCTACGGCGCTGCCGTCCAGGCTGCCATCTTGCACGGTGACAAGTCCCAAGAAGTACAAGACTTGTTGTTGCTCGACGTTACCCCATTGTCCTTGGGTATTGAAACCGCTGGCGGTGTCATGAGTGTACTAATCAAGCGTAACACTACCATCCCCACTAAGCAAACGCAAACCTTCACCACTTACTCCGACAACCAACCCGGTGTATTGATCCAGGTCTACGAAGGTGAACGTGCTATGACCAAAGATAACAACTTGTTGGGCAAATTCGAATTGTCCGGCATTCCACCAGCTCCTCGTGGTGTACCTCAAATCGAAGTTACCTTCGATATTGATGCCAACGGTATCTTGAACGTCACTGCATTGGAACGTTCCACCAACAAGGAAAACAAGATCACCATCACCAACGACAAGGGCCGTCTGTCAAAGGAGGATATCGAACGTATGGTCAACGAGGCTGAAAAATACCGCAATGAAGATGAGAAGCAAAAGGAAACCATTGCCGCCAAGAACTCCTTGGAATCGTACTGCTTCAACATGAAGGCTACATTGGACGAAGAGAACTTGAAGACCAAGATCTCCGAGTCGGACCGCACCACCATCATGGAGAAATGCAACGAGACCATCAAATGGTTGGATGCCAATCAATTGGCCGATAAGGAAGAATACGAGCATCGTCAAAAGGAATTGGAAGGTGTTTGCAACCCCATCATCACCAAGTTGTACCAAGGTGCTGGTGGAGCTCCCGGTGGCATGCCCGGCGGTATGCCTGGCTTCCCCGGTGGCGCTGGTGCTGCTCCCGGTGCCGGTTCCGGTGCCGGTCCCACCATCGAAGAAGTCGATTAAACAACCAATTGACGAAAAACTTCTACTTCTCCATACAGTATATCGTCTACTCCAATTAAAATTAAATACTATGCTGCTTGGATTTTAAATTAAACCCTAGAACAACTGCTCCATGATCGTATTCTATTCTCATCTACGAAACATCCAAACACCATTTCACATTACACACTGAAAGTAAAGCGGATTCCAACATCTTCTAGTAAAAAAAAAAGCATTTTACTTGCATCATTGATTGATTTTCAAAGAAATAAAACTAAAGAATGAAGCTAAAACAGAGAAAACATAAAATTTGGTGTCTTTTATTTGGCGGTCATCAAATGTGGGCATATAAAATGGATTTTTTTGAAGGGTTGTCAAGCAGTCAAGAGGAGGATGCTATTTGGGTGGCATGTAAGAGTTTTGGAAATTTTTTGGATTTTGCAATTCTTGGCTCTTTTTTTTTTATTGTATCAAATAGGGGAATGCACTAGAAAAAAAACGGGAGTTAATAGGCTATTGAACCCTCGGATTTAATAAATTTTGGTTTCAAAACATTTTGGATGATTTTAATAAAGTTCAAAAACCACTATCGAGGGGCGTTTTTAATCATGGACAAGTTTTTTTTGTGCAGCTGGTGAGTGCGAATAGTTTAAGTTTTATATATGTTAGACTTGAAGGCCTGTGATTCATAAATCGATGTTCATTTTCTTCTAGAATTGTGGTGGTATGACGTCAGTAATGTCCGAACAGTTGGCTTTCATTTATTTCTCCACGATTTCACTGCGTTTCTATTTGGTCGATATAAACAAATTTGCCTCCCCAACCACCTAAGGAGGGGGGTGTTTAAAAATAGAATGGAAATGTTTTTTCTTTAGAATAGTGAAGACTTGCGAAACGATATAATCAATAAGGAAGGCGGTGAGTATATCTGACATGATTTATGTATATTATTTCTATTTATATGCGCGCCCTGCTATACAAATCCACTTAATAAGCGCAAAGTCTCTATGGTTCAGTTGGCGTGGTATATATCGAACTTACACCTATAAATTATTGAAAATCTAAAGAATTAAAAGCCAACAAGCTATGAGCTGTAAGCAAGATACACAGAGCCCTGGTGAAAACCATACTAGCACTGATAAGAGTTACTGGTAAAGTCCTGAAACATCTGCTGATGGCGTGTTGTCAGTGACCAAACCACACTGCGGATTCTCCGGCAGGAGTATTTATCCGTAGCTGGAGTAAGCATGCCTAACTGTGAGCCGACCTGCGAAAACGGTTAAATTCTTTGATTTTGACTCGTGTCAACTTCATCTTCATCCTTCTGTTGTCTTGCAATGTATTTCTCCATTCCGTTCCACTAGTCGAACACAGAATAGCGTTCTAAGCGCCTCGATCTTCTGGACTAATTCTAAAATCTCTGACACCAAGTTTCGAGGTGTCTCCCACCACTTGATCTTTCCAACGGCCTTTTGTTCTTCCCGGTTTGTGTGTACCACCGTGTTTGCCTTTAAAAGACTTCTTTGCTGGAGAACATTCCACTAAGGAACAGGGGCAAACTTCTCAGATATCAATGAGTGCAGTCCGATTCAAGTTTAAGCTCAATGATAAGGGGCTTTCTTTTTATAGCCGAGTCCGAATGGTGTACCGCAGTGCGACACCTCTTTGGAGAGAGGTTTTACATAGTATAGTACCTTACAAATGTTGCCAGCATTAGGAGGGGGAAAACCACCGCTGAAAATTTTTTCTGATGGTCTCGCCAGGATTCGAACCCAAGCGTTCAGCATCATAGGCGGACATGCTAATCTCTGCGCTACTTTGGCCTCCGCTAGTGGTTTATACGTCGCCAGTACTCTCCATTGACGCAAACTGGTCCACATATATTTTACGAAGAATCTTTCTCTTAAATACTCCAAGCACTACCTCATCTGCTTTCACAAGTACCCATGTGTCAGAACCCTATAACAACACGGGCAGTATCAGTGTCTTGTATAGTGTAATCTTAGTCTGTCGAAAGGTGGCCTTGTTTCTAAACTGCTAACTTAGTCCAAAGTAGCATCTGTTTGCCAGTATTATTCTTCGCATATTCTCAAAACTCTATTTTCTTTTTCTGTTCGGTTTTACAAGGCGTTTTGGGAGTTGAAACCATCCATTTCTTCTTATCTCCATTTACTGACTTACAGACCCATTTTAACTGAATCTCTTTCGATTTTTTTCAAAGGCTGCAGTTACTACTTCTGGTGACCGACTTTTGATGTCGATGTCGTCGGCGGCATAGGCGAGTAGCATGTTTTCTCTTGTGATTAGTGTGCCATATCTATTCACATCTTCATCTCGTATAATCTTCTCCAGCAGGATATTAAAGAGATCACACGATAGGCTGTCTCCTTGTCTGAAATTTCGTTTCGTATTGAATGGTTCGGAGAGATTCTTTCCTATTCTTACTGAGGAACGCGTATCAGCAAGTGTCATCCTGCAGAGCCTTATTAATTTTTCAGGGATACCAAACTCAGAGATGGATTGACCTTTGAACGTAAAGGAGTATTGAAGGCGGCTCTGTAGTCAACAAAGAGATGGTAGGTGTTGATTTGTTCTTTTCGGGTCCTTTTCAGGATTTGGCGCAGTGTGAATATCTGGTTCAGGGTGGATTTACCAGGTCCAAAGAAAGCCGCATTTATAGAGCCCAATTATCTCATTTACTTTAGGTTTTAATCTTTCACTCAGTACGCTAGAGAGTATCTTGTAGGCAATGGGGAGCAGACTTATTCCTCTGTAGTTGACACATTCCGTCTTGTCTCCTTTCTTGTGTACGGGATATAGTATGCTGAGATTCCAAACATCGGGTATGCGTTCTTCAGGTCATATTGCGCAGATAAGCTGATGCATACGCCTTATCAGCGTTTCGGCTTCGGTCTTAAATAGTTTAGCGGGTAACCCTTCGGCTCCTGCTTCCTTGTTGCTCTTTAGTCGGGTCACTGCTACCTGGGTCTCATTCTGAGTAGGAGGGAAACATTCTATACCATCATCATTGATTGGTTCTGTGGTATCCTCTTCGCCGCCAACGTCAACGTTGGGTAAAATGTTCTTTCCATGCTATCTGTGTCAGTTACCAGATTTCTTTCTTTGTCTCTGCAGGAGGATGTGCCTGCACCAAAGCCATCAGTTTGATGTTTAATTCTTTGGTAGAATTTCCGGACTTCATTCTAACTCCTGTACATCTCAATTCGTTCACACTCACGTCTTTCCATTTCCTTTTTCTTTCTGCGGAATAGACGTTTCTCCTCTCTTCCGATACCTCTTCTTCAACTGGCGCGTTGCTACTGATTGCAGGGTTGCTTCATATGCCCCATTCTTGGTTTCAGTAGCAGCTCGACACTTGGTCGTACCATGGGTTTCTTAGAGGAGGCTTCCGGTAGCCAAATACGGGTTTCGCCTCTTTTTCCGTGGAGTGGGCAATAATTTGCCATTGCGTCATATGAACAAGGAGTGCTTTCTTCACCATCAGTTGGGTCAGTCGAGTAGATTATGCCGCTGCCATATGTTGTGTTTGCAGCTTTTCAATGTCCAGCTTCCGTGCAGTGTCAGATCGTACTTTCCTCGCCATGTTCAAACGAGTGCGAACCTATGCTGCAACAAGGTATCTTGTTGCTGAATCTGAATCTGTATTCGCTCCACGAATCGATCGATAGATGAATACCTTCCATCTATCACAACGAATCAAATTCCTCGTGTTTTGATCGGGTGGCATCCATGTGGCTTTGTGAATATTTTTATGTTGAAATCTTGTGCTACTAACTACCATGTTTTTTGCCGCGGCAAAATCTATCTATTCTGGTGATATTCATAGTCAAATTAGCCCTACACTCCGCTTTGCAAAAAACAAAGAACCAAAGAAAAATGCTTTAGGATCAGCCGGGTCGATTCTAATATACCCTCCACCATGGGCTCCATGTCATAAATTCCCTGGACGACCTTTTTGCTATAGACAGAAATTAAAACGACGTTATTAGTGTTCATAACAGAGTTCCACATGCCAAATTGGATAAGGTACACAATTGGAAATCATACCCGCACTCAACATGCAGTTTCAATCAAATTCTAGATTGTCAAGAAGGCGAATCAGGAGATGTTGCAACTGTGTTGTGTACGGCAGCTCTTGCCAATCAAGGATTCCATTGGGTCAATCCGGTACGTACATCCGGCTGACTTTTTTTTTGGAGTCAGTATGGGAAAATTCTTTACGCCAGTGACGAGTTCGTCTTTCGCCTTATGCCGGACTCCGTTATCAACGTTACCAGCTGAAAACCCACCCTGGTGATTTTTCATATCATCTTTGTTGTGTCTGCGTTCAGACCTTCGCCTTCATACGCTACGCCACTGCGTATTTTCTTCCTGCGCAATACTTGTTCGGCGTATCTCTTCAGCACCTCCCACTTCTTTTTGTCTTCCAGCATCCTCTGGACTATTGTCCTAGGCGAAACGTAGCCAATGGCTGTTTGCAGTTCCCTGCGTCTTTCAACCCAGCGCTCGCAGTGGAAGAATGTGTTTTCCACATCGTTTGCAAATTCTAGCTCCTCATAAAAGCACTTGCTAGAGGAGTATTTGCCCATTCTATGCAGGTATTTCCGAAACTAACCATGGTCTGTCAGCAACTATGTAATGCAACAGTTGACATCGCTATGCTATCTATCTCTTCACAGCCGTACATCGGGTATTAGTCGTCGCGTCCACCTGGCTCGATTCTCATTCGTCCACCTATGTTACTATTGCTCGATAGTCTTCTCTCGTATGGTCTGTGTAAGATATGTTGGAATCTTAATCTGCCTCTATGGGTGTTGCACTTCGCGATGTAGAGCCTGGCACGCTCCATGGCCTGTTGGTCTATCGGAAACATTCCGGCTATTACGAGGGTTGCGTGTTCGGTAGGATGATATGACCCTAAGAGCCGCCGTCCTCAGTATCGAGAACAGGGACTTCGCTCGGCATGCTGTCTGCAGTGTCTGGCGTCATATTTCGCTCACGTAGATGGGGATACTTTCGCATTTCTCTATTTAGAGTCTGCGCTTGCTCGGGAATGGCACACCTATATTTGACAACAGTCGACTGTGTTGCGCCGGTATCTTAGTGACTTTTGTTGCTCCGTGCCGAATTTGATCTGCATAGGTCAGGCTTTGGATCCAGTCGGATACATAGATATGTGTGCATTCTCTTGGTTTTCACCAGTATATCTTCTTTGCGCGTATCCACTTCCACTGGAATATTTTTTCTCATTAGGCGTAGCAACTTCGTCTCCTCCATCGCAAATTGTAAGCCGTGGGAGTCCAGCCAGTACTTTGCCCTTGGCAACACCTGCACCTTTCGTGCCTCTTGCCGTGATGGATGCAGCAATGTTGTAAGCATAACCACTACATTTCTGTGTGTATCAACTGGCATTACAAAGATCCTGTAATGCAAGTAAATTCTCTTTATTCTCATCAGATACGCCGGTACATTAAAGGCCTCTCTGAGTGCTTAAAGAACGTTAGACCATTCCATCATAACTGGCATTACAAAGATCCTGTAATGCAAGTAAATTCTCTTTATTCTCATCAGATACGCCGGTACATTAAAGGCCTCTCTGAGTGCTTAAAGAACGTTAGACCATCCAGCTCCCTCATTGAAATGCCCCCTCCAGACAGCATAGAGATCGTATCATATGTGGACGATTGTGCGATCATAGCATCAGCGCCGCCGTACTGTCCGCATAAATCCTAAGTTTTAAGGGCGGTAGATCCCTTACCAGAATTTTTCTTGCAGCCTTTGCTCGAAGGACCGAAGATTCGTCCGGTAGTCTTAGAAACATACCGATGTTGAGTACTTCGAAGTAGACCCCAAATCCATTCCCTGACTCAATATTGGAGCCATCAGTGAAGATTGAGGACTCATCCCCCTCAAAGACAGCATTGGCAATTCGTGACTCCCTGGAAACGAATCCTGAAGGCCTTTCTCCCAATCGATACCTGTGCCTGATAATCGGAGATCCTCCTCAATTTACCTGTCCTTCAATATACCTACATCAGTCTAAGCGCGACCTTGGCGGCGCAGTTCCGAGTATAGGGCCTGCATATCCCGCACCGCCTCCAGACCTGCATGCGTTGCGGCTCTCAGTGCTCCTGTGATTTCGATGCAGGCCAGTCTCTGGACCTACGGCCTTTTACCATACCAATTTCCTATAGATCAGTACTGGTCTCACAATGGCAGTATACGTCCAAAAAATCATCTTGAAGGTTACCCTCCACTTAAGGACTTATAAGGGAATAGTGCCTTACGGCTCCTTTCCTCCGCATTGCTCTTCCAGGATAGTTTCGAATTGAGGATTATTCCAAGGTACTTCGCTTCCTTCGACCGCTGCAGGGAGTCTAAACTCAGGTTGTTGTTGCTATACACTGAGGCGGCAGCCCTTGCTGATGAAGAACTCCATCGGGTCAATCCGGTACGTACAACCGGCTGCCATGGGATTGCCTGAACTCCGGTATTTTGTATCTGCGAGTGAAGAGCAACAGATTTAAGTATGTGCACAAACATTTTCAATTAAAACACCGAAAGAAATGCTGCCTAAATTATTTATTTATTTTTTGTTGTTGTTTTGGATCATTAATCTAACCAGGCAAAATTAGTATCCTTATCTTTGTTGTTTATATCTTTATTTGATATTATGGGTAATTCCTTATTATTTGGCTTGTAATAACCATCACCATCCGCCACTATATTTGCCGCTTGTTGAGTGTTAATGTGAACGGTTTTAAATTTCCGGCTAAAAACATTGCCCAGACTTTCTCTAGCCTTCAGAGGTGACTTATAACCACTGCTCATATCGAAGTTATCATCATTTTTTGACGTATTTTTACCTGCTGGTCCCTTTTGATGTAGATAAGTTTGCCATTGTTGCAGTTTATCTTCGGCAGCTCGTAATTGGGCCAGCGATTTTTCATGACCTGGATTTAAACCGATTGGTTGTACTCCAGCTACTTCGTTAAGGTCAACTTTAAGCGGTGCCAAGGCAGATATGGCTCGTGATAAACCGATTTGTGAGTGGCGAATGCGATGTTCCATTAAATCGGCACCCAATAACTCCTCATTGGGATCCATGCGTATGGGAACGATTTTATTGACAATATAAAGAAGCAGAAATGTTGAACATATGCCCCAACATGTCAAGCACAGGGCTGAAAGACATTGTATGCCCAGTAAATACCAGCCGCCACCTTTGAAAAGGCCCGAACGACCCTTGGTAGTATCGAGGGGAATGGGATTATCGGCAAATAGACCCACAGCAATGACGCCCTACAACGAGAAAAAATAATTAAATCAGGTAAAAGTGCATTAAGTTCGGCTGGGCCGAATCATATTTACCCTCCAGCATGGATCGTATTTGTCAAGTTCGTTGAATGACTTTTTCAAGTATATATGAGCTATATCAAGTTATTGACCGATATGGACCGTACTTTTCATGACTGTACTAAAATTTCAGGCATATCAAGTATTATTTGCGCCCTCTAGGGGCTCAGAAAATCAAATTGGGATATCGGTTTATATGGTAGCTATATTAGATTATTAGCCGATTTAGACTATACTTGGCACAGTTGTTAGAAGACATGGACAAAATTTCAACCGAATTGTAAAAGAATTTCGCCCTCTAGAGGCTAAAGGAGTCTAATCAGGAGATCGGTTTATGTGACAGCTATATCAGGTTGCTGACAGATTTATTCCATAATTGGCACAGTTGTTGGAAGGCTTACCAAAACAACATGTGCAAAATTTCAACCAAATTGTAAAAGAATTGCGCCCTCTAGAGGCTAAAAAAGTCTAATCGGGAGATCGGTTTATGTGGCAGCTACATCAGGTTATAGACTGATTTATACCATACGTGGCACAGTTGTTTGAAGTCATACCATAATAACATGTGCAAAATTTCAACCAAATTGTAAAAGAATTACCCCCTCTAAAGGCTAGAGAAGTCTAATCGGGAGATGGGTTTGTGTGACAGCTATATCAGGTTACAGACTGATTTAGACCATACTTGGCACTGCTGTTTGAAGTCATATCAAAATAACATGTGCAATATTTCAACCAAATTGTAAAAGAATTGCGCCCTCTAGGGGGTAAAGAATTAGAATCGGGAGATGGGTTTATATGGCAGCTACATCAGATTACAGACTGATTTATACCATACTTTGCACAGTTGTTTGAAGACATATCAAACAAATTGTAAGAGAATTGCGCCCTCTAGAGGTTAAAGATGTCTAATCAGGAGATCGGTTTATGTTGCAGCTATATCAGGTTGCTGATTTATACCATACGTGGCACAGTTGTTTGAAGTCATACCAAAATAACATGTGCAAAATTTCAAACGAATTGTAAAAGAATTGCCCCCTCTAGACCATACTTGGCACTGCTGTTTGAAGTCATATCAAAATAACATGTACAAAATTTCAACCAAATTGTAAAAGCATTGCGCCCTTTAGAGGTTAAAGAAGTCTAATCGGGAGATCGGATTATGTGGCAGCTACACCAGGTTATAGACTGATTTATACTATACGTGGCACAGTTGTTTGAAGTCATACCAAAATAACATGTGCAAAATGTCAACTAAATTCTAAAAGAATTGCCCCCTCTAGAGGCTAGAGAAGTCTAATCGGGAGATGGGTTTGTGTGACAGCTATATCAGATTACAGACTGATTAAGACCATACTTAGCACTGCTGTTTGAAGTCATACCAAAATAACATGTGCAAAATTTCAACCAAATTGTAAAAGAATTGCGCCCTCTAAGAGGTAAAGAAGTCTAATCGGGAGATGGGTTTATGTGGCAGCTATATCAGATTACAGACTGATTTATACCATACTTGGCACAGTTGTTGGAAGTCATACCAAAACAACATGTGTAAAATTTCAACCTAATTGTAAAAGAATTGCGCCCTCTAGAGGCTAGAGAAGTCTAATCGGGAGATGGGTTTGTGTAACTGGTATATCAGGTTACAGACTGATTTAGACCATACTTGGCACAGCTGTTTGAAGTCATATCAAAATAACATGTGCAAAATTTCAACCAAATTGTAAAAGAATGGCGCCCTCTAGGGGGTAAAGAAGTCTAATCGGGAGATGGGTTTATATGGCAGCTATATCAGGTTGCTGACTTATTTATACCATAAATGGCACAGATGTTGGAAGGCATACCAAAAACCATGTGCAAAATTTGAAATAAATTGTAAAAGAATTGCGCCCTCTAGAGGCTAAAGAAGTTGAATCGGGTGATGTGACAGCTATATCACGTTAAGACTGATTTAGACCATACTTGGCACTGTATGCTGTTTGGAGTCATACCAAAACGATATGTGCAAAATTTCAGCCAAATCGGATAAGAATTACGCCCTCTAGAAGCTCAAGAAAATCAAGACCTAAGATGGGTTTATATGGCAGCTATATCAAAACATGGACCGATTTGGCTCATTTAAAATCCCAACCGATCCACACTAATAAGAAGCATTTGTGCAAAATGTCAAGCGATTAGCTGTACTACTTGGAAAGTTAGCGTGCTACAGACAGACGGATGGACAGACAGACGAGCGAACATGGCTAGATCGACTTAAAATATCATGACTATCAAGAATTATACTTTATGGCGTCTTAGACGAATATTTCGAGGTGTTACAAACGGAATGGCGAAATTAGTACACCCCCATCCTATGGTGGAGGGTATAAAAATAACTGCCAAAAAAAAACTTTTTGTCACTCGATTCGTTCGCCAATTTTTAATAGCCTGCTGTTTTTCCTTTACCAAATCCGCTGATTTCTATGATTTGGCGAACGAATCGAGTGACAAAAAGTTAATGATTTTGGCAGTAGGCTTCAACATAAGATGTGTATTATAAGTTTTGCTTTAAGGCAGGTTCAATTCGAAGATGTTGCGATTTACCTTTTTGTATTTGTTCACACTTATCATATTCTACCTACCCATATGCCGCACACTCCATGCACAGCGCTAGCGCCCACGGGATCATCAACGCCCATACGATCGAATAGGGGCATGGCCAAGACACATAGCAAAGCGCCCAACATACCAATAAGCAATGCCTCCCAGGCTCTATACAGAAAACAGCCCGCAGTTATTGAGACCAACGAGCCCAAGACTCCATTTATTAGATCTATAATATCCAAACGTCCATCATGGCGCCACAGAGAATATCTAAAAATAGACTTATTTCGTCTAAGTGATCTCCTAAGTAGGCTCTTACTTACATGGTACATATTATGCCACCTCCAAAGGAACCCATCATGGTCATAACAGCAGCTCTAGCTGCATATTGCCACTTGGCACCACTAACACCATAAGTACTGCCCGAATTGAAGGCCAACCAGCCCCACCATAGCACAAATAATCCCATGCAAGCATTCACTGGATTGCCCAAGGGCAAGGGATCATACCCATCAGCATAGCGACCTAAACGCGGTCCCAACATGGCAGCCGAAGCAAATGCAGCAGTTCCACCTGAAACACCATTATTTTGCTATTAACAAAAACTCTGTTGCCTTGATGTGCTATACCTATTAAATGCACTGGCCCGCTACCGGCTATATCCACTGCTCCTAAATTGTTGAGAAATCCATGTTCACCCCATACCCAACCGCTTGGTATGCAATATATTACGGTGTTTAATAATGAAAACAGGCAATATGCCTTGAAGTTACATCTGCAAATAGAAACAAGTTATGGTCCGATTCGGACCATAATTGAATTGAATGTTAGAGACCATAGTAGTAGTAGAAGTTATAGTGTAAACTTTCAGCCAATTCGTGTAAGAATTGGGCTCAAAATTGAGAGATCGGTTTATATGGGAGCTATATGGGAGATAATTACGCCCTCTGGAGGTCCAAGATCACAGATCGATTTAAATGGCTGCTATATCAGGTTATGGATCGAACAGAACACCTAATGCAAAATTTCAGCCATATCAGATAAGAATTGCGCCATCTAGTGGCTCAAGAAGTCAAGATTCAAGATAGGTTTATATGACAGCTATACCAGGTTATGAACCGATTTGAATCATACTTAGCACAGTTGTTGGAAGTGATGCCAAAACACTACGTGTAAAATAACAGTCAAATCGGATAAGAATTTCGCCCTCTGAAAGCTGAAGAAGTCAAGACCCCAGATCGGTTTATATGACAGCTATATCAGGTTCCTAACCGACTTCAACTATACCTAGCACAGTTGTTGGAAGTGATATCAAAATACTATGTGCAAAATTTCAGTAAAATCGGACGAGAATTGCGCCTTCTAGAGGCTCAAGAAGTCAAGACCCAAGATCGGTTTATATGGCAGCTATATCAAAATATGAGAATTGTGCCCTCTGAAAGCTGAAGAAGTCAAGACCCCAGATCGGTTTATATGGCAGCTATATCAGGTTTCTAACCGACTGCAACCATACTTAGCACAGTTGTTGGAAGTGATATCAAAACACTATGTGCAAAATTTCAGTAAAATTGGACGAGAATTGCGCCTTCTAGAAGTCAAGGCTCAAGAAGTCAAGGCCCAAGATCGGTTTATATGGCAGCTATACCAAAACATGGACCGGTTTGGCCTATTTACTATCCCAACAGATTTATAAAAAGTATTTGTGCAAAATTTCAAGCGGCTAGCTCTACTCCTTCAAAAGTTTGCGTGCTTTCGACAGACAGACGGACGGACTGGCTAGTTCGACTTAAAATGTCACGACGATCAAGAATATATTGGGTTGCCCAAAAAGTAATTGCGGATTTTTCATATAGTCGGCGTTGACAAATTTTTTCACAGCTTGTGACTCTGTAATTGCATTCTTTCTTCTGTCAGTTATCAGCTGTTACTTTTAGCTTGCTTTAGAAAAAAAGTGTAAAAAAAGTATATTTGATTAAAGTTCATTCTAAGTTTTATTAAAAATGCATTTACTTTCTTTTAAAAAATCCGCAATTACTTTTTGGGCAACCCAATGTATACTTTATGGGGTCTAAGACGCATATTTCGAGGTTTTACAAACAGAATGACGAAATTAGTATACCCCCATCCTATGGTGGAGGGTATAAAAAGAGAGGGTATGCGTTCTGACTTTCCTTTTCCATTTTCTAAGAAAAATCTCTAATCATTGAGATCGTCTCGAAAGAGAAACAAACAAAAATTTAAAAATTTAATTCATCAAGACACCTTTCCACAGATGCACAGAATCGTATGTGTACCATGGAAGTAGTGTAATTGTGTAGACAAAACATCTGCCATTAAACAAAAACACATGCATTGCGAAAAGTACAGCTTATAGACAGGGTTGCCCAGTGTGGGTAATGTCGTATTTATGCCATGGAGGCGTTTTCGTAAAAAATTCGTTATAAGTACAACATACCCAACTTACGGCCCTTGAAGCTTTCACACTTTATATGGCTGATGAGTAATTCTGAACCAAATTACGAAACACGCCCCATAGTAGTTGGTGTGTATTGCGATATCTGGCTTTCTTTTTCCATTTGTAAAGAAAAATCTCTGATCATTGAGCTCGTCTTGAAAGAGAAACAAGCAAAAATACTTTTTGTTTTTTGGGACACTCTAATATATTGGGTTGCCCAAAAAGTAATTGCGGATTTTTTAAAAGAAAGTAAATGCAATTTTTATAAAACTTAGAATGAACTTTAATCAAATATACTTTTTTTACACTTTTTTTCTAAAGCAAGCTAAAAGTAACATCTGATAACTGACAGAAGAAAGAATGCAATTACAGAGTCACAAGCTGTGAAAAAATTTGTCAACGCCGACTATATGAAAAATCCGCAATTCCTTTTTGGGCAACCCAATATATTTATCACAATTGAATTCAGCTGTTGTTTTCCGTTCGCTTATGCTGACTTCATTTGCTTGTCACCTTTGTTGGCATGGTGTGTCGCCTCAGCTATTCTTTGGATCCTAACGAGTATTGAATAGTTGCCATCCATCAGATAACAAAATAATCCTCTCAGATTATTTTTCTCAGTCTACCGTGAAGTAGTGCGGGAAGATTTTTGAGAGACATATCTAAGAGTGCTGAAAAACTTCCCCCTAACTGTAATAACAGGTGATTACAATACGACTATTCAGCTGTATAGACTTTCCCCAGCACTAAGCGTGTCAGGAAATCCTTAAGAATCTTGGGCTTTACCATGATGTCATTATCATAATTAGACGCTGTTGAACATATTGAAAACGTGCGGTGATATTTTCGATGATATAAGTCCAATGGATTTCTTCTCACTTAATATTTTATCATTCTTGGTTCACTTCAACTCACCTCTCCGCCATAGCTCCGCTGACTATAGTTGTCGATGTGGTAGCAAAGGAAAGCTGAAACAAAAATGCAGCGAAAATCTGACCCATTAGGGGATCATCAACGGGTGGATCCAAGAGAAAATCTCCAATGGCAATGAAAGGATTCGACAAAGGACCACGTCCATAACTCATGCCATAGCCAAACAGCCAATAGGTGAAGCCACCCAAAACAATATCAATGACATTCTTCATCATAATATTCACTTCATTTTTAATGGAAACACAGCCGGATTCCAACATGCCAAAACCTTGGGAAATAAGCCATTAATGAAATCACTGTAGTTTTTTTTCGAAACATTCAAATTCTACTTGGCCTACCAGTTTGCATGGTGAATATTATAAATGATGATGTTAACACCCAATTGGTGTCCTCTGTACTTAGGTCGTATAGGCCAGGTATAACATAGCTACTATTGCGTACTATACCCTTCAAGGCCGTCTGTTGTGACGCTGTAGCATTGATCAACTTGGATGCCATTTTGTCTCTGTAGCCCCTTCTCAGTGACCTCAAAGTTCTACTCGGGTTGTAAATGCCGCGAGTTTGGCTTGTCCTTTATCTAGATAACAACAAGGTGTGACTGCTTCTAACTTGAATTGAATTTGTCAAACTATTGGAGGGTCATTTAAGAAA